>NC_133769.1:224692721-224880497 GCF_003597395.2 Chelonoidis abingdonii
TCCATCTCTGGAGATATTTAAGAGTAGGTTAGATAAATGTCTATCAGGGATGGTCTAGACAGTATTTGGTCCTGCCATGAGGGCAGGGGACTGGACTCGATGACCTCTCGAGGTCCCTTCCAGTCCTAGAGTCTATGAATTTGGTAATTCCTATAGGACAAAGTTCAAAAAATGTTCTACCTTTAAAATGGGTTTCTATAAAATTACATTACGAAGCCCATATGAAAGGGTTCTCCTCAGAACAAATAAGACAGGCAGCGATTACCAGAAGTAAAAACAAACAAACAAACAATCTCCTGAAAAAAGTAGTCACCATTACCAAAACTAAACAGGAACTAGAAAAGCAACTTTTCTAAAATTAACATGCTGCAAAACTGTTTGCATGTCAAATAAAGAACACCAGTATCTGCATAAGCCTATGGACCACTGGAATTTCTCATGGAAATCAATTATACAGACACGGGAAAAATTCCCTTTTATGTAGCAAACAGTGTCAGTAATTCACACTTTTAAACACCCGTAAGCTTCAAAGGAGGAGTGAACTCCATAGAATTTCCATCTCAGTTGCTTGGCTGCTTTTAGAAAACACCTTACTAAGGGATGAAAGAAACGCACTCAGTAGATCCTAGGACAGAAATAAATTTGAGAATGTTGACCTTTTCAAAATGGTACTTGAAACAGATCTTGTTCTAGGTTGCACTGGAGAAAGCTAAAGAAGTCAGATAGTTTGCACCAAAAAGGAGATACTCATTGTCTTCTGGAGAAGGTTCTTCAGCAATCTACCTTCCGTTAATTTCCTCAGACTCAAGAAGGATGTTGACACTGCATAGCACTTCAGAATCAAGGTACCACAAATCATAACCCTTTTGGATAGGCTCCTGAGATGGGTGCTAGAGAGGCAATAGGTTGCTTTTGTGAGGATGTAATGGAACTGGGTGATGACAATAGGGTCAGGTCCACAAACCAATTTATTGAGAGCCACACTGGGGCTGTGGAAATCAGTTTCATTTGGTCACTGATACTTTCTCAGGACCTTTGGAATAATGAAAGGAAAAAGGAAGGAACATATAGAGTTTGCTGTGATTTTCAGGAACAGTAAATCTATACATCCCTAAGACTAGTCAGATTCCTCTCCCCCCCACTCCAAGTCCAAAGATAAGAGAACTTACAGATGGAACGTATAAGCAAACATCTCTCTTATTTAGAGTTATCTACATTCTGCAAATCTGGTGTAATACTTGTGGACTGAGGTTCCGTTCTCCAGCATTTAAAGTGGAGTGGCTGATCTAGTCTGCTCCGACGCAGTGGATATTCACACACGAAAGCTCATGCTCCAAAACGTCTGTTAGTCTATAAGGTGCCACAGGACTCTCTGCTGCTTTTACAGATCCAGACTAACATGGCTACCCCTCTGATACTAGTCTGCTCTGAGACTGAAATCACCAGCATAGCATGTGTAGTGCTTTAACATCACAGAAAATCTTTTCTGCTCATTTCAAGATAAGCAATGTCTCCCTGAGCAGGGCTATACTTCATCTGCCATGAATAATGAGGTGAGCCATCACTGCGGCATTCGCTAAATGAAGAATGACCCAATTCTGTAAAATAGAAGATCTGAAGATGTTTCTGGCTCTTTGAACACTTGCTCTGCAAAGACATCTGGTTCACATGACATTTCTCACTACAGTGGCTCAATTCAGATCCAGCTGTTTGAAAAGATCAGCAAAGTTTAATCCATCAGGCACAATATTTTCCCAAAATTATCCAGAAGGGAGGGTTTCTTCTTCAGAAAATGTTCTTGGATCCACTGCAAGAAGACAGAAAGCCAGGATTTCCTGTGTAACAGAGACTAAGACATATAGGGCTGGTCTATACTACAAATTTAGGTCAGTTTAACTACATTGTTCTGTGCTGTGAAAAATGTCACACCATCTGCGATGTAGTTAAGCCAACCTAAGCTCCAGGGTAGACATTACTACGTCAACAGACAAATTGTTCCATAAACCTAGTTACCACCTCTCAGAAAGGTGGATTTACGACAGTGAAGGAAGAATCCCGTCCGTCACTGTAATAAGAGTCTAACAACAGCAGCACAGTTGCCTAGTGTAGACATAGCCTAAGTAAAAACAAGAAGACATTTAAGAGTCAAATGATTTGTTTGGTTACCTGATGAGGCTAAATAAGACGTTCTACCCACTATAAAAAATAAATGTCTGTTGGATTCCAGAGACAAATATATGTAGGTCACCTCCAGTATTGCAGAAAGATCCCAAAATAACTAAGTAGGGCCTGGAATGTTTATAGATGACTCAAAGATTTATGATAGAACTCTGATCAACTATGTGAGAATTATATTTTTATTTTTAATCTGGGTCTTTGGAAAAAAGACTTGGTTTTACCACCCAATACAGTGTACATGCTAGAGAACATTCCTGATAAAATGCTGCAAAATAAGGAAACTTTGGGGGCATGGAGATATCAAACTGAACATATTTGGTTGTTAATCTTACAAGATGTTGCAATAGATATATGGATGATCAGTCTTGCAGAGCTACAGATGCTTAAAAAAAAAATCTGTTGTACAAATATTATACACCAAAAAAAAAATTCCATCTTGAATTGCGCTGCAAAATGCAGTTTATGAATTTGAAAACAATAGAATCTACAGAGCGCTGAACAGTATTTAAAATCAAGCCATTACATTTTGGAGTGACTAAACAGAAACTAATCTCTTTTGATCCCCAATTGTGGGTACTGAATACTTTTGAAAACCCGGTCCTATATCTATCAGGCTAGCATAATCTTCTGAGGAACTTTTTTGGCTTTTGAAAACAAATGGGTATAACTCAGAAAACCTGTCTGTCTTTCTTTGCCTCAGGATAATACAAGATTAAATCTTCAACTGCTCTATCTGGGCCATTACCAAAATGTCCACTGCCTCTGAACTGCAGAGTCTGAATTTTCTTTTGATTGTTCTGAAACTCATATGCAAAGTCAGCATTCTTGAAAGTCAGCACTCCACTGGACACAGACATAATGATTAGTGATCCATTAGTGATTATCTTTGAAAAGTCAAAGATGGGAAAGATTCCAGAGGACGAGAAAAGGGAAAAATATAGTGCTCATCTATAAAGAAAGAAAGAAAGAAAGAAAGAAAGGACAACTCAGAAATTACAGACAAGTCAACTTAACTTCAGTATCCAGAAACATAATGGAGCAAATAATAAAGCAATCAATTTGCAAACACCTAGAAGATAATACCGTAATAAGTAAGAGTCACCATGGACTTGTCAAGAACAAATAACGTCAAACCAACCAAACAGCATTTTTTATAGGGTAACAAGCCTCGTGGATAAGGGTGAAGCAATAGATGTCGTATATCTTGACTTTAGTAAGGCTTTTGATACAGTCTTGCATGACCGTATCATAAACAAACTAAAGAAATATAACCTAGATGCAACTACAATAAGCCGGGTACACAACTGGCTGGAAAACCATTCCCAGAGAGTAATCATCATTGGTTCATAGTCAAGCTGGAAGGACATATCAAGTGGGATCCTACAGGGATCAGTTCTGAGTCTGATTCTGTTCAGTATAAGAACATAAGAATGGCCATACTGGGTTAGACCAAAGGTCCATCTACCCCAGTATTCCGTCTTCCAATGGTGGCTAATTCCAGGTGCCTCAAAGGAAATGAACAGAACAAGTAATCATCAAGTGATCCATCCCCTGTCACCCATTCCCAGTTTCTGGCAAACAGAGGCTAGGGACACCACCTCTGCCCATCCTGGCTAATAGCCATTGATGGACCTATACTCCGTGAATTTATCTAGTTCTTTTTTTAACCCTGTTACCGTCTTGGGCTTCACAATATCATCTGGCAAAGAGTTCCACAGGTTGACTACATTGTGTGAAGAATCTTTATCAATGATTTAAATAATGACAAAGAGTACACTTATAAAGTTTGTGGACAATGGGGTTGGGAGGGGGTTGCAAGTGCTTTGGAGGATAGGCTTTTAAGTCAAAATGATCTGGACAAACTGGAGAAATGGCATGAAGCAAACAGGATGAAATTCAATATGGAGAAATGCAAAGTACTCCACTTAGGAAGGAACACATACAAAATGGGAAATGACTGCTTAGGAAGGGGTTCTGAAGAAAGGGAGCTGGGGGTCATAGTGGATCATAAGCTAAATATGAGTCAATAGTGTAACACTGTTGCAAAAAAAAAGCAAACATCGTTCTGGGATGTATTAACGGGAGTGTTGTAAACAAGACACGAGAAGTAATTCTTCTGCTCTACTCCGCATTGATTAGGCCTCAGCTGGAGTACTATGTCCAGTTCTGGGGACTGCATTTCAGGAAAAATGTGGACAAATTGGAGAAAGTTCACAGAACAACAGCAAAAATTATGATAGGTCTAGAAAACATGACCTATGAGGGAAGATTGAAAACATTGGGTTTGTTTAGATTGGAGAAGAGAAGACTGAAGGGACATGCTGACAGTTTTCAAGTACATAAAAAGTTATCACAAGGAGGAGGGAGAAAAACTTCTCTCCTTAACCTCTGAGGATAGGACAAGAAGCAATGGGCTTAAACTGCAGCAAGCGCAGTTTAGGTTGGACGTCAGGAAAAAATTCCCAACTGTAAGGGTAGTTAAGCACTGGAATAAATTGCCTAGGGAGGTTGTAGAATCTCCCATCACTGGAGATTTTTAAGAGCAGGTTAGACACCTGTCAGGGATGGTCTAGACAATACTTCAGTCCACTGCAATCAAAGTAGGACTGCACTAGATGACCTATTAAGGTCCTTTCCAGTCCTGTGATTCTATGGTTCTATGACTCTATAGCACCAGTTTGAAAGTTAATAGTTAAAATGGCACCAACTTCCTTTTAAACTTTTTAACATTCTATTATGGGAGGACAGAGCCTTGTCAATATCTCTTAGCAAAATATTAAGAGTTCCAATTTTCTCCAAGCCATCCATCCCTGCGTAAAACATCTATTTTAACACTGCTTCTATCTTCCTTCCTGATCTGATAAAGAACCTACCTCTTCCAAGGGAGCATATGATTTTTTAGAGCACCCTTCAGTGAGGGATGTGATCCTGGTAAGGGAGCTCCAGATTTCTCTCTCTTCTCATTAGCGAGCTCATAACTATTTACCTGAGGATTGCATGCTTCATAGCTTACGTAACGCAAGCTTACTGCACACATCAAGTGATCCTTGCATCCCTCAAGTTCCTTGTGTGCCATCCTCTCATCTTCAGGGGCTTCCTGAAACTCCTCCCAATCTTCCCTGAAAGGGGTTCTGTGTGTTCACATTTCTCCCTCCTCCCATACCAGGGTCCCCCATTTCCCTCTCATATCAATAGCCCTCTGTGCACCCCCATTCCCACTTCCTATAATGCCCCCCTTATTTCTCATAGCAGAGGTTCTGTGTGCCCTCTATCACTCCTTATCAGGTACCCTCAACCTCCTGACCTGGGGTTTTGTGCTCATTTCCATTCCCCTTCCCCCACACCAGCATTCTCAATCTCCTCAAGCTTTACAGCACCATAACTTACTCCCTGTCCACACTGGCAAGGCACATACAGCACTGTATCTCCCTGACTACAGCGCTGGCTGTACTCCACCTCGGCCTGGGGAATAACGACTATAGCGCTGCTCTTGCAGCGCTGAGGTGCCAGTGTAAACAGTGATTAATCTTACTACGCTGTAACTGACCTCCGAACCTTTCCCATAATGCTTTTTAAGTAAAGATAAACACACGTTTTTGGATGATGCCTCTTCTTGTTGTTGTGAACTCGGGCTCCGGAGCTGCTATCTAAAAACAAACACAGCTACTGTTGCTCGGGCAGAGCAGGCAGAGGATTTCCTTTGAATGTTTGCTTTGAATAGAGAAGCAGCCCGAGGGAGGTCGGGTTCCCAGTTTGACAGCGCTTATCTGGTCTGAAGGCTAATTTGCATTAGTGAATAGAGGGGGGAAGGGTCGAAACTTTTTAAATGATTGTAAGGTTAGTGCTGTGTATCTCAATCCTTAGAACTTGCAATGGCAAGACTGAACGTGTCACCTCAAAAGATCCCCCTCTCTTATGTCTTCCCCATGCTCCCTGTCACACTCCACACTACCCCACTCTTTTGAAAAGCACATTGCAGCCACTTGAACACTGAGATAGCTGCCCATAATGCACCACTCCCAACACCGCTGCAAATGTGGCCACACTGCAGTGCTGGTAGCTGTCAGTGTGGCCACACTGCAGCTGCAAGTGTAGACAAACCCTAAGCAAGGTTTCAGTGCATCCCCTAATGTCCAAAGCCCTCAGCAGGGGTTCTGTGTATCTCCCCCATAGAAGGGTCACAGAATCATAAAATATCAGGGTTGAAAGGGATCTCTGGAGGTCATCTAGTCCAACCCTCTGCTCAATCAAATCCTCAGACAGATTTTTGCCCCCCATCCCTAAATATCCCCCTGAAGGATTGATCTCACAACCCTGGGTTTAGCAGGCCAATGCTCAAACCACTGAACTATCCCTCCTTCTCATTCTCCACCCATGGCGGGGACTAAGAAAATCTTCATCATGCCCTTCCCCCATGCAGGGAGGCTCTGCCTTCCCCCTGCCTCTCCTTCCTTTTTCCCCCTTACCAGGACTCCCCAATTTTCCCCTCACCTGTGGTTCTTTGTGCCCCATTCTCCACTCTCTCCATGCCAGGGGCTGTGTGCATGCTCCCATTCCTTTCTCCCCCAATTCTTCCTCCACTCCACTCCCCCAACATTATTCTGTCTGTCTGTCTGTGAGGGCAAATTCAGCTCTCAGTTACATTAGGGTGTCAACATGTAAAACTCTATTGGGAGGATGGGCAGAGATGAAAAAGGACCATTGCTATGCTGGAAGGTGCTAATGGAGCTATCAATCAGTTTGATCTAGACAACTGCAGAGTTGCTTGAGGCTGCGGCTGTGCTAAACAGTTGGCAGGGGCTTCGTGTGTCTCCCATTTTCCAATTTTCTCCAAAATTAATAAGGTTCTGGTACCGGTGCCTAGAATACTCCCTGATATTTTAGAATAGATTGGTAGAACCCTGCATGGATACTAAATTTGTATCTGCAAACGATCTGTGATCTGCAAACATGGCTCGTGGATATGAAGTGGATATCCGCAGATTTGCGGAGCTCTGTTGATTGGATGCAGTGTTCTAAGGGCATCCCTTTACATATGCTATGACAGACAGACACAGAAATGCTGTCAAGTTGAATGTAAGACCTCCATCAGCTCGGCCAATTAATCAGCTTTGGGGAGGAAATAAAATGAAAAATGACGTATATGCATATTTGCATCATATTTTCTATAAAAGAGCTAGAAAATAAACCCTTTGTTGGAGAAGATTTACAAGTAACTTACTAAACATTGAACTTTTCCTCTGAATAGGGAGCTGTGGAGGTACCCTTTCTGTGTGGATTAGGAAAAGTTTTACTGTTTTTTCTGACATCATCTAAAGAAAAAAATTCTTCTAGGAAAAGCTCAGGCACCTGCACCGCTTCAGGCTGAGTGAAAACGGGTGAATCTGTGTGCACCTGCAGCAGTAATCATCTCTCTCTTGATTGTTCCACTTGCCTGACACACAAGGAAGGAAGGACCCATTACTATGGATTACTAGAGCCGCCTGCCTAATATAGCTAGGAAAAATGTCTTTATTGCCATATTTCTGAAAAGATATACCTTTTCATTAGAGATTAAAGATATTAACAGAGATGCAATCTTCTTTTTTCCCCGGACAGATGCCAAAGAGCACATAGTCTGTAACTGTGTGGTACGTTATCACAAGATTTTCTTAAATTGCTAAGAAACAACAGTGCTGACATTTATAAAAACTAAAGGATATCAGAGAGAGTTAGATTTTACAATCCTTACTCATACAGATGAGCACTTACTTATATGAGTAACTTCACTTAAGTCACTAGCACAACTCATGTGACTAAGCATACAACTAATCCACATTGTATGACCTAGATAGTTCAGCAAAGTATAAGAGTATGACCACACTGCTGCTGAAAACGTGCCTCCCAGCCTGGGTAGACAGACTCATGCTAATTCAAGCAGAGCTAACAAATGCTGCAGCATCATAAGCAGCAATTTTGTTTAGCTACCCAAGTCCAAGCCTGTCCAAAGTCCTGGGTTTGAGTTTGGATGGCCAGCTAAAGTTGCCAGGCATGTAGCAATGCACACACTGTTATTTTTAGAGAGCTAGCATGAGTCTGTCTACCCAGGGTGGGAGATTAATTTCTAATTGCAGTGTAGATATAGCCTAACTATTCTCTCCCCAACTCAGACTGACCTGAAGAATAGATTCCCTGATGCTTCTGCTAATACGTGCATTAATTCCGCTCACTCTGCCTCTTGATGCTCTTTGGATAAAGTGAGTTTTAGATACTTACCTAACCACGTTGCAATGAGAACAGAGTCAATTCCATCTATGGGCTCACAGATTCGAGCCACTACTGGGTGAATCTGTTGTGACAGATAGTACTGAGTATCAACAGTAAGATTTTCTTGTTTTTGCAGCTGTTCTGGAGCATACGCTCTCTGGCTGGCACTCAGATTTGACCCATCCTAAGAAAGGGAACACACAAAACAAACCAAGAGAAAACAAATCAGTCATATGTGGGTTCGTGTTGAGGTTAGATGTTTCAACATTATAAAACTATGTTTTTAAAAAAGGGTGCAGTGGATTCCTTCCTTCAGCTATTTTATTTCATACAAATTCAAGAAATCTGAAGAAACAGGTTACTTTTGTTGCTGGCATTAGCTAGTAAATTCAAGAACATAAATCCAGCTTGTATTATTACAGCTTGTGTGTGCAAATCAGTAATAACAGACAGAGTAAACAGTCCCATCTGTCAATTCAGAAATACACAATGAAAATATACTGTTACCATCAGCCCAGTTAAAAGTATGCAGAGGGCAAACATTTTGAGATCACCTTATATTAAATCAGCATTATCACATTACAGTAATCGTTAGAGCAGCTTCCTAAGCGCTGTGGTGGATTCTCCATCACTGGTAATTTTTTTTTTTTTTTAATCAGATTGGATTATTTTTCTAGAAGATATGCTCATGTTCAAACAGGAAGTAATTCATGGCCTGTGTTACACAGGATGTCAGATGAGATGATCACAATGGTCCCTTCTGGCCTTATAATCAAATAATCTATTGTAACAAGCAGATACCAAATCACAGCCTTACATTAATGTACTAAAATAATCAGTGGTGCATCATCAAGGAACAGACAAAACACTAAGATGTAAATGGAGTTTGAGACTTGTGCTCTCTCTGTATTACAATAACCTCCCTCCTTCTCCTCTGCTTTGGCTCATGACTGGATTCACAGTAAAGAAACAACGGAAGAGATGGTCAGTCTGCCTCATTCCTTATGCCTTCAGTGCAGAGTATGAGGAGATCAGGAATACAGGCGTGGACCAATGAACACTTATTTGCAAGAATTCTCCAGTCTCAGGCCATGGAGTGCATGAATATCCACAGAGAGGGACCACACTTCTTGAAACACTTCAGTCACAATAAGGTATATAACTTCCCCTTCCCACTCAGACTCATGTGGGGAGGAAAGTTGTCTGACTGACAAGGACAAGAAAAGCCTGCTAGCAGCAAATATCTCCAGTGGCCAGTGATGGGACACTAGATGGGGAGAGCTCTGAGTTACTACAGAGAATGCTTTCCCATGTTTCCGACTGGTGGGTCTTGTCCACATACTCAAGGTTTAACTGATTTGCCATATTTGGGGTCAGGAAGGATTTTTTTTCCCTGGGTCAGATTGGCAGAGACTCAGTTTTTCAACTTCCTCTGCAGCATGGGCCACAAGTCACTTGCAGCTTTAAAGCAGTGTAAAAGGTGAATTCTTTGTAACTTGTAGTCTTTAAACCGTGATTTGAGGACTTCAGTAACTCAGCCAGAGGCTAGGGGTCTATTACAGGAGTGGCTAGGTGAAGTTCTGTGGCCTGCAATGCGCACGAGGTCAGACTAGATTATCATGATGGTCCCTCCTGACCTTGAAGTCTATGAATCAGAATGGAAGGAGGAATTAAGAGAGCAAGACTGAATCTATTTGGCTAAGAAGTTTATGCTAGGTTCTACACAGACAGGAATAAAAATGGGTTGATGGAGAAGAAACTTTCAGACACTAACACAGAGATAAGTAGCACCGCAGAGACAGTGTGATCAACCCAAAAGGGTTGAGCAACTTAAGAAACTCTTTGCAATCCTTCTTGTCAAAAGCATCATTCTGGAGTTCCAGAGAGCACAATGAGCCTTTCTTAAACAGAAAAAAATTGAAAACAGAGGCTGAAACAAGTTGGAATGAGAGGCTAAAATGCAGGTTGAAAATGGGGCTGGTGGGAGGGTAGAGAAAAATCTTGAGTTCCAAGAAATACAACATGCATTAAACCTGTAGAATACCACTCACAGGTCACGTGAACACTATGGAAAAAAGTGTATTTTTCACACACATAAGCTAATGTATGCCAAAACCTAAAGGTGAGTGTAAGTAGTGTGGGTTGATCTTTTTCTATTATTCAGTAACACCTGTTGTACTTCCGTAGACCAGGATTCTAACCCCTTAAACCATCGAGGAGCCATGCTCCAGGGCAGACAGCCACTATATTGGAATGAAGCACACAACTCTCATCCTGTGAAAGGAGATAAGGAATGGTCAGGAACATGAACAGCAGTTGGACACAGAAGTGAAGCAGCTAAAGGTACTCCAAGCTGGTCTCAGTCAGGTCAACAATAACTCTTGACTTTGTTTTCTCTGATCTTGTTCATTACCCTTGGTATCAGTGGCATTGGAGGAAATGCACGGAACAGATTCTTCTTCCAAGATAGAAGAAAGAGTGGTGGCCCACACCCCTCTTGATTAGAAAACAGGATACTTCCTGTTCCTGGAGATGGCCAAGAGATGACCTCTAGAAATCCCCATCTTTGGAATATGCTGTGGAGAACATGGCTGTCTAGCTCCCATTTGTAATCCTGTGAGAAGTGTGTGCTGAGAACATCAGCTGCAGTGTCCTGAATACCTGGGAGGTAGACTGCTGAAATTTGGATCTGATGAACCATGCATCAATTTTATAGTTTCATGGTTTCAGCACACAGGAATTATGGACATAGAACAGGCAAGATCTGTTGCCTGTCATGACCCTGACTGATTTGCCCCTGATGAGGGGCAGGAAATGAAAGCAAGTGTTCCTGACAATCCTGAGCTCCAACACATTAGTATGAAGACTGGTTTCTTGAGTTGTCCATCTCCCTTAGTGGTGAAGATACTGAGGTGGGCTCCCCATTCCCACAGCAATGCCTCTCTGTTGTTAAAGTCACTGATGCGGCTGGGCGACAACAAAGAACGTTTGCATCGACATTGAGTTGACCCTTCCACCAGTCTAAAAAGAGTTGCTCACTTGTAGAGGAACTGTCATCTTCTGTCTAAGGTCTCTAACCTGAGAATAGATCTTTCTGAGCCAACTCTGGAAGCAGCAGAGACATAACCTTGCATGATCGGTCACAAAACTGCCATGTGTCCCAATAGCTGAAAACAGTTCCTTATTGTGATTCCTGAGGCATGTTGCGCATATACTAAGAAGAAGGGCTCCCCTGAACTTTCTGTACTAGATCTGATAAGGTTACGAATCTGTCTAAGGCAAGGTACGGAAAGGCTATTAATGAGTCCAAATATGCCCCTATCAATTATATCCCCTCTACAAGAATGTGGACTTTTGAAATATTCAGCTGCAGACCTAACTCCTGGAACAGACCAAAGTCTGGGTGGATGACAGCACTACTTTGTAGGAACAGCCCTGGAGTAGCCAGTCATCGAGGTACAGGAAGATTAAGATTGCTTATTGTCAGAAGCAAGCAGCCATTATTGCCAGGACTTCCGAGAACACTCTGGGGGCCAAGTAAAGGCAAAAGGGAAATCCTGTCCTATAGTGAAGAGTAAGTATTTCCTGTGCAATGGATGTATCATGATATGGAAACAGGCATCTTGTAGGTCAAGAACCAAAAACCAAACCCCTTTCTCCAGTGAAGGAATTATAGCTGCCAGAGTCACCATTCTGAATTTTTGAGACTTTATGAACTTGTTTACAAGTCTTAGAACTAAGATCAGTCTCTATCCTCCATCCTTCTTTGGCACAAGAAAATAATTTGAGTAAAATCCCTTGCCCTTATGAGGAGGAGGAACCAACTCTATTGCTCCTAATCAAAGGAGAGAGTTCACCTGTCTCAATAAAAGCTTGTGGGAGGGGTCCCTGAAGAAGAATGGGGAAAGGAGGTGGGTGCAAGGGAGGGAATGATGTAAAATGGATGGTACAGCCTTAAGCTGATTCAGTTGTCTATAGTGATCTACCTCCAAGCATATAGGAAATAGGCAAGATGGTCTCCAAAACGAGGGGATCTGGGCTAATTCACGCAGCTGTAAATCCTGAGGTGTGGAATGGATTGAACCCTCAACCAACCCATCAAAACTGCTGCTTTGAAGATGGCTGGGTGGTCACGGAAAGCAGATGGCAGTTCTTTTTCTTTGAAATCTGTCTCTCTTTCTGAGGGATTCAGTGGATCTATGAAACCAAGAAAACTGAGCAGGAAACAATCTCCGGGCAGTCTGTGACCTACTAAACCTTTTTTTGATAAAGTTATTTTGTTGATAAATGCAAAGTAAAGCACATGGGAAAATATAATCCCAACTATAAATATAAAATGATGGAATCTAAATTAGCTGTTACCACTCAAGAAAGAGATCTTGGAGTCACTGTGGATAGTTCTCTGAAAACATCCACTCAATATGCAGCGACAATCAAAAAAGCAAACAGAATGTTGGGAATCATTAAGAAAGGGATAGATAATAAGATGGAAAATATCATATTGCCTCTAAATAAATCCATGGTACATCCACATCTTGAATACCGCATGCAGATGTGGTCACCACATCTCAAAGAATATATATTGGAACTGGAAGGGGTTCAGAGAAGAGCAACAAAAATTGTTAGTGGTATGAAATGGCTTCCATATGAAGAGAGACTAATAAGACTGGGACTTTTCAGCTTGAAAAAAAGAGACAACTAAGGGGGCATATGACTGAGGTCTATAAAATCATGACTGGTATAAAGAAAGTAAACAAGGAAGTGCTATTTACTCCTCATAACACAAGAACTAGAGGGTCACCAAATGAAATTAATAAGCAACAGGTTTAAAACAAACAAAAGGAAGTATTTCTATGCACAGTCAACCTGTGGAACTGTTTGCCAGAAGATGTCGCGAAGGCCAACACTATAATAGGGTTCAAAACAGAACTAGATCAGTTCACGGAGAGTAGGCCCATCAATGGCTATTAGCCAGGATGGGCAGGGATGGTGTCCCTAGCCTCTGTTTGCTAGAAGCTGGGGAATGAATGACAGCGAATGGCTCACTTGATGATTACGTGTTCTGTTCATTCCTTCTGGGGCACCTGGCATTGGCCACTGCTGGAAGACAGGATACTGGGCTAGATGGACCTTTGGTCTGACCCAGTATGGACATTCTTATGTTCTTATTTGTAGGTGTATGTATGCCCATGGATCATAAAGTAGCCATAGAGTACGCAAAGACTCATATGTGGTTTCTGAGAAGAATTTACAACTATCTAAGGGGAAGTCCTCTACCGTGTTCTGTATGTCTCAAGGAAAGCCCGAGATATAGAGCCACAATGCCCTGCACATAACCAGTGCCATAGAGATGAACCTGGCAGCAGTGCCAACAGCATCTAGGGATGCTTGAAGAGCAGCTGTGGCCACCAACTGGCCCTCTGAGATGATGGACGGGAATTGCTCCCCATGTTCTTGTGGCAAATGGTCAATAAAAGCTATGAATCAGTTATAATTTGTAAAGTTATATTTGGCCATGACCACTTCATAATTCACAATCCTAAACTGCCGAGCTGCTGACGAACAGGACCTTTGCCCAAAGAGACCCAGCCTTTTCTGGTTCTTGTCATATGGGGTAGACTTAGAGAAGCACTGCCTACCTGACTCATTTACCATATCCACCACCAGGGAGCTAGGTGGAGGGTGGAAGAACAAAAAGTCAGAATCTTTAGAGGCAACAGCAAGGGGGGCTCCTAGCTGCAAGTTCCTGCCAGGCTGGGAATGGACAGGACTTGTCCTTGCCTTGCCTTGTAACTCTCAAGGGGGAAAGGGGAGATCAGGCCCACCTCTGAGAGCCTCCCCCTGATAAATGAAGCTCCAGAGCTGGTAGCAGAATCCGAAGGTTCCTGCAGTTGGAAGAGGTCTGTGGACATGGGTCCGATCTCCTCCTGCTGCTAGGAACCCCCAGCCAGAAAAGGGACCACCATGGTTAAAACACCTTGAAATTTCAGATGTAAACATCTGAAAACATGAAACTGACCATTTTAAAATTCTCTGACCATGAAACTGATCAAAATGGACTGTGAATTTTGTAGGGCTCTAATAATAATATTTATTCCTTTCTAGATGCAAGTGATAGGACTGCCTTTTCTGCATTGACAGAAGCATTCAGTAAATATTCTTGTTCTGTATTTGGGGGAAAAGCCAGATGTATTTATATCATGTGATGATGATACAATACTTTCCATTCCATCAGTAACTCAGGAGGATGTTAAACAGCAGCTACTATTTAAATCAGCGAGTCCGGATAATTTTTCATCCAAGAGTGTTTAAAAAAATAAATAAATAAAAGAGCTGGTCCAGGAGTTCTCTAGAGGCTTAATTTTGATTTTCAGTAAGTCTTGAATACTGGAGAAATTCCAGAGGACTGTAAGAAAGTGAATGTCATGTCAATAGTTAAAAAGGGAAAGCTGGATGACAAAGGTAATTATAGGCCTATCAGCCTGACTTTGATCCCAGGCAAAATAATAGAAGGGCTGATTTGGGACTCAAATAGAAAATTAAAAAAGGGTAATATAATTAATGCCAATCAACATGGGTTTACAGAAAATATATCGGTTTAACTTAATATCTTTTGGATGAGATTACAGTTTTGGTTGATATTGTTAAGGTAATAGTGTTAATGTAATATACTTAGAGTTTGGTAAGGCATTTGGACTTGGTACCATATGACATTTTGATTAAGAAACTAAAATGATACAGAAATCAACAATGGTACACATTAAACGGATAAAAAACTTGTTAATGGATAGGTCTTCAAATGTAATTGTAAACGGGAAACCACCATCACGCAAATACATTTCTTGTGGGGTCCTCAGGAATGGCTCTTGGCCCTATGCTGTTTAACATTTTTTTTTTAAATGACATAAAACCATCACTGATAAAGTCTGCAGATCACACAGATTCGGGTAGTAGTAAATAATGAAGAGGACAGTTCACTGATAGAGTGTACGCTGGATCGTTTGGTAAATTGGGAACATGAAAAGAATATGCATTTCAATATGGCCAACTGTAAAGTCATAGATGTAGGAGCCTAGAATGCAGATCATATTTACAGGATGGGGGACTATTCTGGGAAGCAGTGACTCCAAAAAAGATGTACAGTCATGGTGGGTACTCACATGACTGTAAACTTCCACTTAAACACACTAGCCAAAAAGGCTAATGTGATCTTTGGATATATAAACAGTGGAATATCAAGGGTTATTTTAATCTCTGAATTTGGCACTGTTGCTACCGCTACTGAAAACTATATCCAGTTCTGGTATCTACACGTCAAGATATTGAAAAATTGGAGAAGGTACAGATGAGAGCCAGAAGAATGATTAAAAGACTGGACAACATGCCTTATAATGACACATTCAAGGAGCTTAATCTATTTAGTTCACTAAAGAGAAGTTATGGCATGACTTGATGACAGTTTTATAAGTCCCCACATGGAGAATAGAAATTTCATAATAGAGGACTCTTCAGTAGAAAAATGTATGACAAGATCCAATGGCTGGAAGCTGAAGTTATACAAATTTAGTCTAGAAAGATGGTGTACATTTTGAACAGCGCAATGGTAATTAACCATTGGAATAATTCATCTAGGGTTGTGGTGGATTTTCCATCCCTGTAAATTTTTAAATCCAGATTGAATGTTTTTCTAATAGACTAATCTGGTTCCAACAGGTATTAATTCAGGGAAGTCTTATGGCCTGTGTTACGCAAGAGGTGAGACTAGCTGATCAATGGTCTCTTCTGGACTTATAGTACATGAATCTATGTCAAATGTAGGGCATACGTTACTTAATAGCGTTCTTTAAAAATACAGAATAATGTCATTCAAGGGTTTGAGGGACTTTTGTTTTGTTTTATTTTCTCCCAAAAATTCCTGAATAGTATCTAGCCATAACCAAGATTTTTTTTTACCTGACAGATCACATACGACACAGTATCTCCCGCTTTCACCTTTCGGCCTCCTTGAGAGTTAATCCACATGGCAACATGCACATGTGGCAAGCTTTTTTTGTCAGGATAATCCTGAGGATCCTTTGTCAATGCCTAAGAGATCAAAGGGGAAAACAGGTAGGTATCTTTAAAAATAACGCAAATTAAATGCTGGACAAATCACTGCAGTAAAAAACAAAGAAGATTATATAATATCTGTCTTCATCCCTCTACTATTCACCACAAAACAATTTTGAAATATGACATTAATATAAAGCATAACATTATAATAAACCTATCTTTTCAGACTTTCAGATTTCTGTATCACTCTTTCATACTCCCTAATTAACATTATCGCAAGAGCAACCTGGAATTTTATACATTAACTTTCTGAAAAGCTAAACACAATAAGAACCCTAACTGGAACCCTAATAAAAGTTCAAACAAGCACAAAGACAGCCAAAATGGTTAAAAATTAGATTTAATCAAAGTATGAAATATTATACATAGTGCAAGAATGCAGTGAAAGATTTTTTTTCAGTTTTGAAAATTCTAAATGTCTAGCACATTTATATTTATTTAAACTTTGTAACAGAAGTAGTTTCAGTATTTCTATGGATAAGACTACTAGCATTTTACAATAAATCATTGTTCCTCTATATTCCATAATTACTTCTCATGAAGATAAAGGTTTTGGAAAAAAAAAAAATCATCTCTTTTACTACACCTACAACTTTATCAACATAACTTTTAAACTAATATTTAAGTCCAAATATTTCCAAGGCAATAAAACACTGGAGGGTGTAGGACTTAAAAAATGATGACCTACTTTTTGGTAACTGTTGTTCTTTGAGATGTGCTGCTCATGTCTATTCCATTCTAGGTGTGCGTGCTCCTACGTGCACGGTCATCAAAAATTTCTGCCTGAGAGGTATCCATAAGGTTGGCTGCGGCGCCCCCTTGAGTGCCGTGCTCATGCATTGGTATATCTGGAGCCACTGGCCCTACGCCCTCTCAGTTCCCTCTTGTGGGCAACTCTGACAGGAGCGTGGGTAATGGAACAGACACGAGCAACATATCTTGAAGAACAACCATTACAAAAAGGCAGGTAACCATTTTTCCTTCTTCGAGTGCTTGCTTACATCGATTCTATTCTAGGTGACTAACAAGTAGTGTCAATGGAGATGGGCCCGGAGTTCAAAGTCTTGCAGTGTGCAGCACTGCCCTGCCAAAACCAGCATCATCCCAGGCCTGCAGGGTAAGTGCATAATGGGAGGTAAACGTGTGGACAGATGACCAGGTAGCAGATCTACAGATCTCTTGGATCGGTACCTGAGCCAGGAAGGCTGCTGATGATGCTTGCGCTCTAGTTGAGTGTGCCTTGACTAGTGCTGGTGGAGGCATTTTTGCCAGCTCATAGTGGTAGCAGATGCAGGCGATGATCCAGGACCAAATCCTTTGAGCAGACACTAGGTGACCTTTCATCCTGTCTGCCACTGCAACAAACAGCTGCACTGACTTGCAAAATGGCTTTGTCCTGTGGACGTACAAGGCCAGTGACCTCTTGACATTCCTCTTCCAATTTATGAGGCTTTGGGAAGAATACCGGTAAGTATATGTCCTGGCTGGTATGAAACTGGGAAACTACGTTGGGCAGGAACACCGAGTGAGGACACAGTTGGACCTTATCCTTGTAGAATACCGTACAGGGAAGTTCTGAAGAAGATCTCAGATACCCTGCGGGTAGATGTTACCGCAAACAGGAACGAAACCTTCCAGGAAAGAAGGAGAAGAGAGGAGGAAGCCAGAGGTTCAAAGGAAGGCCCTACGAGCCCTGACAGCACGAGATTCAAGTCCCAGGGACAGAGGGAGTCCCGCATGTGAGGGTAGAGATGCTCCAGACCTTTCAAAAACTGGGCCATCATGTCATGAGTGAAGGCTGAAATGTCTTGGAATGAAGGATGGAAAGCTGAAATAGTGGTCAGGTGGATCCTGATCGATGGCAGGGACAAGACCTGGACCTTGAGGTGCAGAAGATAATCTAGGGTCACTTGCAGTGAGGCCTGCTCGGCCTGAATACATCATTCCAAAGCCCAGTACGTGAACCTTTTCTACTTGGCCAGGTTAAGTCGCTCTGGTGGAGGGCTCTCTCCTACCCAACAAGACCTGTTGAACCTGGGCCAAGCATTCCTGCACTTCCATGCAGTAACTATGCTGTCAAGTGCAACCTCGCCAGATTTGGGTGCAGAAGACTGCTGTGATTCTGGGACAGCAGGTCTGACCAGAGACATAGCTGCAGCAGGGCAGCTACCAAATGGTCCAGCAGTGTGCCGAACCAGTGTTGGTGAGGCCACTCGGGGGCTATCAAGATAACCTTTGCCCTGTCGTGTTTGATCTTCATGAGGATTTCTGTGGAGCAATGGCACTGGTGAGAAGGCGTACATGAGGGCCCCTGATCACGGGAGCTGGAAAGCACCTGACGGGGAACCCTTTCCATCCCGAGTGAACAGAACACATGGCATTTCGTGTTCTGACAGGACGTGAACAAGTCCACCTGCGGAGTCCCCCACTTTCGGAAGATCATACTGACCACCTCCGGATGGAGAGACCACTTGTGACGCAATGAGAAGGTCCTGCTGAGGCGATCTGCAAACACATTCCTGGTCCCGGGCAGATACGTGGCTATTAGATTAATGGTCTCCTGCACACAAAAATCCCAAAGGCGGAGAGCTTCTTGGCAAAGAGCCGACAACCTGGCTCCGCCCTGCCTGTTGACGTAAAAATCGCAGCAGTATTGTCCATGAGGACCTGCACCACCTTGCCCCTCAGGTGCGGCAAGAAAGCCTGGCAGGCCAGGTGAACTGCCTTGAGATCCCTGATGTTGATACAGAGGGCCAAATCATCTCGCAGCCAGTGGCCTTGCATGCTGAGCTCACACACGTGGGCTCCCCAGCCCAGGTCCCATGCATCGGAGACCAGGGTCAGCGTTGGGGATGGGGCTGCGAAGCAAACTCTCTGTAACACCAATCGGGGATTCACCAAGGGACAACAGGGTGTGATCCGGCACCTTGACCACCTGGTCTAGGTCATGCCTGTTGGGGATGTAAACCAATGCCAGCCATGCTTGCAGAGACTGACTACGTATGTATAGGAGACCATGTGGCCCAACAACCACAAGGAGCTGTGAGCCGTGGTGAGCAGATGATTCTTCACATGAGACATCAGGTCCAACATGGCCTGAAAACACACCTCCGGAAGGAAGGCTCTGGGTCACGTTAAGTAGACAACTGCACCAACACGCTATTCGTTGGGCTGGCTTTAAGGTGGATTTTTTTCTCTTTTATCAACAAGCCCAGGAACGCACCAGATTGAGGCTTCTCTGTACTTGTTCCTGAGATCTGTCCTTGACAAGCCGATTTTCAAGATACGGGAAGACCTGGACCCCGTGATGTCTCAGGTAAGCAGCCACTAGTGCCATACATTTTGTGAAGACCTTTAGGGCTGATGAGAGGCCAAAGGCAAGTGCTGTGAATCTGAAATGATGTCCGCCCATTATGAAATGGAGGAAACATCTGTGACCTCGGAATACAGAAATATGGAAGTAAATGTTCTTCAAGTCAAGGGTGGTGTACCAGTCTCCCAGATCCAGGGAGGGGATGATAGAGCCCAGGGAGATCAGCTGAAACTTCAACTTCTTGAGAGACTTACTGAGGTGTCACAGGTTCAGAATAGATCTGAGGCCCCGTTTTGCTTATGGGATCAGAAAATAACAGGAGTAGAACCCCTTTCCTGTCATGTCCCAAGGGACCTCCTCCACCGCCGCCAGGTGCAGGAGGTTTTTGACTTCTTGAATGAGGAGTTGCTCGTGAGAAGAGTCCCTGAAGAGGGACAGGAAAGAGGATGTATGTGGAAAAGAGGGGCGGCTGAAAACTGCAGGGAGTAGCCTTGTGCACTTGTCATTTGTCATGCAGCCAAGGTGGCGCCGAGGATGTTGACGCAGCCTCAGGTGTCCAATCGCATCAGTGGAGTCTGGGCAAGGGGCTGAACTGCCCTTGCATGATGAAGGAATCCCCTTCTGGTGACCATGGTAGGGTTATTGATGCCTAAGTCTCCCTGCTGATGATCGCCACTGGAGACCAGTGCCTGGAGTGAGAAGATCAGTGCCAGTATTGAGGAGAGTGGCGCTGGTGCTGGGAGATCAGAGACATGACAGGGAGCACTCACACCGGGTAGGTGACTGAGATCTGAACTGGGAGGAAGACTGGTGGGAGGGTGAACGGTGCTGGTAGTACAGAGACCAACACCTCCCTCTAGGCGATCCACACAGAGAAAAGGGACCACGACTGCAGTGCCAGTGACCCAGAGTGAGCCACAGAGGATCTGGACTGTGATTCTGGGGATTTGTGGCATGGAGATGGAAAGCACTATCTTGGCTCCGGGGATCAGCAGTACTCCACTGCCCCCCGAGGAGTCTCAATGGCTGGCTTATCCTCATGGAGAGCCTTTGCCGTTTCCTGTGGCATGTGCTGAGTCGGCAGCATAGGCGGAGGCCTCTGCTCTCTTGCTGCCAGCAGAGCTTGGGAAGGTATTGGTGCCATCAGGGGACTGGGTCTCATACTGCTCCTGGGAGTTGGTGGTGGACCTTTCAAGAGGCTAAGGGCCCTGATTGGGGAGGCGTGCACACATGGCTCCAGAGTGGCCAGGAAGCCTGAACTGGGTCCCCTGCCTGATGACCCATGACCCTTCTTGCCTGGAGCCAGGGAGCCATGCTTCCTAGTTTTCTTTTCGGGCACCAGCAATGGGGATTGGTGCCAGGCAGAGTCCGGTGCTGGACTGCACACTGAGGTCGAGGTACTAGGTGAGTCTTGGCAGGACGGCTCAGAAGCCAGGCAAAGGACAGACTCCATGAGGAGAGCCTGCAAAAGAATATCCCGCTCCTTTTGAGTCCTGGGCTGAAATTTCTTTGCAAATACGGCACTTGTCCTTCACGTGTGATACCCCCAAGCACTTGAGGCAGCTGCTATGCGGGTCACTTACAAGCATAGGTCTGTTGCAGTCCATGCAGGGCTTAAACCCAGGAGACCAGGGCATGCCCCACCTGGGGTGAAGTCCCCGCTGGGACTATAACTTCTAACTACACTTAACACTAACTACTATAAACAAACTATTTACAAGGCCCTAAGACTCAAAGTCAGTAGAAACAAAACCGCTATCCCTTGCAATGCAAGGAAAGGTGCTCTGACTAACCATCACAGGCGATGATAAGGAACTGAGAGGGTGTAAGGCCAGTGGCACCTGATATACCAACACATGAGCGCAGCACTGCAGATCCTACGGATACCGCTAAGGCAAAAATCTCTGACGACTGCGCACTTGAGTGTGCACACACCTAGAATGGAATCGACATGAGCAAGCACTCGAAGAAGAATGGCAGGTATCTCCAATGGCATTCATTTTTAACAGAAAACTGGTTTGAAATGGTTATAGTCATACTGGTCCTCAAGAAAAGACAAATGAGGTAATAAAGGAACAGCTGTTAATGAACCACAAAACAGCTGACTCCACAAGTGCTGACATGAAAGTATATGATTTTCATTACTACTTTGTTTATATCTTCTTGAGGACCAGAGAGTTGCCCAGCAGAGATGGGAGAGAAGAGACTTTCATAAGCCTTCAGTGGAAGACAGAAGCTTTGTTAAGGAAGAAAAAGGTTTTATTAGTGGTTCCCAAACAGGAAGGGAGGAAAAGAACACTCTGCAGCACTCCTGACAGCTAAGGCAGAACATTCTGGCTCACATTCATGGGCAAGTCCTAGAAGGGACATCAGAATTAATTTCAGCTCCAGTCTCTGTGCCTTAGAGAAGGAGAACCCAACAACTTGTACTGGACTTCTGAACATACTCTATAGTGAAAATAACTTTTTGATTCTTTTCCATTGTACTCTTCAGTCTATGTTCCACGTTTAAAATAATTAAAGTAATGGCCTGGGAGACAATGTTCTCAGCTGTGGCAAAGGAAGTACATTCTATTACTCTGTTCTTGAAGCAAGGCCTCACAGACCAAAAAACCAAAACAAAAACAAATCAGATTTGAGACTCTGAAGAGGTGAGGGAGACACACTAGGATCCTCATTCAGCAAGGTACTTCAGCACATGCCTAACTTTAAACACAAATAGTCCCATTGCCTCTCTTACTCAGATTGTAAGCTCTTTCGGGTTGGGACCATCTTTTTGTTGGGTGTGTACACAGCACCTAGCACAGTGGGGTCCTGGTCCATGGCTGAGGCTCCTAGGGAATATCACAGTAGAAATTATAACAGGACTACTCATAGGCTTCAAGTCAGGCATCTTACTTAAATCTCTTGCTGAATTGGGGCCCCAAGTGCTAGTGCCAGGGAAAATGAAAGAGCAGGCAGCACATCTCTTGGCCCACGCCGCTTCCCGCAGCCCCCATTAGCCTGGAGTGGCGAACCGCGGCCAGTGTGAGCCGCGATCAGCTGAACCTGCGGTCACGGCAGGTAAACAATCCGGCCCGGACCACCAGGGGCTTTCCCTGAACAAGTGCCAGCCCGACTTTGAGAAACACTGTACTTCAGCATCTTTAACCACAAAAGTCTTGCAAAATAATTTTAGGGGCGGGGAAAGAAACCTGAAAATTTTAGAAATAGCTGATGAGTGATACCATTTACCTTGTTAATTTCAAATTGACTTATTGGGACTCTGCCATTTATCACATTTTCTCCAATTTCTATTAGTCGTCTTTGAATGTTTTCCACGATTGCGTCTCGGGATTGGTCAGAAAGAATCTGACCAATTACATAGCTGTAAAGTAGTAGAGGCAAGCAAAACTTTCTTTAAAATACAGAGGGTATCTTAGTATTTAAAAAACACCATAGTAAATACGTGCATCTCTCTCTCTTTGTTACCTCTAAAAGCTACAAACAGAGGACAAAGTTTACTTCAAAATTGTTAACACTTTTCCCATAATCTCTCACATGTTTTAATTATTTTATTAGGATATTTCAAATTTCAATTATTTAATCTTGAAACTATTTTAAATGACAGGCCCAATGCATTTCTAATGTCCCCACACTCCCCCCAGTAGTGTTTTTGACATTTACTATCCACAACAGGTATCCAAACTGAGAGAAAATTTGAATATGAAACCTGCTCACTAACTTCCTGCCTATTTCTCGAAAAATGTATACAGAGGGTCTGCCAGCTGCAGTACTTAGTCACTGAAGAACACTGACAAACATTTGTATTGCTTTAATTACTAATACATTCATAACTTGGGGAAATTTGTTTCTATTATGATGCATCTTTTCTTAGAAAATACAACAGTTAAGAATAGTAAGCAAGTGCGTAGTGTATATTTACAGATAAAGAGGCATCAATTTCTGGATACATTTGGAGCCATAATCTATTGAAACTAATATTTTCCAAGAGGCTGTATGCAATACAAATTGACTCAGCCATAAGATGACCACCTCTCTGCCCAATCAAAAGTATTCTTCCTTTAGTATTAATTGTATAATCTCTGTAAAAGTTGAGTGCAAGAGGCGCTCCATATAATGCTGCATATAGTAAATGCCAATAAATCAAATAATCATTGATACCACATACCATCTTCTTTAATAAAAGGATCTAAGTGAATGACAAAAGAGCTCTTCGGGACCATGACCACATCTTCTATTTTGAGTGCTTCTACAAGCTTAACATTTATTAACAACTCTTTAAAGCTGTAATTTGCTAAGGTGTAGTATCAAACTCCCTACGCCTCCTTCAAAATTTTCAACCTAAGAACCCAAATCAATGATAAAACATGCGAGTATACATATATTTCTCACAATTCCTGAATTCAGGTTTATTGTGCTATATATCTAATTGCTTCAGCGGAAATGCAAATTTAAGATTTACAAGAAAGTGAGACCAACAGACAGTAAAAATAGAGCTTTAAGTAAACACACATAATCTGTTACTGGCTTAAAATCTTTCCGCATTTTGACAGGCTGTTCTGAGTCCTTTTAAAAATTAGTTAAAGCACTTTCTGTACTTAACACAGGAGTTAGAGTCAGAGTTTAAAGACTTGAATGAGCCACCAGATGATTTAGTCTGACCTCCTATATATCACAGGCCACCAACACTACCCAGCGCCCACACACCAAACCCAACAACTGAAATTAGGTGATGGCCCTCAGGAGAGTATATCATTATAGGTCACAAGAGAAGAAAAGAAGGGACCAAAGTGCACCAATGCCCAAGGCCACTGCAATGGCAGGGAACTGATTAAGATATACCCAGGTAATCTCAGCAAGTGACCTGCACCCCATGCTGCAAAAGAAGATGAAAAAACCCCAAGGTCCCTGGCACTGCCAATCTGATATAAGGAAAAAATCCTTCCTAACCTCACATATGGCAATCACTTAGAACCTGAACACTTGGCTATAAACAATAGCAACATTTTTCCTGTGAGAGGGGCATTAGCAACATCTAGCAGCTCATATGTTAATGAAGATTGTGTATTTTTCAAGAGTCACACAACATGAGACGAAAATAGTCAATATTAAAAGCAAAACTCACTTTCCAGTTTCTTTTGCAAGGTCACACCAGTCTCTTCGGACTATATCCAATCCTTTCAATTCCTGTTTGGTAACATATTTCCCATCTCCTGTTGGCTCCACCGTCAGAGCAGCATACTTCTTCTTCTTCAACAGCAGCAGGGACTTGAAGACCCCATCAATATCAATCTCCAACAATTTGTACAGCTTGTTCACTTCACTTTTAATCTGTGATACATCATCATCATCAACCCAAATGCAACATCTCAGTAATTATGAACACACATTACTTTCAACAATACATGCATCAGGCTGAAGTTGCATAGCAGTCATACTCTATGTTGTGTGCTTATATTGACATTTTATAGACTGGATAGATGTCTTCAGTATACTAGTACTTATTAACTATCATTACAGTTAAGGTTATGACATTATTTCCACCATGGAGTATGTTTTCCAGGGATTTACAGTTTGGTGTGAAGAGCAGTACAGACCTTTCAGGATTCTAAAAAGGGTCCTCTCATAGTTATGGTTCCACCTCAGCCCAGTTTCTAACTCAAAAACAGGCAATGTCTGCCTGAGCAGAGAAAACTTTGAACCCAGAGGCACAGAGCATTGAGGAAGCAAGGGGACGGAAACAGGAGCAGCTGAACCTAATGACTAGGAGCAGATATTAAAAAGTCCAATTCCAGCTAGAAGGTGGCTACTGTGCCATAGCTGACTTCCTGAACAAGGGCGGGGTGGGGGGGAGTGTGTCAAAATAAATGTTTGTGAATATTGGGAGGAACTGAGTGAGCAGCCCATGCTTGGTTGTTTTTGTGTGTGTTGCTTTTCTAAATAAATAATAAAAAAAATATACTGGGTGCTGGCTTTCACAGAATCACCTGAACTCTTCTGGGAAAAGATGAAATACTCCATTTTTCCTATCTCCCACCGTCCCCCTTTGTGTGTAGTTTCTAGAAGTGGGCTCCATCTCACATGACTACAGAAGTGTGAGGTAAGGCTTGGCTTGCCATCTTTCTGTTGAGCAAAAGATGAAATTTCCCTCTTTTCTCTTATCAATCCTTCAAAGGAAAAAAATAAAATCTATGAACACACAAATGTGTTTAGCTTAGAAAACAAGCTTGGCTCCTGGTTCCAGTGCTGGCTGGTCAGAAGCTTCCCTTCTTTCCTCACATCATTTCTCCTTTCACTTCTTTCACAATGCATCTTTGCATCATTCACTCCCCCGAAACCTGTTCTGACTGCTTCCCATACTCCCTTAATTTTCCTTTACTGATGTCTTGATTCTTCCCCCTTCTCTCACTGAGTGAAAACTCCTCTCTCCTTGTTCAGTCTCACAGAAGTTAGATATGGATGGGAGCTATCTGACCACACTCATCCTAAGATAGAAATTCTAGGAATAATCCTTTCATAGTTTTCCAGTCTAGTTTTAAATATCTTGAGACGGGTCTTTAACTTACAATTTCCATTGGACTTCAAAAAATTGATAGCTGACACGACAAAGAATTAAACAGCATGTAAACAGTAACAGAAAGAAAATAAAGGAAAAGTGTATGTTGAAGAGCAAGGACATTTTCCCAATAATGAGATTAACCAGTGTAATCTCTTCTGGGAAGTGGCTGAAGCTAGGCACACTTAGAACGAGACTAGTAAATATACAATGCTACATTGGATGAGAAATGGACTAGATAACCTTACACTGGTTGTAGGTATTTGTATGGCATGTTGGCTTACATTAAAGGCACAGAAAATTGTGGCTGATAATTTTCTTTCTGCTATCAGCATTTCCCACCATTCTGGATATCCACGCTGCTCTCTTCTCTCTGGAGCTCACAGAGGTAGATCAGAATTTTGATGCTGCACAGTCTCCCATGCCCCTTCTGGTTCCACCTGCTGCCAGATGAATTATTCCTAAACTGTAAAACTTGCACATCGTTAACACATATTCCAGAGATAACAAAATATCTGTGGACACCAGATCAAGGAAGACAGTCATATGGCAACGACTTCACTTAATATCTGATTCTTGACTCATAAGCCATCCAAGGTGGGAGACAGTGCTGCAGAAAGGAAATATTGCTAAGAAATTTTCCATTCTGCAGCCCAGCATGTCCCACAACTATGGACATCTGGAAAGTAATGAACAGTGAACATATGTAGAGAAGATTATGAAGGTCCGATTTTGGGAAGAGTGGCCTG
Organism: Chelonoidis abingdonii; assembly: GCF_003597395.2. Lineage (NCBI taxonomy): Eukaryota > Metazoa > Chordata > Testudines > Testudinidae > Chelonoidis > Chelonoidis abingdonii. Next base: position 224,719,879 of record NC_133769.1, read on the forward strand.
CCAACCAATCTGGCTACCTCTGGATTGTCTACCCAGGAGGCCGAGGACCCTGCAAATAGCACCGTACTAAAGACAGAAACTTGAAACATAACGATACTGGGCCGAAGGCCTGTCTAAGCTTTCTTAAAGGACGTACAGAATGACTGTTTTTTAGGATTTGCATTGTGCTCTTGGCACCAGATGTTGAATCTGGATCAGATACAGGAGTACACTTTTAGTATCTATACTCTCCTAGATGAAAGCAACATCTTATTGACTATGAAGGACAGACTGAGCTTTCTAGTGCTTCCCTCTCAATATCTAGGCTTTTAGTTGAAGACATTTCAGTCAGGAGGAAGAAGAGGACCTTCAAAAAGACGTTCACAGAAGCAGGAATGGGTGCTCCAGTTTCAGCTTTATCAGGTTTGAGAACACAGGTCTCCTTGGCCAACAATGAGTTAACAGAATTACCATTGCCTGTTCTCATTTTATTTTCTGGATTACATTCCCCAATACTGGAAATGGTAGATACACAAAGTAGGTACTGAGACCAACTATGCTCTAAGACATCTATCCCCATGGATCTGGGGTCTGCCTCCCTTCTGAACAATTTTGGCCTCTTTGCATTTGTATGATTCATGAACAGGTTGGTTGAAGGAAGTCTGAACGATAAGGCAGAAAATCTCCTGATTCAACCACCACTGAAAACTGATGACTGCCCCAGCTGAGCCAGACAGACTATCTTTTGGTTCAGGTCCTCCTTTGATGTGGATCACTTTGAAAGAAAGAAAGTATTGTTCCACCTACCTCATTATTTCTACTGCTTCTACGTGTAGTACTGGACTCCTTGCTCCCCTCCTTGGTTGATTAAATATGCAACTGCAGTCGTACTGTCTGATTGAAGCAGCATGTGGTTCCCTATTAGGGTGGGCTGGCTTGATTGCAGAGCTAGCTTGACTACTCTCAGCTCTAAGATGTTTATGCTGTGACCCTTTTTTTCTCTCCTCACTCCAGAGGCCATGGTTTGTTTGGGTGTCCAAGTGAGCTGCTCAGCCATCCAGGCTGGCAATGGTTGTGAAAACTAAAGGATCTGGAAATCAGACTCAGACTTTAAGGTCAGAAGGGACCACTATGATCATCTAGTCTGACCTCTTGCACAACGCAGGCCACAGAATCTCACCCATCCCCTCCTATAACAAACCCCTAACTGATGTCCAAGCTATTGAAATCCTCAAATCATGGTTTAAAGATTTCAAGGTACAAAGAATCCTCCAGCAAGCGACCCGTGCCCCACGCTGCAGAGGAAGGCAAAAAAACCCAGGGCCGCTGCCAATCTGTCCTGGAAGAAAATTCATTCCTGACCCCAAATATGGCGATCAGCTATACTCTGAGCATGTGGGCAAGACTCACCAATCAGACACCTAGATGGACAATATTCTGGGGATGAGGTCATAGGCTGACCATCAGCCTAAAGAGTTGAACGTGTGTGTCAGAACCCATATTTCATCTTTCATATGTTCCAGAGAGAGGTCCAACACTTTTAGTATGAAGGTTTGAACACTTCTGATGCATAATTGTGATCACCAAGTGATCCCAGTCAGAGGCATAAAGCTATGGTAGCTTTTCTACACCTCTGGAGCAAGAAAATAAATTCCTGGGTGGACCCAGAGAACTTTTCTTAGAATCAATGTCGAAGCTGTGTGCCTATAGGAGATTCAAAGTCCAAGACTTGCCCCTGTCTGCTGCTGACTGCAATGAAACTCTGATCAGAATGTCATCAAGGAAGGGGTACAGATGAGTTCCTTGTGACCTGACTCTGGCTATTATTATCAACTCCTTTGTAAACGTTTTGGGAGCCAAGGACAGGGTGAACAGGAGTGCTTGGTACTAATAATGTTTGCTCTTGTAGGTGAACTTCAGAAATCTGCTGTGGCACGGTCTGACGGGTGTATAAAGATACATGTCCACTAGGATCTACTGAAGTCAAGAAATGCCCCTGGGACAGGGATGACACTGTAGAGGCCAAGATCTCCAACTGGAACTTCATTTTCTTCATCCACTTGTTAGACATTTTGACATCAAGAACGGTGCTAATACCCCCTGTATGCTTCTGTACAATGAAGAAGATGGAGTAGAACCCAGAGAACCTTTCTTCTAAGGGAACACTATCACCCCCATTTCTACAAGATGAGGTATTTCATTCTGCATCGGATTGTGTTTTATGGAATTGTTGTAGCTGAGTTGGCTGGATGTAAAACAATTGGAGGGGAGCTCACAGCTCTTGGGAGTATCCTTGACTATTTCCTTGACCCAGTTATCTGTGATCAATGAAAACCATTCCTCTAGGAAATGGGAAATTCTGGCCCCTAGATTCATTTTTGGGTAGAGACCTATGTCATCATCATAAAATGGATGGGGGAGGGTTGGGGCTGAGGTCCCGCTGGACTTTCCCCCTACACGTTAGTTTCATCTGTTGTCCCTTCACTGGTACCCCCATGAGGAAGAGGAGTGAAAGAATCAGCTCCCTGTGAAGGCCAGTCTCTCTCTCTCCGAGGGTGCTTAGTGGGGAAGGGAAAGACTTTGGATTTTGCTGCATTGTCACCCTCCAGCTTTTCTCCAAAAAGAAGAGAGCCTGTAAACTTGGCTGACCACAGAACCTGCTTAGAATGAATATCCACCTTCCAGGGTCAGACACAGATGGTGCCTGGCTACTGAGCTGGAAGACACAGTCTGGGCTGAAGACTTCATTGCATCAATTAAGGCATCAGCTACAAATGCTGTTGCTAGGATTACTTTCTCTAAAACAACTCTTTGCAATCTTCCAACCAGGAAAGAGAGACTCTTGCAAAACAGTTATCTGCCAAAGATGCACAGAGGGTGGTGGAAGTGGCTTCAAAGCCCTCAGAGTGGCTTCCATCTTTCTATCTGTGGGTTCTTTTGGGCAGAACTCTGAAGGAATAATCATATCCCTGGCAAGGAACGCTACAGTGGAATCAACCTTCAGTATCTCAACAATAGAGCCCTTCGGTTCTTGAATGTTATAGAGCCTGAGGTCACTCTTAATAATATGCTGCTTGGATCAGGCTTGTTCCATTTATCCTTAATCACTTCCTTGAAGGAGAAGTGAAGCAGTATTGCAGCCTCGGGAGGATTTTGAAGGGAGCAATCTGCACTGAGGCTTATTGACAGGAGCCTGTCAGGTTTCAGAGCCAGATAACTCACCTTTCTACAGAAGGAGGAGAAGCTCTGCTGCAGCTTTGGTGAGGCCTTTTGTCACTTGCCTTAGGACCAGGGGCCCTCTCGAGAGGTCTGTCTCAGAATCCTCCCCACTGGGTTCCAGTCCCTAAGATGGGAGGGGAAATTTGTTGTTGGAACTCTCCTGGTCAGCTTTGGGAGGTGGAGCTGATTAGAAGCCCTGCTTCTTTTCTACTTGGAAACCATTTTAAGATTGGTAGGGGCGGGGAGAATTTGTGGCCACCTCAAGCCTCCCCAATTCGTTCTGCAGACGCCTCCTGGGACTTCCTCCAAAAGTGAGGGGGTCTCTCTCTGTTCTGCACTGGGGTTCCTGCTCCATTTTCCCCCACATCAGAGTCACAGCTGCCTCAGTAGTACAGTGATGCCACCTGCCTGTCCAACTCTCAGCCCTGGGACCTAATAAAGTCAGGGACAGAAGACTGAGTCCAGGCTGGGCACAACTCGCCATCTATCAAGCCTAGGAAAGCTGCCTCACATAGAGAACAATGCTTGGATTTGACCCGGCAGAGGAGCCAACAGGGACATGCTGCTGTGGAAGCCCAGGAAAGTTTTATCCCCAAAGGAGTAACTGACCCAGGGAGGAGGAGGAGGAATGCCAAAGAGGGAGAATACTGCTCCCCACTGCCCAAAAAACCGAGCAGAAAATTAAAATAGGAAGAGGAAGGGCAGGAGCAAAAGAAACCACCTCCATCTGTTGCTGTGGAGGCAAAGAATCTGGCAGCAAGTGGGAGCAGTGGTAATATAGCCAGACTGTGTGGTGCCAAAATGCTGATTCACCCCCGTGAGTTATAGACAGAGAAGAGCAGGCCACATGTCCAGAATAGTGGAAGATGCTGGACTGCAGAAAAATAATTACCACATATATAGAACAAATAATGCTTAATTTTAACAGTGTTCTTATGTCCCATTGAAATCAATAGATCATAAGTACTTTCCAAAATTAGGATTGCTCTTTGAACTGAGTATCAGAGGGGTAGCTGTGTTTGCTGCTTTTAGAGATCCAGATTAAGAGTCCTGTGGCACCTTATAGACTAACAGGAGTTTTGGAGCATGAGCTTTCGTGGGTGAACACCCACTCCGTCAGATGCATGCATCTGACGAAGTGAGTATTCACTCACGAAAGCTCATGCTCCAAAACGCCTGTTAGTCTATAAAGGTGCCACAGGACTCTTTGCTGCTTCTGTTGAACTGAGATAATATCTGCTGCCATATAATGACACAACTAGACCATATACAGCACAGAGCGTCAATCCTAACTTAAAATTTCCAAACAAACAGTCTTAAGAGAGTAGAATATTTTCTTTCATCTCATGTAGCACAGCAACCAAGAATATATAGAACATTAATTTCTAACACACATTTAAGTGTGTTCAAAATGCTATGCCAAGCCAAAGACTGTGCTGCAACTTTGCTTCATGCTGTAAACTTTCCGCCCTGCATCAGCTCCTCAGAAAATTCAAGATTCTTACCCTCAACTGTGAGGCTCTATATTATCCTGCCTCCTCCTACAGCTCTTCTGTCAATTTTCTTTGTATCCTTTTCCACTTCCTACACAGATGCCAGTCCTTCCACCTTATTTCTTCCTTAGCTCCCTTTCTATCATGGCTCCTTCTGCGCCAGTCTCCTCATTAGAATCCCCCTCCCCTCTTTCTTCAAATCACCTCTTGAAAATACATGCGTTTAGGAAATCCATCTACCCTTTCTTTTATGATAAGCAATGAACAAACCCTTCGTATTCTGAAACTGGTCTCCTATATATTTTTGTCTTGCATTTGTATACATTCCAACAGATGACACATTTAGGACATCCAAACCTTTTTTTCACTAAATTTGTGTCTGGTGTTTCTCTCTCACACATATTCTTGTAACACCCATGTATGAAGTCTATGAGAAATATTTTTTCCTTCAAAATTCCCTTACCTTGTTCCCCAGCTTGAAAACCTCCTCCAGGTTGGTGCTATTCGTATTTATCATAATGGAATCTGTATCTCCATAAATCACTTCAAGGTTCATCTAAATAAAATAAGCAGCTTTAAACAAAAGAATTATAAAACAACCTCTCTCTTACCTGACCTTATCTAGTCCCTGGGTAAGGATAAAAGGGATTTAAAAAACAAGGATAGTGGTAGGGGTCTATTACAGACCACCTAACCAGGAAAAAGAGGTGGGTGAGTCTTTTTATAAACAACTAACAGAATCATCCAAAGCACAAGACTTGGTGGTGGTGGGGGACTTCAACTACCCAGATATCTGTTGGGAAAATAACACAGCAGGGCACAGACTAACCAACAAGTTCTTGGAATGTATTGAAGACAACTTTTTATTTCAGAAGTTGGAGAAGGCTACTAAGGGAGAAGCTGTTCTAGATTTGATTTTGACAAATAGGAAGGAACTGATTCAGAATTTGAAAGTGGAAGGCAGCTTAGGTGAAAGTGATCATGAAATGGCAAAGTTTATTATTCTTAGAGATGGTAGGAAGTAAAACAGCACAATAAAGATAATGGATTTCAAGAAGGAAGACTTTCACAAACTCAGGGGTTTAGTAGATAAGATCCCATGGGAAGCAAGTCAAAGAGAAAAAACAGCTTAAGAGAGTTTGCAGTTTTTCAAAGACATGTTATTAAGGGCACAATGGCAAACTATCCCACTGCATAGAAAATATAGGAAGTAAGACAAAATGCCATGCTGGCTTATTCAGAATATTGTCAGTGATATCAAACTCAAAAAACTGCTACCAAAAGTGGAAACTAGGTGAAATTACAAAGGATTAATATAAACAAATAATACAAGTATGTAGGGACAAAATTAGAAAGGCCAAGGCACAAAATGAGATTAAACTAGCTAGAGACAAAGGGTAACAAGAAAACATTCTACAAACATATTAGAAGCAAGAGGAAGACCAAGGACAGAGCAGGCCCATTACTCATGTCTTCAAGACACAAGGGCCTGATGAAATACATCTTAGAATACTAGGTGACTGAAGACATATCTGAGCCATTAGCAATTATCTTCAAAAAGTCATAGAAGATGGAAGTGATTCTAGAGAACTGGAAAAGGGCAAATATAGTGCCAATCCAGTAAAAGGGAAATAAAGAAAACCCAGGGAATTACAGACCAATAACTTCAGTACTTCAGTAACTAACAGTCAGCACAGATAGTCAAGAACAAATCATGTCAAACCAACCTAATAGCTTTCTTTGACAGGGTAACAAGCCTTGTGGATGGAGGGAAGCACTAGATCTGGTCTATCTTGACTTTACTAAGGCTTTTGATACTGTCTCTTATAATCTTCGCATAAACAAGCTAGGTAAAAACAATCTAGATGGCACTACTATAAAGTGGGTGTGTAACTGGTTGGAAAACCGTTCCCAGAAAGTAGTTATCAGTGGTTTACAAACAAGCTGCAAGGGCATATCAAATGGGGTCCTGCAGGGATCAGTTCACGGTTCTGTTCAATATCTTCATCAATGATTTAGATAATGGCAGAGAGTAGACTTATAAAGTTTGCGGACAATACCAAACTGGGAGGGGTTCCAAGTGCTTTCGAGGATAGGATTAAAATTCGAAATGGTCTCAAGTACATAGGATGAAATTCAATAAGGAGAAATGCAAAGTCCCTTAGGAAGAAACAAGCAGTTGCACACATACAAAATGGGAAACGACTGCCTAGGAAGGAGTACAGCGGAAAGGGATCTGGGGGTCATAGTGGATCACAAACTAAATATGAGCCAACAGTGTAATACCGTTGCAAAAAAAGCAAACATCGTTCTGGAATGTAACTGCAGAAGTGTTGTAAGGAAGACATGAGAAGTAATTCCCCACTCTACACTGTGCTGACTAGGCCTCAGTTGGGTATTGTGTCTAGTTCTGGGCGCCACGTTTTAGGAAAGATGTGTACAAATTGGAGAAAGTCCAGAGAAGAGCAACAAAAATGATTAAAGGTCTAGAAAACATGACGTATGGGGGAAGATTGAAAAAAATGGGGTTGTTTAGTCTGGAGAAGAGAAGACTAAGAGGGGAAATGACAACAGTTTTCAAGTATATAAAAGGTTGTCACAAAGGGGATAAAGAAAAATTGTTCTCTTTAACCTCTGAGGATAGGACAAGAAGCTATGGGCTTAAATTACAGCAAGGGAGGGTTAGGATGAACATTAGGAAAACCTTCCTGTCAGGGCTGTTAAGCACTGGAATAAATTGCCCAGGGAAGTTGTGAACGCTACATCATTGGAGATTTTTAAGAGCAGGTTAGACCAACACCTGCCAGAGATAATCTAGATAATACTAGTCCTGCCATGAGTGCGAGGGGAATGGACTAGATGACCTCTTAAGATCCCGAACAGTCTACAATTCTATGATTCTATATTGCATTCCGTCGCATTTTCAAAATTTGAGCAAAATGTTTACACTACGCGTTACTAGTTTAACCGTAAACCGTAAATAATGCAAAGCAGGATTTAACTTAAAAGTTTAGGTTGCATTAAAATGTATATATGTAAACTTACATGTATACGTGTGTGTATTCAAGGGGTGAAAATCAAGCATGAGACAACTAAGTAAATGCTAAAAGAGGAAAAATCAGGCAGACTTTTCAGTTGTACGTTTTGCCAGTTATCATATTTTTCAACATCATATGGGGTATAGAATACTGTAAATAAGAAGTGGAAGAAAATAACTGAACAATTCTGGTCTTAAGAGTTCCACCCCTGTTGTTATCAACTGGCTGAGAGGGGAGAGAGAAAAGACCATGAGACTGACAGACACATTAAGACCATTCAAGACAAGGTATATTTCCTTATAGCCAACATCTTTGAAGAGTAACATGATAGCCTGAAGATCCGTTTGCGATCATCACAACACTGCTGCAAAGTACCCACATCATATAAAAGAAACATCACTTGTCTGACAAATTTCAAGGGAACCCATCACAGTCACAATTACTGTATCTATCAGTCAAATAAGAGCACTATGAAGTTATCCACTGTGGACTTTGCTCTTTCTTCACCTCTTCCAGAGTCAGCATTTGGCTTACAAGTCTTCTCTCTCTAACACTTCAGCATTTTTTTAAGAAGGCTTTTGCCAAAACACAACTCTTTCAATGTGTTCTGAAAAGAGTTAGGCTTGAACTCAGTCTCTCTCTTTTGTTTAGTACTTACGTTGGCCAGAAGCCTTGAAAGAGAATGCATTTTTCCTTTTGGATAAAGAAATAACCACAGTGTTCCATGTGTTTTCCATCTCTAGATGGAACTACTATCTGGAGATGAATACAGAAACTCCTTCTTGTGCAGAACAGATTAGCCTGCCTTCTTAGCAGAAAAAAGGCACCATGACACCACATTGAATTATATCCAGGTCAAAACTCACAAGAACAGAAGATAGGCATAATTTCCTAGCAAGGTAGAGGTGAAAGAAGGCAACTGTCACCATTATTGCTACCCAGATATTCAGGATTAGCAATAAATCCAGTGGCATCTTATCACCTTGACAAACAAGACCAGATGTCTTTAATGGTGAGGGAGGTCAGTGCAGTTAAACAAATCCATATTAAACTCCAAATAGTAAATAATCACCATATAATACAATAAAAAGGAAGCCAAAAAAAAAATTCCTAGTAAAACACTAGAACGGAGAGTCTAACAGACCTGTGAGTAAACTTTAATTAGCACTGTTGCTAATTTGCTTGAAACACTCTCACACAGGCTTCAAGTAGGGGCTAGATCACATCGGTGTTAAGAGAAGAAAGAAAGCTATAATCCATTAGGAAGGATTACATTTGTAAATAGTATCCCAAGAAGTGATTTCACGTTTGTTTGGGTCACAATTTTCTTAGAATAAAAAAATTCATCGAGTGTGCTATTTAAGGGTTCTTGAATAATGAAAATGTTCAGCATTACCTTCTGCACCATCTCCTTAGTATGCATCAAAATCTGAAATGACAAAAAATTATCGAAGATTCATGTATGATATAATTACAAGTTAACATATGAAAATATCCATCACATAGTTAATTCCAAACATGGCTTTCAAAACACGAATATAAGAACGGCCCTACTGGGTCAGACCAAAGGTCCATCTAGCTCAGTATACTTTCTTCTTTCAGCGGCCAGTGCCAGGTGCCCCAGAGGGAATGAAAAGAACAGGTAATCATCAAGTGATCCATCCCCTGTCGCTCATTCCCAAACAGAGGCTACGGACACCATCCCTGCCCATCCTGGCTAATAGTCATTGATGGACCTATCCTCCATGAATTATCTAGTTCTTTTTTGAACCCTGTTATGGTCCTGGCTTTCAAAGCATCCTCTGACAAGTAGTTCCACAGGTTGATTGCGCATTGTGTGAAGAAGTACTTCCTTTCATTTGGTTTTAAACCTGCTGCCTAATAATTTCATTTGGTGACCCCTAGTTCTTGTGTTATAAGAATAGTAAACAACACTTCCTTATCTACTTTCTCTACACTGGTCATGATTTTATAGACCTCAGTCATATCTCCCCTTAGCTGTCTCTTTTCCAAGGTGAAAAGTCCCACTCTTATTAATCTCTCCTCATACAGAACCCATTCCATAGCTCTAATCATGTTTGTTGCCCTTTTCTGAACCTTTTCCAATTTCAATATATCTTTTTTGAGATGGGGCGCCTACATCTGTATGCAGTATTCAAGATGTGGGCATACCATGGATTTAAACAGAGGCAACATGATATTTTCTGTCTTATTATCTATCCCTTTCTTAATTATTCTCAGCATTCTGTTCACTTTTTTGACTGCCGCTGCACACTGAGGGGATATTTTCAGAGAACTATCCACAATGACTCCAAGATCTTTTGTTTGAGTGGTTATGGCTAAATTAGACCCCATGGTTTTATATTTATAGTTGGGATTATGCTTTCCAACGTGCATTACTTTGCATTTATCAACATTAAATTTCATCTGCCACTTGGTTTCCCAGTCACCCAGTTTTGAGAGATCCTCTTGTAGCTCTTCGCAGTCTGCCTGGGTCTTAACTATCTTTAGTAATTTTGTATCATCTGTAAATTTTGCCACCTCACTGTTTACCCCTTTTGCCAGATCATTTATGACTATGTTGAATAGGACTGGTCTCAGTACAGACCGCTGCGGGACACCACTATTTATCTCTCTCCATTCTGAAAACTGACTATTTATACCTACCCTTTGTTTCCTATCTTTTAACCAGTTACCAATTCATGAGAGCATCTTTCCTCTGATCCCATGGCAGCTTACTTTGTGTAAGAGCCTTTGGTGAGGGACCTTGTCAAAAGCTTTCTGAAAATCTAAACACACTATATCCACTGGAACCCCTTAGTCCACATGCTTGTTGACCCTATCAAAGAATTCTAGTAGATTTAGTAAAGGGGAATCATGCCTCACCCAAACCATGTTCACTCTTCCTCAACAAATTATGTTTGTCTATACTTCTGACAATATTGTTCTTTATTATAGTTTCAACCAGTTTGCCCAGTCCTGAAGTCAGGCTTACAGGACTGTAATTGCCGGGATCACCCCTGGAGACCTTTTTAAAAATTGGCGTCACAATAGCTATCTTCCAGTCATTTGGTACAGAAGCTGATTTAAATGATAGGTAACAGACTAGAGTTAGTAGTTCTACAATCTCACATTTGAGTTCCTTCAGAACTCTTGGGTGAATACCATCTGGTCCTGGTGACTTATTGCTGTTTAATTTATCGATTTGTTTCATAATCTCCTCTAATGATACCTCAATCTGGGACAGTTCCTCAGATCTGTCACCTAGGAAGAATGGCTCAGGTTTGGGAACCTCCCTCACATCCTCAGCCATGAAGACCGATGCAAAGAATTCATTTAGTTTCTCCACAATTGCCTTATCGTCCTTGAGTGCTCCTTTAGCACCTGAAGCAAACTATTTGTCTCTTCTGGTAATAAATATAGCCACCCTAATACTCATAGTAAGAACACTAATCCTTGGCTCACCTACCATTAAATGGAGCTTACTTACATGTAACTGGAGGTTCTTCAAAGTCCCTATATATATTTCATACATGGGTGCCCATGCGTGCCACAATCTGAGTCCAGAGATTTGTAGCAAACAGTGTCTGTTGGTCCTCACCTGTGCAGTTGCTCCCCTAATGCTCTGAACTGAGGGCATCGGCCAACACTTCTCAAGCTCCTCCTATTCTCACAAATCAGACAAGATCTAAAGCAGAGGGGAAGGAGGAGGGTAGGAGAATACAGATAGGGACCACACATCTTAAAGAACCTCCAATTACAGGTAAGTAATCTGCCTTTCTTCTTTGAGTTCTGATCACTATGTGGATTCCACACGTGGGTGACTGGTAAGAAGTATTTGAACAGGAGGATGGGTGCAAGGATGCAGTTGGTATGAATGTCTGTAATACTGCTGTCCCCACAGCTGCAACTGCAGAAGAGGCCTGCAGTAAGATGTAATGCTTCTTAAAGGTAAGGACAGAGCTCGAGGTAGTTGCCTCACAAATGTCCAGTATAACTACTTCAGCAATTTGTTGTTGCATGAATAAAGATAGAGTCGCCTTCTGTGAGAGGATGGAAGGCACTGATTGCTGTCAGGTGGATCCACAGCAAGCTAAAAGTCCTGACGTCTTGTGGACTCCTCTACCAGCACTGGCAGTAGAATCTCTCTTTATATTAGCCCACCTAAACAACATTAATAAAGTCTTAAAAATAATAAAACTGGAGCTAAAGATATTCTCTTTTCTAAATAATGCTTACAGAATGGTTCAAGTCACAACGAATCTATAGTAACTCATTCCAGTTCATTAATAATGCCTCAAGCCAGGAACTATTTTGTTATACCATTGTTTAGTCTAGCTATGAATATTGTCAAAGACAGTCCCCTAACTGGACTATTCTGACATATAACTTAGAAAAATATTTTTCTAATGTTTAACATACATTTTCCTTGCAGCGACTAAAGACCATTACTACCTTTGTCCCTATTGGCTAGTGATAACTAATCCCTCTGTATAAATATACCAACATCATTATTATAAAGGCTTTGCAGCAGGGACCTGAAATTTGGTAGTGGGGTGGCCTTTGTGTCAGGAATGTTCTTTTGCAGTTTCCATGAAAATCTATTCAAGTTTGGGGGCGGGGGGGGGGGGGAATCATAGTTCACACATGCTCTGTACAGACTTAGATTTTAAGCAACTAAATTCTCCAAAGATTCTACTGTACGTATGCTCCAACCTAAGGCTAAGGAGAGGTTACTCACTGTGTGCAGTAACTGAAGTTCTTCCAGATGTGTCCTCCTATGAGTACTCCACTTCAGAGGTATCTGAGGGGTTCATGCACCCCTGAAGGGGAGCACCCACATGAACATTACTTGTAAGGAAAGTCCTGCTTCTTGTCCAGTTGCAGCATTGAGCTGCTGAGGTCTACCCCAGGTGCTGGCACCTAAACTGTGAGCAGAGAGACTCTCTCTCTCTCTCTTGTGCTTTCTGGGTACGTCTACACAGTCTGCAATAGCGAGTCTGAGTCAACAGACTAGGGCTTGGGCTATGGTGGTAAAAATACCTATGTAGACATTCAGGCTCAGACTCTGAAGCCTGTGTAGACATATCCCATGACCACCCCCACTCTCCACTGGGCTCAGGAGCCCTGGATAAGAAAGCCGCCTGAACCAAATGCAAAAAAGAAATTCCATCATGTGGCACTTTTTCTTCCAGTGTGTTTAAAAACCCCCCCAAAACCTAAGATATTACACCACACACAAGAACAACCTTAATTCTGACGTTTTCCTAACTTTCAAGCATTTAAGCTTTGCAAATAACGTTTTCTTAACATAGTTTAGATACAAGTAATGTCTTTTTCAGACTTTTCTTCAGACAATATGAGTGCCTGATTACTTTTGGTCTTACATTGCAAACCTTTTATCACATTTTAAAAAATGTCTTCGTCTCAACATTCCAAACTCTCTCTTTTTACAGTTTAATACTTTCAAAAATATGTTGTATCCAAATTAAGACCCAACCAGTGCAGAGTGGGGCAAAATAATTTCGGTGTTTATTTTAATATAATCTGAAGATAACATTTGCAATTTTTGGAGGTAGATAAGGTGAAAGGAAGCAGATTGACTGTTGTAGAACTGACTCATTAAAAATTTCCTATTAAGCTCTGAAATCTGAGGAACTTCTGCCCATACAAGTCTCCCTTATTTCATATTTATCATTCTTTCATTAACTATTTAACAAGTGTCTTTGGAGAAATAAATTAAAATCTGTTTAGTTTCAGAAATTTATCAAGAAAGCTATATTTTAGTTCTCCCCAAGTATTTGCAATTTCTCTCAGTCTTGTAACATCGACAGAGTTGATTGCCACACTCTCCACTCTAGCCTCCAAGTTATTAATGAAAATTTTCTGAAGCACAGGACCCAGAAAGGACTTGTGTGGTATGCCATTGATGCTTTCTACCAACTGGGCAGTAACTGAACTAGGATTATTCAGCATGATTTTTTTTTAATGTACCAGTTATATTTTAATCTTACACAGAAGTACCACCTAATTTTCTTGAGAGAAACACATGATAGTTAACACAGGAAAAACAAATACACATACACACACAGACACACCTTAAATGGAAGTGTTGAGGGTACCAATAAAAGAAAGAAAAAGTGATACTAAAAAGTCAAAGTCAGATAAGAGAAGACATTTGATAGACATGAAATTCTACAGCAAGGTTAAAATAGCAAAATATTTTTTGCAAGTTTGAAAACGTATAATTAAGTTTCCACATGCAACCTTAACTCTGACTCTATTATCAGCACCCAGTCTTTATCTAACAACCACTCTTTCTCAGCTAACACTGTTTCTACATTTCTAATGACCACAAGCCTTCAAATACTGTAACAATAAAAAGCAACAAACCTCTTCCCAGCTAATATATTTGCATAACCAACCTGAACACAAGTCCATCTCCACTTCACATTCGAACATGTTGATTAAAATCACTGACAGTCTCCCTTTGGATTTATCTAGATCATACCATTTTCACCACAGGGGTGGGAACAGTGGGAACTCTAGCATAGAAACACAATCACTGGCCACCAGAAATGTAACTGCATCAGCCAGACCTTCTTAAGAGAAAGGTTAGACAGGAGGCACACCACAGATCTCACAGCAAGGAGGGATAGAGGCTAAAGTAGCTTTAAAAGCCCTTGCAATCCTGGGCTGCTCTAAAACCCAGAGCAGCCCCCAGCACAATTTAGACAATTCTGAGGGCTGAAGATAGAACAGTGTTCCCAGGCTTACCTATAGGTGGCAGTGCTGCCCAGAATTTCCACACTGCTGTCTGCCGCTGCCCTGCTCTCAAAGCCCCCACCCCCGAGATGCTCCCCATGACAGAGTTTGCAAGAAGAGCTTCAGAAGGTAGCCCTATGGCTGTCTTCCACCTGGTCTACAGTAGAAAATCAAGTCAGTTTAACTACGTGTGAAAAATCCACACCCTGAGCAGAGTAGTTAGTCCCCAGTGTAGATAGCGCTAGACTGATGGAAAAATTCTTCCGCCAACCTAGCTACCGCCTCTTTGGGAGGTAGATTACCTACACTGACAGGTGAGTTCCTCCTGTTGGCGTAGGGCTGTAGTGGCACAGCTGTGCCACTGTAGGAGAAGCATAAACATGCCCTGTCTCAGTTTCTGCACTGGGAGAATTCCACACTGCCTTACTACCAGACATGCTGAGCATTCACAACTCACATTGATTATAGCAACACCTGTGAGTGCACAGTGCTATTTCTGAAACATAGGCCTCCATTTTCTCAAGTTGGGTACTCTGAAAAAGAGGAGCACACAATCAGTGGCATTCTTTGAAAATTTCAGTTTAAGTAATTTGCCCAGCAACACACTAGAAGTCTGGGGCAGAGCATTAAACACAAGAGACAAGCCTTCTTCTTCCTTCAGTCCCCAGCCTCAATCTCTATACACTTGGCCAATTCTACAATGAAGATGGCATGTGTTCTACAGGCAACTTTCACTACACTATCCTGATATATTCAACAGTGCACGGAATAAACAGTGCTCGACAAAGAGGGATCCTGTGGAAATAAAATAGCATGTTGTAATGAAATTAAATTCATGTGATCATAAGGCAGAAGAATTCTGGCTGCAATTTGAACTCTGGCATTTCCTATCTTTTGATTGCCTCATTC
The DNA here is from genome assembly GCF_003597395.2 of Chelonoidis abingdonii. NCBI lineage: Eukaryota > Metazoa > Chordata > Testudines > Testudinidae > Chelonoidis > Chelonoidis abingdonii. Next base: position 224,735,282 of record NC_133769.1, read on the forward strand.
TCCCACTTTAATAACACTCTCAATATGTGTAAATTTCCTATAATTTTTGTTTTCATAGATCCATAAAGACCAGAAGAAACCACTGTGATCAACTACTCTGATGTTCTGTATAACAAGCCATGAGATTTTCATGAATTAATTCTTGTTTCCCCTAGGGCATATCTTTTAGAAAAACATCTGCTCGTGATTTTAAATTCTGCATTGATACAGTATGCACCTCCACCCTTGCTAACTTATTCCAACAATTAATCCACACTATGAAATAAAAATGTTAAATAGCACACAGCCAAAAAACATTCCTGTGGGTCCCTACTAGAAATATACCCCTCCACACTCCATGAAACTCCATTTGGTTACATTGAGACCTATCTATTAGCCAGTTCTACTCCATTTAACATGTGCCACTATTGATTTTGTATCATTCTAGTTTCTTAATCAAAATGTCATGGAATTCCAAGACAAATGATTTACAGAAGTCTAGGTACACACATCAACACCATTATATGTATCAACTAAACTTGTAATTAAAAAAAATTAAACTTAATTCATCATAATCCCATGTTGATTGGCATTAATTATTTTACCCCCCTTTAATTCTCTATTGAAGAATTGCCAGATTAGCCCATCCATTGTTTTGCCTGGGATCAGAAGTTAGTCAGACAGGCCTGTAATTACCTGTATTATCTAGTTTACTTTTTTTAAAATATTAGCACAACATTATCTGTCTTCCAGTCCTCTGGAACTTCACTAGTGTTCCAAGACTTATTGAAAAATCAGTAAGTGTCCAGAGAGCTTCTGATCCAGCCTTTTAGAAAAAATGCTTGGATGCAAATTATCCAGATCTGCTGATTTAAAAATGTCTAACTGTAGGAGCTGCTGTTTAACAGCCACTTGAGTTACTGTTGGAATGGAAACTATTGCGTCATCATCATCTGATACAAATACATCACCTGGCTTTTCCCTCCCTAAATAAAGAACAGAAATATTTATTGAACACTTCTGCCTTTTCTGCATTATGGACATTTCTATTATTTCCAGTTACCATGTACCAATGCCATTGTTAGGATTCCCTTTGTTCCTAATATACTTAAGAAATATCTCATTTAAAAAGGAGAGCAAATACAAATTCTATTATATGTAAGTATAATACCATTCACGCTATTTCCCCAATGCATCACCATTAGGGTTCACACCTGTAGCACTGCAATACAAGCTTCTGATTCTCTAAATAGACAAGACCGACACACAGTGCTAGTATTATTCCTTCTCTCCTTCTCCCCCCTCCCACCCCACAACAGATGGGGAACTACGGCACAGAGAGACAAGTACTGGCCCAAAATCACTCAGGAAGTCTGTGGTGCAGCTGGAAATTGAACCCAAATTTCCTAAATCCCACTTGGTGCACCTTAGCACAAGACTATCTGTCCTTGTACAAAGTACGGTACAGTTCTGATCTTTGCTACCTCAAGTGGCATTGCAATAGTGGTAAAAAATTCAACATAATAAAATATCTAGTGTAAACGCAACATTATACACTGTAAGTATTCTAGAAACAAAACCGTCAGATACACCAGTCAAACACAGTCAGGTCCAAAACATACCATGTGTATATAATCCTCAAATACTTCCCTTATCCACTTCCATGTGACTCAGATCATACTGCATCACAACTTATCTACCTAGTCACCTCACAATGGTTTAAGTTAAGTTTGTAAAGTATTGTCACATAAGGGCGAAGACTTCTTTCACACACAAACACCACTATTCTAATTTTCTCATTTCATTCTTTCTTGAATAAAAAGCAACTTGATACAGATATCCAAAGTAAGCCAATTCCTACACAGAAGAGCTAATATTAATATGATTTAAAGAATAAATAGACATCCTTGTATAAACACACATACACAAAAATGAGATCTTAAGTCTAGGTAGATTTCTATTCCCTGGTATAACTTAACCCAATAATATTAGAAAAATAGCATATGTTCTGATAGGATGATCCCCCATTACATAAAAGAGAACTTGACCATGCAAAAAACATTTCTCAGTTGTCCCTGAGGACAGTAGTTGATATAGGTAATTACAAGAAGGTCACAGACAAGTTAGGTTCATCAGGTGACAGGCACATATGTTAATATTACCCATTATGACAGAGGATCACTTACAAGTGCCAACAGCTAAAAAACAGAAGGCTATGAAGACTTACTAAATTCGTTAATAAGGCAGTCTGCAGTTATCTGATTTCACAGCAACACCTGCATATTTATCTTCCCATTACCAATAGGATGATGGAATTTTTCAAGCACATTTCAAAAAAATCTGCCAACTTCAAATGTAAAAAATAAATAAATAAATAAACTTTGTGGTTAATTTTTCCCTTAACAAAGTACAGCTGTTGAGAGTAATTGTTCAAGATCGTACCCTGTAATGTCAACTGCAGCAGAACAAAAAGAGTATTTAATTAGCAAATCTATCCAGTAATTCAACACCTATTATAGAAAATGCCTTCGTGATTTTATTCAGGATAATTTGCTAAGAGGGTTATTACTGACATTCAGATGAAATTTAAAATTCCTACGCAAGTCGAGTCATAATAGCAGTAATGATCCCCCCAATCAGGAGATTGTGTGTCACACAAGGCTCTTTTGCAATGCAGCAGCCGATTTCCTGACTTCTTAATTCCTGGGCTCTGCTCAGTGAGAGCCCTTCATACCAATATTTCAGTCAGCAATACATCTTTAATGGGACTCTATTAAAATACCTAGAACAAAAATGACTTTTGTTAAAAAGAATGACAGCACTGCTATCATATCAATCATTAAGAGTTTTTCAGAACTGCATACTGAAGAGATGGAGGGGTGTAGTGAGGTTGGGAAGATGGAGAAAAGAGAAGGGATAGAACAGAAATGTATTACTGGTTAGTTTCCTTTCTGTGATTAATATTACACCACTCATGGCAACTGGATTGACCCCTATTTCAGTGGATCCAGAGCAGAACACATTGCCTCACAAACCATCTGCTCAGCCACGCCCTTTTCTTTTCTTGCTTATGAACAGGGAGCCTAGTTTTCTGTGAGAAAAAAAAATAAATAAAATTCTCTGATAAAAAAAATAATCAGTTTTTCCACAATTAAAGTGAAATGCTGAACTTTAGTTTCCCTATTCACATTACATAGAGGTATCACTTGAACAAGGGTGACCGTACGTCCTGTTTCGGCCAGGACAGTCCTCTTTCAAAGCCCTGTCCTGAATGTCCTGACTTTTTTTGGCAAAACTGGGTATTTGTCCCATTTGCTTTTGCCAACTGATCATCAAATGCCCAGTTTTGCCAAAAAAGTGGGTGCACCCTATTTGGGGGGTGGGTGCAGAAGAATGTTTGCAAGGGGGGCGGGGCAGAAACAACACCAGGCCCTGGGCAGCTCGTCTCAGGCTGTCAGCCCCAAGTAGTATTCCATTTTCACTTTGGGAAATATGGTTACCCTAACTTTCAGTAAAATGCAGTTAATATATGGTTTTAATTTTTTCACAAAATGTAAAAATCAAAGAGTCTCTGTAAAACTTCAAATTCTGCATTTTTCAATGGCAAACAGATTTCTAGGATCCCTGCTCATGAACTACTTCTATACAGTGAATATCTGAAATTCTACTTAAACTTAACTTCTCCTTTACTTGTAAACTAAACCTCACAGCATGTACTTCGAATATGCATGTGCTCTGTTGACCCCTTCAATATTTACATTTTATGGGTGGGATAGACTAGTACAGGGTTAGTCAATAGGCAGATTGCCAGCCAAACCCGGACTACCGGGCGATTTTAAAGAAACACCAAAATCTTTTTATTTACTTATTAATTACTACTACTTTTTTTCTGGAGTCTGGACCTCACTATACCTTGAGCAACAAATTTGGACCTTGACTGTTAATCACAGAAGAGAAATAATCAGTTAACAAATTTTCCATTCTGGCTCTTCTATAGCTCTCTATTTCTCAGAGAAACGAGTGATGATGTGACTTTACAGAGGAAAGGATGTAAAAGCAAAATGTACAAAGAATAGTTTTACCTCTTCCATCACTTCTAGTATTATAATAGTGAAAGTTTCTTTAAGGACCGCAATGCTCCCACTACAGGATGCATCTGAGGAGAGATCAGTTTCAAATCCTTTAAGTTTGATCCTATAGAGGTTGAAGGTGACGACCAAAATGCTAACCTGAAGATATCAAGATTCTCTCTGTCTATATCAGGACCACAGACTTGGAGGAATAAACAGTGAAGCCTACTAGAACTAGGTTGTCCTGCAGATATCTAGTGTGTATCAGAGCTTGTCCACCTTGTTTGTTTTGCCAATAGTAATATTAGTTCTGATAACAGCTTCAGTAATCCTTACCAAGAGGTTCCTCTCTCTCTAATTTAGAGGCAGACAAAGTGGAAGAATAGTCTCCCAGAATCCTGGTCCACTTACTAATCCATGCAAGAACCAGGGGAGCTACTTCCCTAGAATTTAACATGCCAATAGTTCTAGAGATAATTATATGAAACAATGATCCACAAGCCCACCCTGAAACGACACACACAGAAATCTGTTGTGATGGGGCAAGGCCAGATGGCTACAGTAAAGTAGTGAGGAACAGGTATGTTAACCCCAGGCTAAACAAATCCCTAGTACCATGGTAACCAAATGGAAGTTGCTCCAGGTTAATCAAGACAGCTGGGGCCAATTAAGATCTTTCTAGAAGGCAGTGGGAATAGCTACATTGATTGGAACACCTGAAGCCAGCTGGCTGGAACTAGTTAAAAGCCTCCCAGTTAGCCAGTGAGATTCAGGTGTGAGGAGCTGGGAGCAAGAGGCACAAGGAGCTGAGAGTGAGAGAGTGTACTGCTGGAGGATTGAGGAGTACAAGCATTATCATCAGACTCTAGGAGAAAGGTCCTGTCGTGAGGATAAAGAAGGTGTTTGGAGAAGGCCATGGGTAAGTAGCCCAGGGAGTTGTAGCTGTCATGCAGCTGTTATAGGAGGCACTATAGACAGCTGCAATCCACAGGGCCCTGGGCTGGAACCTGGAGTAGAGGGTGGGCCTGGGTTCCCCCCAAACCTCCCAACTCCTGATCAGACACAGGAGGAGTTGACCCAGACTGTGGGTTCCACCAGAGGGGAAGATCACTGAAGTGAGCAAATCCGCCAATAAGCGCAGGACCCACCAAGGTAGAGGAGAAACTTTGTCACGCTACTCTGAAGGTAAGGAAAACATTATCTTTTCTGCAACAGTACAAACCTCACAGTACCAACACGTCAGAAATGGAGGTTATCTGTAACTCCGAACAAAACTTTTTGGTGGTTCTTTCAAGAGTTAACTGCTGAACGTTGACTTAATATGGCTTTTAAACTTTACTATGCAGAAGAAAAATGCTGCTTTCCCTTTATTTTATTAGTAGTTTATGTTTTACGCAGTAATGTACTGTGTTTCTTTCTCTTTCCTGTCTCTGTTGCCTGATTGCATACTTCTGGTTCCATGAGGTGTGCGGCTGACTGGTCAGTTCGTAACTCTGTTGTTCGGAACTCAGAGATTCTCCTGTAGTTAACTCCGGTACTGTATACTGCTGGAACCTAAATAGCAGTACCACTGAAGTGAAAATGGAGGGAAAAAAAATACCTCTTGAAAGTATTTAGTATGTGGGATGATTATTACTGTCCTTACAAACACATCAGCCAAAAGCTGCATCAGCTCACTAAGGACAGCCAAATGTCAGACAATGCTTGACAAGAATTTGGAATCATTCACAGTGCCAGATCAAAAAAAAAAAAAAAAAAATATCCATTTCTTCTATTATCACTTGACACAGAGAAAACTTTTCATCAAATAGAATGGAGTGTTTTAAGTTTCGTCTCATATCGACATTGACCCCCAAGTTTCTGAAATGGATAACTGCTCTTTGCACCAACCCCAAAGCAGCTGTGCAAATTAATGGGATTACATCTTCCCTATCTGAAGTACATAAAGGGACTAGGCAGGGATGTCCATCATCTCCTTTACTTTTTACACTGGCCATGGAGCCATCTGCACAGAGGATACAGAACAGAGGATGCTTCTTTCACAGAAATAAAACTTCCAAGAACACATCAGAAAAGCTTTGTAGGTAGATGATGTAATACTTTTTTAAATCTATACTAATTATTCCCCTAATATTAGTATCTAAAGAAATCCATGACTTTGGAAAAACATCTGGATTTAAAGTAAATTATGCCAAATGTGAAAAGTTAGCTACAAATTTTCCAGATTCTGAGAAGTCACTCCTCCAGAAAATATTTGGGTACAGAAGGGCAACAAATTCTATATGATAATTGGGAAATCAAATCTTAAACAGCCAAGAAGGCCATTCTACGGGCTTTAGATAGAATTACAGATAAAATAAGAACTTTTCCCCATTGCAAATAATCCTGATTTTAACCCAAACCACGAACCAGATAGCTTTAAAGATTGTTTTCCATGGCCCTTCCAAATGGTTGCTCAGCTGTTCAGCAAAGAAACTTTTCTAATTTATTTGGATATCACAACTGACTGCCTCTCTCTCTCATGGTACAAGTACTTTCAATTAAGGCATTATGTTTTTCACCTTTTCTATATGAAACAGCTTTTCTAGAAGGGTAATTCTAATAGAAGCAAGCGTCTGGCCAATTACAAAAATAACTAGTTTATAATCAATCTTTGCAGACAATTTTCCTAACAAACAACAACAACAAAAAAAAATTCTTATATGAAATGCTGGGAAAAGGTTCTGGGGTAGACAAATTACTCCAGAGGAATGGGGCTTGATCCGGAAAAGCACAGCAACCTCAGCCTGTGGATGACAAATGAAAATATCTATAAGATTCTGTTTCAGTGGTACCTGTCGTATTAATAAGATGGAATAAATGAGCCAAAAGTGTTAACAGAACCCAGTCACAACATTAAGCAGTTTTAACAAAGTCTGCAGTTTGGTATATAGAGACCTCAGCCTGCTTAGTACTATGGCAAACACACCCTCAAAAATCCTTCTAATCTTTTATTAAAGATACAGAAAAGAAGGAAAAACAGTTGACGCATTTGAAATGCAAAGTATTAAATAGGGTGTTCATTTTAACATTTCTCATTACTTTTTCCTTTAGATGGAGATAATTTTAAAAGGAAAAAACCTGTGGATACTATCTAAGGGACAGTTGAACAAAGACAGTAAAACTGTTCTTTTTAAGGAAAAAAAAAAAAGAAAAAGAAGAAGAAGATTAGGTGAGATGAGCCGAAGCTCCTGTTGCTGTTAAGAGTCCTTTCACTCCAAACAGCATTTGGGATTCAGCTGGAGATGGTGGTGATGTTATCTGGCTCCCTCTCTCTCAGGCCTGGTCCGGGCAGGACATTTCTTCAGATCCGGATGATGAAGGCCTGGAGACCTGGGAAGAGGTGGGGTGGCAGCTATGATATGAAACTTGCTTCAGGAGTCTCTGTCTGTTCTTTCAAAAAAAATAATTGTGCTTTTGTATTTCCCCCACAATCTCTTTTGGGGTTCTTAAAAGGGAGTGATGGGTGCAACAGCCCATCCTCTCGTTATTTCCTCCACCAATTAAGTCTAACATCTGATATACCAGTTTGGGCTCATTAACTTATGGGTCTACATCTCCTGTTTTAACAAGCATAATTCCCACACAGTCCTTAGTCATACAAATTTAGCTTTTTTGTTTAAACTAATTTAGTTGTTCTGTCTCCCTTTCATACCTTTTTGTTATAGGTTATTGTAACATCTTATGAATTTTTACTTAATTCTACAGTTGAGCTCACAATTTGGGTAATTTTGTAGGCCCAACTGTCACAACATACTTCACACCAGTTATATCCAGTCATTTGAGAGTACTGGAATGAACTTTGCAACTAAATATCACAGATTAATGGGTATTTATTACTAAATGATCCTTTGATAATCCTTCTGGGCTTTGTAGCAAAAATGGTCACACAAAAGCAAATCATGAAATAATTTCTCGTCTTCTAGTAGCTCCTATGCTGCTGTTAACCTGCCGCTAGAAAAAGAAAAATAGTCCAACTCTACAGCAATAGCTCAAAACAAAAAAAATATGGCAGGTGGTTCTTATCAAAAAAATAATGCACCAACTATACCCCCGGAAAACTGGAAAGAGGACAAAGATACTTAGATATTTGGTTACACCATTTAGGACTGGTCTACACCACAAAGTTAGCAAAACTGTTTACGTTGACCTTCAACCTAGTTGAGTTGTGTTTACATTTAAATCTCTCTCTCACCATTACAGAAACGCAGTAACACCTCCCCATAAGCAGTGTTGAGACATGGTCAATGTACTGAGGTTGACGCAGCACCAGTGTAGACACTGTGTTACTTAAGTCGACCCTAACTATCCGAAAGCAGCAGTCCCATAAGGCTCTATGCTGATCCCTCTGGTCAGTGAATGCCACTGCCAACAGGTCACAGACACGGGAAGAATTTCCTCCCCTTTAAACCTCTGGAAATTTTTGAAATGCTTTATGCTGATTGTCCAACTTGGTGAGCACATCTAGCAGCTCTCCATTGTTGCATGCAAGTGCCTATCTAACCATGCCAGCTATATGCTCCAAACATGCTCCAGCTTGAGTACAAAGGAGATATTGGATCTCAGGAGCCTTTTGGGAGAAGAGGCTGTGCAAGCACAACTATGGACCAGCTGTATAAATCTGGGCACCTACAAGCAGGTTGTACCCCAGGAGAAGGGGTACAACTGCAGCGGTGACATAAAAACAAAGGAACTGCATCAGGCATATCACAAGGCCAGCATTCAACCTGGTGCCAGCCACAGACCTACCACTTTTACAAAGAGCTGCATGCCATAACGGCAGAGACCCCATCAGCAACCCACAGATCACCGTGGATACCTCTGAGGAGCCTGAGTCACAGATTCCAGGGGTAAACAGTGAGGAAGATGTGGAGGAGGAGAAGGATTGAGGACATGCGACCAGGGGCATAGGAAATCCATCTATGCCATAAGCCAGGATCTGTTTGAGACTTCACTGCTGTCCAGTCAGTCCTAGCAGTCAAGCATGGGTGAGACCAATGCAAGGGAATGAACTTTGCCAGTGGTAATCTGCTGCTCAAGAAAATAAATCTCTGCTTGTAGTTTTCTCAATAGTCCTGTGTAATTAAAGATGCAAATGTCATTTTCCTACCCTGACCAGTTAACTGTGATGTTTGTGATGCATCCTTGGTGATCCACTAATGCTTGCATAACTATAGAGAAGTGGCCCTTTCTGTTGACGTACTCTTGCCAAAATAGGGATGTGCTAGCTGTCTATTGCTCCAGCGCAGTTAGTGAATGGATTTGCAGCAAGGAGGTTCCCGATGTCCTGCACATCGTCAAGAGTCACAGTCCAGCATAGCAGGAGATGATTAATGGCCCTGCACACTTGCATGACAACGGCCTCCACAGTAGATTTTCAAACTTGACAATGATTTCCCACTGTCCAGTAGCAATCTAGCATTGCACATTTCCACAGTGCGATTGCCACTCACGTCTCACTGTCAATGTGCTGAAGTCAAGCTCAGTACAAAGATCCAGAAATGTGATCTTGCATTTCTGAAAGTTCTGCAGCCACTGCTCATGATCCCACACCTGCATTGTGATGCAATCCCAACAGTTAGTACTCATTTCTTGACCCCAGAAATGGCAGTGCACTACCTGCAGCTGCTAAGTGACCACCACCAACACCACTGATTTGGTTCTCACTATGTCCCACAGCACTCTGTCCTCCCAGAAACCATCATTCCCCACTGATTCAGTTCTTCTTATGGTTCTGTCAATACCAGAAGATAGCGTGTCCTGTGTTTGCAACACTTATGACGAGAGTGCAGAGCTGTGCAGACTCCATGCATCTGTTAGAGATGACAAGATAGTGAGGAGGGCTGCAGGGGTTCATGGGATTTTTAAACAAGGAGCACAAGTCAGAGGATATAGATGACATTATGGGATGGAGACAGTTGCACATTGGGAAACTGAACCCTTGCTCTCAGTCATCCCTGCATGACTCATTTCTGCCCCCAGCACATGTACTGCCAAAACTTCCCACAAGACAGGGTGTGCTAGATGATGGCAGGTTGCACAACGCAATACTTCCCCACAGTGCACCACACCTTGCGACACAGCACTCCTCATGAGTATGCACGGCACCGATGCAAGAAGCCAAGTATGCACAAGCGATATACTAACTGCGGCACTTTATGTCAATGTAACTTACATTGATCAAAGTTTGTAGTGTAGACATGATCTTATTCAATATTCAAAGTACATTAATCTGCAAAATCAGCCCACCTTTTCTTTATTAATATGAGACAGACACAGCTTGTGAGTTGCATGGGTAATCAGAGATTTCACTCAACTTAATAAAATCACTAGAAATGACATAGCATGGGTAGTGTAAAGATGTTCACTCTAATACGACAACACTCTGTTAAACAGAGAGATCCAATGATTATATTACTGCATGTTTCTCTAAACAAATGCATAACTGTTATAATGCTTATTGTATTGTCTCTGATATTACATGGCTAGGACCTGTAAAGCTATTAGAACTTTCTAAAGAAAGAAATAATTAAAATAAATACATAAAAATAATAAAAAAGCTGCAACCACCAAGACATTAGGATCGAGCATACCAATGGAAACAAAGTGGATGAACTTCCATTTTGCAAATCACTTATAAAAACAGTAAAATATATTGGGGGCAGACTGACCCTTGATCTGAGGGACCTTCAGAGTGACAGATCAAGGGATTTCCCCATAGACACCTGCCCCCACTAGATAGCTGAACAAATCTATGGAAAAAAGTGAAAGTTGGCAAACTACTTTGCCTTTTTGTGCTGACCCAACTCACAAAAAGAGGCAGTTAACTCAAAGTTTTTGTCCTTCCCAGATAAAAATTCAAGATCGCAGGGTGCAAAGAGTACAGGATCCTTTCCTTACATTTTGGGATGGGACAGAGGGGAAGGAAAGATATCCCTGAACAGATGTAAAAGATCTAAGTTTGCTACAATACAGCATTTTCAGGACATTTTGAAGGGTGAAAGGTAATAAGTTTAAATTTGACAGGAAACGGTACAATTTCTCTCATCCTCTGGGGAAGGAAATCACGTCCAGTATTTCCAGTCTAACTGAAAGCAAGCATAAAAGAACATGAGCCATTTATCTGGTAAAGGAAGAGCTACTCCTGCTTTTAAGCTGAGGGGGAATGGCCTTCAGGGTTAGGATGAATGGGGCAGAGACTCGGGGGAGAAGCTGAGACAACCTTAGCTTCACTTTTGGACCTGATGAAATAGCTCAACAGCTCCAGGTTCAAGACAAAGGGAAAAGAAACAGGGACACAGTTAGATAACTGAAAGGGGCAAATAGCAATGAGTGTGCGTGAGAGATATCCATGATAACAGTGAAGCAACGAACACAGAGCTTTACTAGTTTTATGTGGGCCCCATCAACATTTACCAGGGAGCCTGCCTATTTGTGAAAAGATGCTAGAGGATCTCATGAAGATAACTTCAATACAGAAATTGAGCCGGGATATCATCATTACTAGATTCTGCTCACTAAGTCTTGGACTGGAAGACTAAGCCCCACCAAGTACCATATAGCAGTTGGTAAAGTATAAAAATGCTTCCCTGAGCATCAGTGTCTGTACTGCCCCAACACAGAGCAGAAACTCACTCCTTTCTGCCCCAGCAGTCATGAGCGAACCTTCAAACAACTATTCAAAGTACTGGAACTGCTTCCACATTCTGCAGCTTAAGGGGAAGGTCCCAAAGAGACAGACTAAGGCCAACAATATATAATGAATACTAATTATATTTGAAGTGTACCAATTATACATTCTGATCTTATTTATTTTAATTAAGACTGACTCTTAAAATCTTACCCAACTGAAAGACTCCCATGACAGTGTAAAAGTGACTTTTTTTTGGAAAATTAAGAAAAAACAGAACTCCACATATTTTAGTGCCCGATGGAGAGCTTTAATATAATCCAACTTACCATCTCTTAAAAATTAATGATTCCTGAAAGATCAAAGATGATGCTATACTGAGAAAAAAAGTAATCTTTTCTGTTTCCAGCTCTCCAGACTTCCTCCTAGAATAGCCCACAGGAAACTTCACAACGAAAAACTGGATGGACTCTACTGCTTCCGTTCTAGTTATGTACCAGCTGAAACTGAATACATTAAAATCTGCATACTGTAAACAGTGTCCTTCAGACTCAATTCAGAAACACTTTATACGAAGTTTCCCTCTAGCACAGCAAGGCTAAACTGGAGCTGAATCTCTAATACCCAATGTAACATTAAGGGGCACTTCAGTATCCAGTTGAGTGTTATACTTTTATAAAACACTTATTTATGCATGGTACAGATACCACTTTGATTTTGAAAAATCCAATTTACTTCTCACTATTTATGTTGCTCCTTTACTTTTTGCACTTCTATTAGACTAGTCAATTACATTTCTGTTTTTAGTCAATTTCTGATTCTCATACATACATTGTAGTATATTGGAATCACTGCATAGGAATGTTGTTTTCTAAAAATGTACAGGAATTAAAACAATGCTGGAGACATTCTATTAGTCTCAAATTCTGTGGATGCTTGTTTTTTTACAAACTTGAGTTTGCGGTCAAATTTCACTTGACAGTATCCCACTAATACAGACATACTGTGAAGCAATCTAATCAGCATATTGAAACATGACACATTTTATAAACTGGAAAATTAGGGGTTGCAAAGGGAATGTGTGGGAGTTTCAGATGAAGTTCTTAAAACAAGATTAGTTAGCATGACTGTCCAGAGTAAATCTGCACTTAGCTTTGTAAAATTTACACACACACATGCCTGCCCATCCACTCACACCCTACCTGAAGTAAGGTCATTCAAAGCCTAACTTTTCCATGCCATTTGGTTCTATCCTAGGTGGACCTGCTGGAACATGTTTTTAAAACTCAAGATTTTTCCTCAACTGACTGCATTCTTCAACATGAGGATACTTAAGGGGGAAAAACATAATAGATTGAACAAATTCCTTATATAAGAAAAAAATACTTTTGAAAAACCACATATTGTGCCAATGCCTTTGTTACCAGTAGAACCAGTATACATCTATGAAATGAATTAAAAACTGTGTTTTACATAAAAATATTTCAGAAAGAGATGCCAACTCTGCAGCCAGTAAGAATGTTGTGACTATGACACTAGTTGGCTAAAGCTCTACAACAGTAACGTGGTAGCATTTATCAAAAAGATAGTTGAGAAGACAACTGAAGACAGCGACTGAGATTTTCAGAGGCAGAGCAGGGCTCTTAACCTTACATTTTTAATTAAAATTAATGGAAGATAGGTGGTTAAATCATCTGTATTGCTGTGAAAACACCAACCACTAAGTAAAATTAGAAATACATTAAAGCACCTAACTTTAATTACAGGAGTTTGAATTCCTGTAGTCAGCTGATAGCCATAGAATTATTTTATTTATTTATTTTAAATTTAGAAAGTGAAGACAAGCCCTTGAGAAGCAGCCGCTAATGTAACTGCAGCAGGAAGGTATTTATGTATTAGTCTGTGGTTAATTCAAGAAAACCAGTAATTTAGTACTCCACGTAGAGCATGTGCATTTCAGAGTTTATTCTTAATAGTTTTCAAACTTACACCAGCTTTACTGCATCACTCAAGAGACCAACTCAGTGGGTTTCACTATACAATATACCATGGGATGTGGATTTATTAATTGCAGAAAACCAGGAGATAAAGATTAGCAAAGCAAACATATTTAGCCTTTGAACTTTACCCTACAGGAAACCAATCTGAACACTGGCTTTAAATGCAGAAATCAGATTAAATCAGTTTAGTTTCACCACTCATTCAATTCACATAATTTAAACAAAAAGATATCACTCAACAGGAATACATTTCTATTCCAATAATGAAAAAAACTTAATTACAAACACAACTAAAACATACTGCCCACATAAATCCATTATTGCAGGAGAGACATGCTGATTATTTTTTAAAAATCCTTAATTTGTCATTTAGACCTACTGTTATCTCATTTGTAAAGAATTCAAAATACTTTTGCACAAAACTCGCTTTCTGAAACATTAACAATGTTTATGAATCTCTCACTTATTGCCTTATAATTTGACAGGATTGAGTTTGATCTACATAGTTTAACTCAATCAATCTTTGACTCTGGAAAATTTTGTTTAAAATTCTACATCTCACAAATCCATCTGAAGAAAAGAACATTATATCTTTCAGGTTTTGTTTAATCTAAGAACACAGCTAACAAGGTTTCCTATTTCTTGTTACAGAAGTTTGAATCATTAATAAAAAACCCTCAACCTTCACCTCATATGCCAATGAACCCTTCTTTCTTTCAAAGCTCTCTCTCTCTTTTCAGTTTAAATAGAGTGCACCAATACTAATTTACATTACTGTCACACTGGTCATTCAATACCTTCATCAGAATTATACCCGCAGTGAGACACAGAGGGGCCTTGAGAGATGTTTTAGATCCAACACAGTGATCCAACTACCAGCACTGACAGGTAGGGGCTTGAATCCATACGCTGATATAATTACAGATTTTGCTAGGTTTCAAAAATTAATGATTATACATATACATTAAGATAACTAAAAAATGGAAGAGATGAAAAGATCTTATTAGGAAATACATGCCTTTACAGTTCTTGAATTCCTGGACACTGCTTAAACTGAAAGGTCAGTCCATCTTCCTCTTACAGAAACTGAGAGGGTCTTGAGCAAATGAAAGGAAAAAGCTCACAAAAAAAGAAGGAAAAAAAAAAAAAAAAAGAGGCTTTTTAAGTGATTTTAAGAGACATTTAATCACCTGTGTAAGACTGTAGAATGTGGGGGAAGAGGGAGGAAAAAAAATAAAATAAATAAAAGACTTTTCCTGACATACATATTTAATTTTTAATGCTCCAATTAGCAGCAGTAATAGGGCTTTAAATATTTTTCTATTAATACAACTGTGAAACGGCTGGTAATAAGAATTTTGCCCTTATCTTGTTCCAGACAGCATGTCCTGCAGTCCTTCACAGGACTGGACACTTATTTGGGTAGGGGATAAATATTTATAAGCTATAAACCTTCATGCTTCAAGTCATGAACCAACCAACCACAAACTGCTGGGAGTTAGGGAAAAAATTACCCCCAAAGCAGGTTGTTACATAAATGTCCATTATTGTGTTTCTTGCACCTTTCTCAAGCATCTGGTAACATCAGAAACAAAATAGACTGGATGCATCATTGATCTGAGTTGGTACTACAATTTCTGTGTTACTGAGTTTCCCTGAAAGTTACAGAAATAGCTCAAAGTTGTGCCAGCAGGAGACCTTTTCATGACTATCCATCCACATGGCAGCCCATCAAGAGAGATTTGTCACAAAGCTGAAATATACTGTATTCATATTGGTTAAAGCAACTATACAATTCTCTAACTGACGAGAAAGTTCACTGGAACTTATTCAACCGACTCTCTCACCCAAACAAAGCTAAAACTGAATTGTGGAACATGCTACCTGCAAGAAGAAAAATTTACAACTAAAGCGGAAAGCTTCCCAGTCTTATTCAAAAGGCATGTCTGGCAGAGTCCAACAGCAAGAGTACAAAAGGACAAAGAAAAGACAAAAATGGTAACAATCTAGTGAGAACAAATGATAAATGTCCACTACCTTCTTTCTATTAACGATTATAATTGCGTGCTCTGAGCTGAACTCTTGAGTAACTTATGAGGAGAGCTGCATAGAAGTCATCCTGAAGACAATGAAATAGATTAATTCTGGTAGTAAACCCCTCAGGAAAGATGCAGATGAAAAAGAATTTTTTAGGTGTATTCACATTTTCTGAAAGTCAATCGATAAACGTAATTTAGAAAGCCTGTTTATCTACAGACCTCTAGACTGCAATGTTTTCCCAGAAGGGCTGGCAGAGATGATGACTGACATAAGAAAGGAGTTCCCAAATCTGAAATTCCTATGCTTTGAGACTTCAGCATCATGCAGCTAACTTCCCTTTCACAACTAGAGCTACGTGGATAATCAATGTTTCAGTTATGTGGCCGAACCAAAAAAAAATGATTTTTTTTCTGTTCTGATCAATCTGCCCAAAAATATATATTTGTTTTCCTTGATGAAATGCAACACACCAAACACAACACACAAACATGTTTTGGGTTGAATTAAATGTTTTGAGACACTAACATGGGGCTCTCAGACCTATTCCCTACTCTGGGATGGGTCTCAATCTCTCCTGCTGAAGCTGTTCCACTTTGGGAACACAGAGAAACAGGTTTTGACCGCAAGTTTCATCTTCTCCTCTACAGAATGCCGTTAGGTGACAATAGTTTTGAACACATCAACTGAAGAAAATAAAAACATTGTGTATAAGTTTGACAAATAAAAATATCCCTCTCCAAGCAGAAGCTCTGAATGGTGAATTCTCTGTTTTCTCTTGGGTACATTTAGCTGGTGGTGGTGGGAGATAAGGGAGAGAAAAGGACGGCTAGCGCTTCTTGTCACCGGACACTGATTTTTGGCAACTGTCATCTAGTGCCAGTGCTCCTTCTATATACAGCAAGGAACAGATGTACCCTGAGGGTTTGTGGCATGCCTGGATTGGAGTGCTACAAGAAACACCACCTTAAGATAAGGAGAGGAATTTCTGATTTCTCCACTAACATAATTAACGACTTAAACATTTCCATGGGGATTCTCTTGGAACAGGACAATAGCAAGCTCTACAACTGCCTATATAGTAATGTTAAGAGACTGGTAATAAAGTAGAGAAAATAAAAGGAAAAAATCTTGATAAAGCTGAATCCTGGCAAAAGGAGTCACATAACTGAAATGCTAAAATCACTGGTAGTGAAGTTAATTTTTAATAAGTCTTCAAAAACTGGTGAAGCTCCAAAGAACGAAAGAAAGTCAACGATGTGACAATTTTAGAAAGGGTAAAACAGAATGACAAAGCTTATTAGAGATCTGTTAGTCTGATGTCAATCTTGAGCAAAATAATGGAACAGCTGATAGAGAACTAACAATGAAGAATTAAATAACAGGAATATAATTAATACTAATCATGATGTTCACATGGAAAGTAAGTCTTGTCATTCAAGCTTTATATTATACTTTAAAAGTATTACAAGTCTGGTTGAACAAGGTAACTTTGTTGACATAATATAATTGGATTTCTGAGAGACATTTGACCTAGGATACATGATTAAAATCTGATTTAAACAACTTGTACTATATGAAAATAATATGGAAACGTATTAAGTATATTAAAAAACTGGCTAACTAGAACACTTCAAAAATGTAATTGTTAATAGGAAATCATCAACTAACGTGGATGTTTTAGGTTGAGTCCCACAGGTATCAATTCTCTGGCCAATACTATTTAATATTTTCTGAATTGTACCCTGGAAAAAAAGAACTTAGGGATCATTGTTAACAATCACTGAACATGAGCTCCCAAAGCAATGCCATGGCAAATAGGCCTAACATGATTGCAGGATGTCTTAACCAAGCAGGAATAAGGAGACGGTATTACCTATGTACACAGCACCGGTGAATGGAAATGAGAACTAACTTACCCTACAGTAACTGGAGTTCCTTGAAGGCGTCCTGCATATCCATAGTAGAATGTGCATATGGACATGTGCCACATGCGTCTCATTATGGAGTCTTTTGGCCAGCGACATCTGCACAGCAGTAATGCACCCAGAGTCTCTTTGTGCTCCACTACAAGGAGATAGAAATGCAAAGTGTGCCAGCGACTACTGACTCTCTCTCAACCACAGAATCCCGAGTAGAAGGACTCTGAGGTAGAGGGGATGGATGGCAGAACTAGAATGTCCATATGGATAACATCTTATACAATTCCAATTACTGTAGCGCAAGTAACTTATTCTCTTCCAAGTGACTGTCCATATGTATATTCCACTACTAGAGTTTTCAGGCAAATAAAGATTGTAGCACTGCTTTACCAAACGCAGCATCCAGTCTAGAGGCTTCTATCACGGCATAGTTCTTATTAATGTGTGGTTAGACCTCCAAGTAGTTGCTTTACAGATATCCAAGATTTGCACTTTGTTCAACAATGCTGCAGATACTGCTCAAGCTCCTGTTGTGTGAGTTCTAAGCACCATAGGTGGCTGTACCTTCATCATATTGTAGCAGGTTCTGATACAGTCCAATATCCAGTGCAAAAGTCTGAGTCAAAGTGGCAGAGTCTTTCATTCTCTCTGCAGTAGAGAGAAACAGTCTAAGAGAAAATCTAAAAGGCTTCATCATATGCAGGTAGAAGGCTAAGGATTTCTTGAAAGCTAAGGCGTGAAGGGTTGCCTCTGTCTTAGAAGTGTGGGGGTTTGGAACAAACACTGTAGGTTGATCTGTTGTTACAGATGAAAGTAAGTGACCACTTGAAGTAGAAACTTGTGTTTGTAAATATACCTTGCCCAGATATAGGGCTGTGTAAGGTCGGCCAGCCATCATTGCTTGAACTTGGCCCACTCTTCTTGCTGAAGTAACAGCTACAAGGAATGACATTTTCATTGAGAGACGTAAGAGGGTGCAGGTGTGCATCAGCTCAGAAGGTGCATGCCCACAAAGGCCAAAAGAACCAGGTTAAGGTCCCCTGGGGAAATAGGTTCTCTGAGCAGCTGAAATACCTAATATCTTGAGGGCCTGACCAAAATAACAACTGAGCGGGAGAGAAACATTTGGTCCTATTGGTGAGCAGTGAGCAGAAATTGCCACTAGATGTACCTTAACTGAACGGAAAGATAGATTACTTTGCTTTAGGTCTAGCAGTCTAGGATCTGAGGTATCAAGAAATGAAAAGGATTGATGAGCTTTCATGGGCACCAATGGGAGAATAATGTCCATTTATCCAGGTAAATTTGTTTCAGATTTTTTTCTGTATTCAAGAGGATGTTTCTGACTGGAGAGAAGCAAGCATATCCTACTGCTGACATCCATTTAGAAATGATGCAGCAACATAGAGCAATTTCGGAGCTCTATTTAAGATCTCCCCTTTGCTTTGTGTCATCAGATCCAACCATAAAGGTAAAGTCTGGGGAAGGGAGACAAAGAGGCTCAGCAGTTTTGTGAACCAGGATTATTGTGGCCACACCAGGGCTAAAAAGTGTGAGATTGGCTCCGTCCTCTTTGATCTTGCAGAGCATCCTACGATCATGAGAATCGGTGGGCAGGTGTACGTAACTGTTCCATACCATGAAATCAGGAATGCAACAGTTATAGAGCTGGGGTTTTGCCCTCCTCCGGAACAGAATATCAGGCCTTTTCTGTTGTGGTGCATCACGAATAGATCCAAAGTAGGCTGACTGTTCTCTGTGAAAATGTTGAGAAGAATGGAATCTTTGATCTTGCACTCATGGTTGTAGAAAAAGCATCTGCCCAGGTTGTCCAGCAAGGTGTTTTGCAGACACAGTAAGTGTATTGATGACAACCAGATTTAGTATCTGATGCACCCGTTCCACAGTCTGACTGCTTCCTGATATAGTGGAGAGGATCTTGCACCACTCTTTTTGCAGATGTGAAACATGGTGATCATGTTGACAGTCATTATCTAGACCTTCTGACTTTTCATATGTGGAAGGAAGAACTTGCATGCCGTGCATATCAACCTGAGTTCCAAGATATGCATTCTTGCCTCCCTTGCATAGTCTTTGTATCCAGAGATCTCACATGTGAGTTCTCCATCCCATAACACAAGTGGTTCAAAGGGAACCCCTCTGCAGGTGTTTGTTGGGTCTTTCCACCATTTCAGGAATTATAGTACCAAAGGGAGCAAGCAGAGTGGCACACTCAGGAACCCATGTAAATTACCTTCAACCAACTTTGCATTTACTGAATATGAAGTCTGGCATGTGGTGTCACAGATGTGCAAAAGGCCATGAACCCTGGCACAGCAAGGCATATTCTTATGGTGGTGTTTGAGTTTGCCTCTAGCTGACAGATGAAGACTGGAGGTTCTCAAATCTGTCTTGAGGAAAGTAGGACAGACTTCACTGGATCAATCCTTGATTCAAAGTTGATCCTCCAGATAAGGTTTAAAGCTAGATTCTTGCATGTTGAATTTCAGGCCCACATTTTGAAACAAGTCAAGCATGAGGTGGTTTAGTAGAGGGACCTCCCATGAGACAGCCAATCATTCAGGTATGAGTATATGGAGATACCTTTTCACAGGGCCACCCGGGGGGGGGGGGGGAGTGGGGTAATTTGCCCAGGCCCTGGGCCCCACGGGACCCTGCTAGCCCTGGCCGAGAATCCCTTCCCTGGCTAGAGGCGCCTTTTTAATTTTTACTCACCCGGCAGTCGTCCGGGTCTTCGGTGGCACTTCAGCGGCAGGCTCTTCACTCGCTCCGGGTCTTCAGCGGCACTTTGGTGGCGGGCCCTTCAATGCTGCCGAAGACACGGAGCAAGTGAAAGACCTGCTGCCACCGAAAACTCAGAGAGCCATCCGGTGAGTACAAGCGCCGCAGTAGACGGTGTTTTTTTTTTTTTTATGTCCACTCCCCCGCTTTGCCCCAGGGCCCCTGAATCCTCTGGGCAGCCCTACCTTTTCCTCCTTTGGTGTGCTGCTACTATAGTTAATACATTGGTGAATCTCCTTGCTGCTGACATGAGGCTGATGGGTGACACTAGGTATTAGTAGTGTTCTTGGCCCAAACATCTTAGTTACTTCCTGTGTGATGGGATTTTAGATATATGGAAGTACACATCTTGTAAATCAAGAGATGGAAACCAGAGTGGGAGACATGGACACTGGGGTGATCATCCTGAACTTCAGTTTGTATATAAAAAGTGTTGAGATTTCTTAAGTCCAAGACAGGTTGCCAACCTCCCTTCCTCTCTGAGATTAGGCAGTACCTGCTATTAGAATCCCTTCCCTTGATATTGAGGCAAGACTTTCTTAATCATTCCCTACAGGAAAAAGTGAGAGCAATTCTTGTCATAATAGAGCCTCATGAGAAAGGTCCCTGAAAAGGGACAGGTTTGGGGACAGACACATAATATCTGTATCAAGAATCCAGATGTTATTTCCAAAAACCATTGGTCTGTGGCAACTGCTGACTAGGCACGTAGAAACAGGGACAGTCATTCACAAATGGTAAATGCCTCTCTGCGACTGGCACAAACTTTTTGTAGCTCCCATGAAAAACAGTGGTTTTGGGGTGTACAGGCCACAAGGTGATCCAGTCAGCTGTTTCTCTCTCTCTCTCTCTCTCTCAAACTTTTAATGCTTTTTTAGGGTTCAGAGGAGCACCGGTGGTAGAACTGAGGTGAGGCTTATCTTTGTGGCACTGTGACTGGTTTTTGCGCTATCTTTTAAGAGCTGGTGTGTACACCCCAAGGGACTATAAAGTAGCCCACAAATCTTCATCTGTTTAGAACTGAAGAATTCTGCACCTTCAAAGGGGAGGTCTTCTGCAGTTGTCTGGGACTTCTTGTGGGAACCTCAATCCTTGCAGCCAAGACAAGCATCTCATAATCACAGCCATGGGCATAGAGCTTGATATAGTGTCCACTGCATTTAGGGCTGCTTGCAGACTGGACCTCGATATCAGGTGGCTCTCAGAAAGCAGAAGTGTCAACTGTTCCTTCATCTCTGGAGGGAACTTATTTATAACCAGTCTTATAGATGCCGAAGTCATACCCAGCCAGCAAGGCCCGTAATTCGCCACCCTAAACAGTGATGCATGAGGAATATATTTTCCTGCCAAGTAAATCAAGTTTCTTTGGATCATAATCCTTTGGCATTGATCTCATTTGTCTGGCCTTTTCGTTGGCTGTCATAACTACCAGAGAGGAGGTTGCTGGAGGCATATAAAAAAAGTTGACCCATCTGGGCGGCATCCCGGTTTTTTTTTTGTACATTTTTCCAGAAGTGGGGGCTCCGGAGGTTGGCATGTGCCAGAGCAATTTGGCAGGGTCCATAACAACTTAACTAATGGGAAGAGCTATCTTCCAGTGCCACAGAACAGAGATTACCTCCTAGTTTGTGGATTTGCTCCTGTACTTCCTCCACGGGGATCTGCAGAGCTTTCTGCTATTCTTTTAGCCCAGTGGTTCCCAAACTTATTCTGCCACTTGTGCAGGGAAAGCCCCTGGCAGGCCGGGCTGAGTACCTGCCGCATCCACAGGTTCAGCCGATCGCGGTTCAGTGGCCTGGAGCAGCGAACCGCGGCCACTGGGAGCCATGATCGGCCGAACCTGCGGACATTGCAGGCACACAAACCAGCCCGTCCCGCCAGGGGCATTCCCTGCACAAGCGGCGGAACAAGTTTGGGAACCACTGTTTTAGCCAATTGAAACCCTGGGTGTTGTCAAATTGCAGTGTTCCCTGGGGAACAACTACCTGATCAGATGAGGGTGATGGCAAGATCACTGGTGCCAGGAGCTCCTTAACCAGTGATAGCTCCTCGTCCTCCTCCTGGAGCTGTACAGGGAGTTTCTTGCATCACTTCTGGCTCAGGCTCGGCTCCTGCTCAGGCTGACAGGGACCACCTAGGTAGTTAGATGTTCTGATCCACCTTAAGACCATGGGACTCAACACAGGCACATTGGCATGGCATAAGATCTCAGAGGCCAGGACATAAGGAACCAAGGCCCTGGCACGACAGAACATCCCAGTACCTTTCCCTGTAGGAGGACATTAGGGAGCCCCTGGGGGAAATATATTCCCCCTCCTATTCTCCCTTTGTCATTGGATGCCTCTGATGAAAGGGCATACTCAGGTGCCATGGGAAGAGCCATGTATCTTGCTGTGAAGAGTATTAGTGCATAAGCTACAAGCACTGAGGAGGCACTGTCTTGGAGTCAGTGCAACTCCTGAAGTCCAGCAGAGAGGTGATTCTGGTTCTGGCAAGATCAGTATGTCTCTGAGTGCCATGAATCCTTGCAGCACCTGGAGTTTGCATGGTGCCAGGTCTGAGGCTATCAGTGATGGATCCAAGGTTCTTGCTGGGATTGAAGATGGGGCCAGTAGTGCAGAGGGCAGTAGCACTGGGATGATTGTAACCAGTGCTTATGCCATGGTATGGGTTGCCAGTGGAGGAGTGGAGAGCTAAAGTGGTGTTAATGTGCCTTCATTGCGTTTTGGTGCCAGATCCTCCTGACCTCTGTGAATCTAGGCTTCTACAGTAACCAATTAAGGTCATGGATTCGCAAGTGAGCAGCACTGCTCAGGGGAGAACTTTCCCTCAAAATCCTACAAGGGATATCTACTTCATAAGCTTGACAGTCCTCAGCACTTTCCTGACTCTGTTTTCAGTGTGGAGGAGAATCTCTTGAGCTTCGATTCTTATGGGCCTGGGTCTGGCCTCAGTCTCAGAGAGATTAATTAGGAAGAGCTGAAGCTGTAATTCTCTGTCCTTCCTTGCTTGAGAGTTGAATGACTTAAAGAATAAGCATTCCCTGGGGATACGGAATTCCCTGAGACAATATAGGCACTTCACATTCCACTTCATTATCAGCATAGCTCCACTGCATGCCAGTACTTGAAAATTAGAGACCTGAAAGAGGTCATCCAGGATTCCAGACTAAGTACAAGTAAAATTATTAAAAGGTTTAACAACTAACAAATTGTCAACAGGCTAATTAACTATAAAACTAGCTAACTGGTAAGAAAGCTTACTGGCAGGCAGTCACCCACACAGCAAGTACTCTGCCTCTCAGCTGTGAGTCAGTTGAGAGGAACTAATAGTGGCTGGCACTTTTCACTCTTATATCTTCTTGTAGACGAGCACAAGGAGACTCTGGGTGCTTTCATGACAAGTAGATACCGCTGGTCATAAGACTCCCTTCTCTGGTGCATGAGCACCAGTAGTGGAATGTATCTATGGACTATCACTTGAGGGAAAACTTTGCCAATTTGGAGTCTATATCTTAAGGACTTTGAAAAATTGGAGAGGCTCAGAAAAAAGAGTTACAAGAATGATTTATGGTCTGGAAAACACACCTCACAATAAAAGACTAAAAGGAGCTGAATCGTCTTTAAATTATTGAGAAGAGACTTGATCATGTCCTGTAAGTACCACTTATTCAGAGAGAAAAGAGTGCTAATTCTAGAGAACTCTTTATTCTAGGAGACAAATGTGGAGGATAACTAACCATTGGAACAGACTGCCGAGGAATGTGGTAAATCCTCCATCCCAAAGAGCCTTTAAATAAAATGACATTCTCTAGTTCAATCACAAATTATCGGGCTAGATGTAGGAATAACTAGGTGAAGTTCTATCACCTGTAACGTGCAGACAATCAGATCAAACCATGACCACAGTACAACCTTCTGGTCTTAATTTATGAACATACATGGGGGACAGATGTGGTCTTTGGCAGGGGGAAGGGGCTACTTCTTCCTCTTCCACATAGGTGTCTGCTATTCCTAAAGCCAGTATGAGAGCTGAGGAGCAGCAGGGGGGCCCTGGTCATGATTTTCCATGCAGAGGAAAGGTGATCTAGCCCACTAAACTACTGAGCCACCAGTTCTCAGCCAGGGGGGTGAAAGGAAGAGGACAGAAATTTTTATGATTAGGTTCCAAAAAATAATAGAAGCTAGAGCAGAAACAACCCAGGGAAAGCACTCTGATTCTAGATCTTGTTGCAGAGGCAGGAATTTATGGAGGGTTGAAAGAGGCACCGTGCTGGCCATGACTAAAATTCCTCAAGACTGCAGCAGAAAGGAGATGCCAACTGTGAGGAACTGCCAAGTATACCATAGAAAAAACTCCAAATGACAGTTTTGGTCTCACTTTCATATCCTGTATTTGCAACTCTCAAAAGTGGATTTCCCCTACAGTAAATATACTCCTAGCCTAACAGATGCACAAGGCTAATTAAGATGTGGCCAAACTGTGTCCATGTCTTACTTAACATCAGCGTTCAAGCAAATTTCACACAATCTGATTAAAATTGACTAAACGTGTTTTAGTTCAGTAATCACTTAGACAGAATGAATTTTACACTAGCGGGATTAATCATACGTCAGGCCTCAGTGGAAATGAAAAGGGGTTATAGTAATAGGATTTATAAATCCACCACATTAGGTTAATGGCTTAACATGCAACTTCCCCTCCACACACACCCTTTAACTTGCTTAAAAAAACCTACACTTGGGCACTTTTGACTATGGGCACTACAGCAAAAGAAGCAGAGAGCTTTCTCTCTCTTTTTTTAGAGAGATCTGAATTTATAAGTGATCTGTTCATCCTTTAGTTCATAGTAGAAACAAGCAGTAAAACTAGATTTTCTGCTACAAATATTTAACTGCCTGTTTTAAATTAACACATCAGACTATCTATAAATAGATAATGAAGTTCAGATTGTTTGAAACACTGCAACTGATAGAATACTTATAAACAAGGGACATTTACAACTCCTAAAATTTGCAATCCTGCAGTTCCTACAATAAATTTTTTTCAATTTCACAGAAATTTCTAAAGCTTGCTCACTCTGGCTGCAAGGCTAGCAGATTAAATGTAGCAGTTAGTAACAAACACTAATGGTACTGGAAAATTGGTGGCTCATAGCCAATCCTGTGGCTGGGCAAGTAATGGAACGTACTACACCATGTGGTAAACCAGGTGTTTGGGAACGATCTTCATACTCTCGCTTTGTTCCTTTGGCAGCTGAAGCTTTGCCACTGCAGCATTGCTCAGTAACATCTACTATACCTATTGGGTGCTTGCGGTGGTGCAGAGTATTCAAAGAAATTCTCCCCACAGATCATTTGTCTAATTCAGATTGAGAGTGTGGAAGTTCATGCTAAAAATGCACACTGATCTTAGATTACCAAAACCAGTTAGAAATTCTAAGATGAATTCATTATTATTTCTCATTTATACACTGCTTTACATTTTCAAACCACTGTACAAATACTAATAAATGAATGCAACACTAGAATTAAAGTTAACTGCCAACAGAATACAATTAAAAATAACATCATCAAGCACCTATCCCTCATCACTTGGTACAATTACATTATCACCCCACTTCATTTTATTTTCATAGTATTAGGATGTTGTCCAGTCAGCTGAAAAGTACCCTAAGCTCAACCCTCTCTCCTCCACATTCCTGTGCAGGAGAAGACTGATGGCTCTAGTCAACCTGCGCTTGACACAGTTAAGTATGTACTCCTCTCTAAAAGAAAATCTGCTGCTTATTTACACCCGTCCTCTGTCTTTTGGATAGCTTTTTAAAAAAAATGAAGAACCATTATGCACCATGCAAAACCTCAAACGTAGAAGCCACCCTGAAGAATTGCTTTTTCAGACCTCAATTGCCTAACAATAGAGTCAAGGATTCCCCTCCAGCCCCCCCCGAAACACACACACACACACACACACACACACACACACTACTCCTTTTGGATATTAGATCCACATTCTTTCCTCACAAACATTTGTCCAGTGTCAAAGAAAACAGTGGCCAACAAACCTGATATAGGCCTGTTAAATTCAGACAGCGGGGCACCACACAATGACCTTTACAAGAACGATATTAACAGGTGGCTAGTGCATAATACAAATAATTGTATTACACTTTAACAGTGAGGATCAAAGCAGAAAATACAGTCTTATCAATTGAACAAGACAAAGTAATATTATCAGGAATCCCCCTTTAACACACTTCCTCTTCCCCAAATAAAGAAGACTTATTCCTTGATAGAGCAAATATAAGCAGCTACGAATGAATTTAAGAGTAAAAGTCACTTTAATCCAAAGCAATTCGTTTAAAAAAAAAATAGTGTGTACCTCACACATTTCCCTCTTCTAAACACTAAAACTATTTACTGCTATTTGGAGGATGCAAGAGAACTTTTCACATTAATTTAGGTGCTATTTATTAACACTCATCACAGCTTTAACTCTTGATAATGGTCCAATGAAAATACATTCCTGTTTCAATTAAAAAAGAAAAAGAAACTGATATACAGGTGTTCCTAAATTACATTCTTCATACCCTAGAAGAGGAAAAAAACCTAACTAAGCCATAAGTGATTGAATTAATTGCCCTTACTGACTAATTAGATTTTCCAACATCAATCGTCTCAAGTTAGTAACAGTTTTCATCAACCTTTAACCCTGGAACAAGGCACTGTTTTGACAGAACAGACAGCTGTAGCAACAGGCTGCAATCTTTTCTGACCATGTCCAAAAAATTCCATGAGGGTCAAAAACGGGGGATGCTTACACACTGCAGCACCCCAAGTACTGTGTTACCCACTCTTTGAGGGTTGTCACAGGTCGATGCAGCAAGAAGGAAAACACTGCCTTCCCTCCGGTCACCACCGTCTGCCCATCATCATCCCATCTATGTGAGTGTCACTGCAGAAGGCAACACAGGCCTGAGCTACATGCCATTGGCCACGGAGAGAAGCCAAGCAGCAGATCAGTTTCCTGTCAGCTGCAGAAAGGCCGACACTTAAGCTGCTTAAAGGCTTCTCATACTTCACTTTAAAAATGGGAGGGCAGGTTCAAGGACACGGCAGCTTGTCAAATTTATAACACACAAATTAGACACAGGCAAAGCTGCGCAATCATACACTCACAACAAAAAGGGATATCCAAGCTTTAGTAACTGTAAAGCCAAGTGTTGTACTGGGGAAGTGGGAAGGGAAATAGTTCACAGTAGGATAAGGGATTCTCTTGATCTCTCTCTCTGGCTAATTCTCTGCCCACATCACTAGTGAGCCAAAACGCTCTTCAAGCTGCAGTTTGTGGGCTAGCATACTTTAAAAACTCTCAGCATCTATTGCAAAATTGAACTGGGAAGCGGTTTAAGAAGCATATTTGTTGTTTTTAAGAAGCTAATTTCAAGTGGTTAGAAGACTACTACGGAGGAGCAGCAGCCTCAGGGTCTTGCAGCTCGTCAATGGCAAAGATGTCAGATTTTTCCTCTAGGTCTTCACTACTCCACCAGAAGCCTGCCCCATTCTTCTCATCTAGGGTTACTTTGAACTTGCTGTATTAATTTAAATAGCGAGTAGCGAGTCTAATTTTAGACAGCAGAGTTGGAAGCTGCTTTTAAGACTCCCAACTCAGATTAGATACTAACACAGGAAATTTAAAGCAGTTCCAGGGATTAAAGAATGGTAGCAATGGTGATGAAAATCTAGGAGGAAGTGGGAAGCACAGGCTTGGATTATTTTTGAAGCTACAGCTTTTACTACTTAATTTCATAGTCATTCTGCTATGGAAACAAACAGGCCAAGTGACTTCCTATCTGTTTCATTCTCTACAGGTAGACTGCCAATGCTCGACAAGGAAATAAAGTCCGCACTCCTCACTAGAGGCATGGGGCTTCGAGAAAAAGCAGTTAAGTGAACTGATTGGTTTGTATTAAATTCTGAATCTATCTAAGGAATGGATGAATTTTTGGTGTAGTCATAGCAGGACCTTATTTTTAGGGAATGTTGCACATGATGGATTGACCATTAATGCCCTAAATTCACCTACTCTTCTGTTTTATCCATGTTGTTTAAAGTTTGGCCCCCACGCCTTATTTATTGCACACAATCCATACATAACAGCATAAGAGTGGCCATACTGCATCAGACCAACGGTCCATCTAGTCCAGTATCCTGTCGTCTTCTCAGGGTGCCCTGTACCAGATGTTTCAAAGGGAATAAACAGAACAGGGAAATTATTAAGTGATCCATCCCCTGTCGTCCAACCCGAGCTTCTGCCAATCAGAAGTCTGGGGACATCGAGAGCATGGGGTTGCATCTCTGACAATCTTGGCAAACAGCCATTGATGGATCTATCCTCCATGAACTTCTCATTCTTTTTTGACCCCAGTTGGACTTCACAATATACTCTGGCAATGAGTTCCACAGGCTGATAGTGCGTTGTGTGAAGAAGTACTTCCTTTTTTGTTTTAAATATGGTCACTATTAATTTCATTAGATAACCCCCTGCTTCTTTTGTTACATGAAGGGGTAAACAACACATTCACTTTTGCCACACCAGTCATGATTTTATAGATCTCTATCATATCCCCCCTTAGTTGTCTCTTTTCTAAGCTGAAAAGTCCCAGTCTTATTAATCTGCCCTCATATGGAAGCTGTTCCTTACCCTTAATCATTTTCATTGCCCTTCTCTGCTCTTTTTTCCCCCAATTCCAGTATACCTTGTTTGAGATGGAATGACTATAACTGCATGCAGTATTCAAGTTGTGGGTGCACCATGGATTTATATAGTGGCATTATGATATTTACGGTCTTACTATCTATCACTTTGCTAATGGTTCCTAACTTTTTTCACTGCCACTGCAATTGAGTGGGTGTTTTCAAAGAACTATCCATAATGACCCCAAGATCTCTTTGAGTGGTAACAGCTAATCTAGACCCAATCATTTTGTTATGTTTATGTTTTCCAATATGCATTACTTTGCATTTATCGACATTGAATTTCATCAGTCATTTTGTTGCCCATTCAGTTTTGTGACATCCCTTTGTACCTCTTCGCCGTCTGCCTTGGACTTAACTATCTTGAGTAATTTTGTATTATTTGCAAATATTGGTACATCACTATTCACCGCTTTTTCAAAATCATTTATGAATATGTTGAACAGCACTGGTCCCAGCACAGATCCCCTGAAGGACACTCTTCCCTGAAGGCAGAATTATTAATTTCCTCTTGGGCTCTTCTCCAGCACTCGTTACTATAGTGTTTGAGTTCTTTCCAAACAATTTACCTTCACAAAACCCCTGTGAGGTGAGGGGTGCGATTATCCCCATTCTACGGTTGAGAAACTAAGGCACAGAGACATTAAGGTAAAAAGGATCCACTAATATTGGGTGCCAAATTTGAGACTACTCTGATTGGATTTTTCAGAGGACTTAGGATTATATAACACTTCATATGTTGAAAGCACAGCTCCCACTGACCTCAATTACATCTTGATCAATCAGCGCTACTGAAAAATCGGATCCAGGGTATTACACAGAGCACCTACTAACTGAGGATAATATAATCAGTGGCAACCGCTGAAAAAATTGGTTAAGTGACTTAACTAGCATCACACAGGAACTCTGTGACAGAGGCTGGGATAGAATCCAGTTCCCCAAGACACATCAAGTGCCTAAACCACGAGACCATCCTCTCTTGCAGCAATCCCTACCTTATTCACTACACACCTTCCAAAATCTCGAACAAAGTCTTCTTTGCAACACACAACCCTGATTTATTTATAGAGCAAATGCATCCTATATACTGACTGAGGGGTCTTGTGGAAAAAGTGATCACATAATTAAAGATTATCATAATACATACACAAAAGGGGGGCAAATTAAGGTTGCACAGGCAGATACCCAGCATGTACAATTTCAGCCTAAACAGCTGAAGTTTGGTGAAGTTATAAGCAACTGAAAATATGGTCTTGTTAATTGGAAGTATTGGGTAACCTTAACAACAGCTAGGGCTCTACCAAATACTCGGCACATTTTGGTCAATTTCACAGTTATAGGATTTTAAAAATCTTTAATAGGTGAAATCATGAAATTTATATCAGAAATTTCACAGTGATGTAATTGTAGTGGTCTTGATCCAAAAAGAAGTTGTGGGGATCACAAGGTTATTGTAGGGGGGGTTGTGATCCTGCTACCTTTATTTCTGCGCTGCTGCTGGCAGCACCTCTGCCTTCAGAGATGGGCAGCTGGCTCTCAGTCAGCAACCACCATTCTCCCGGCGCCCAGCTCTGGGGGCAGCAGTGCAGAAGTGAGGTGGCATGATATGGTACTGCCAACCTTACTTCTATGCTGCTGCTGGTCTAACAGCTGTTGCTCTCCAGCTGCCCCGATCTGCAGGCAGCATAGAAGTAAGAGTGGCAAAACCATGACTCCCCTTTAAATAACTCTGTGACCCCCTGCAAGTCCCTTTTGGGTCAGGACCCCCAATGTGAGAAACGCTGGTCTCTCCTATGAAATCTGCATACTATAGAATAAAAGCACACAAAGATCAGATTTCACAGTCCATGACACAGTTTTCATGGGCGTGAATTTGGTAGGGCCCTAATAAATAATAGGCATTGTCACCAGCCTTGCCTTTAATGTAGTATTCATGGAAGAAGGGCTGTATTAAAAAAAAAGAATCAATTTGATGTAGTCTTCAGACTCCTTGGGAGCCAGAGGTTCCTCTCTGTGGAAAACCTGCGTATCTAACTGAAATATTCTAACAATTAAAAGCATCAATATGCATAGTCACCATTTTATATATGAAGCATTGTCTAGCATCACACAGGAACTCTGTGACAGAGGCTGGGATAGAATCCAGTTCCCCAAGACACATCAAGTGTCTAAACCACGAGACCATCCTCTCTTGCAGCAATCCCTACCTTATTCACTACACACCAAGCAGAACAAGACAGACTGTTCTCCTTCAAAGTCATCACCTTCATTTATATTTTCAAGACCATGTCAGTGTCAGATGAATTTCCTACTAGCTAGTAAGCAACTGGAGCTTCCTCTGAAAGATAATAGCCAAATAAAGCAGTCAAGCACTTACATAAAAAATAAAATAAAAATGGAGACCTCCATGATCAAATTAAAGTTTTTTACCCTAAAACACCTCTGTGAATTAAAAACACAGTATTTCAATAGCTATAAAAGAGTTTTGACCACACACACACGCAAAAAAAGGAAAATGTCCTGTACCTACACTACGCAAAAACATAACTAGATCACTCCAAACCCATCAATAAGGTTAGAATCATGGATTAGAAAGATAAATACAACTCCCAGTTGCATACAACAAAGCTATTTTGAACTCCTATTAAAGATGGATAATACATCTCCATGGGCTTAGGATGCAACGGGACTCTGAAAAAGTAATGACGGAAGGGAAAAAGTGTTGCTCTGTGCTGATGGTCGTTCTACTTGAAGAATGCTTAGCTACAGATGAGTAACTTCTCCCTTCTCACTGAAATCTTCTCACTACAGATTCTCCACTATTGGGACATTCCCCTAAGAACATTGCAATGAGGATATGTAACTGAACAGCAATTATAGAACTGAACCAGTCTACCAAAAATGGTATTTGATTAAGGTCAGGGCAAGAGAGTAATGCCACATTAAGGTGTTGGCTGAGCCGTAGTTAGCAGCTCCACTGATCTCCACACCAGGGAGGAACCGAAGGCATACCTTAGATTCACTTTGCAAATAGTCAAAAGTGCTTTAGTATTTTCAGGGACTGGCACATCCACTTGATCAAATACTTCTAATCGAAGGATTAAATTCACTTTGAAAATCGTGGGGGGATTACAGCCTGACTTCTAGCCCTGCTGCTGTAAAACACAAATAATCTGGGGGATTTTTGAATGTTTTTGTTTTGTTAAAGATAAGAGCTAAGGCTCAGTGTATGTGACCTTACCTCCCCCTGCTTTGAGCAGGGGGTTGGACTAGATGACCTCCTGAGGTCCCTTCCAATCCTGATATTCTATGATTCTATAACAATACATATGGTCTAAGGAAGAAGATAGGTAAAACACTTGCCTAAGTCAGGTAAAAAAAAATAAAAATCAAATCAGCAGTCATTTTAGGGCTGAATTTGGGATGACAATGTAGTACCAGTATATATTTATGAAAGGCTATGAAAAGAAGAATGGCCAGTGCAGCACGTATCTTGCAGAGTCCCCTGTTTGATGTAATCAGGAATCCAGCAGTTTGGCACTACCAGTTGAAGATATCATGAAGATCAGTTTGTGAACAAGAGGTAAGACAGACTAATCTCTAAGAAACTTTTGACTATTAGGTATATGAATAAAGAAACACTGGGAGTGGAGCGTGATACAGTGTTACTGCTGAAAGATCAACTTTCATGGAACTTTGAGATCTGATTTATTGACACAAGTATTCGAAGCTCTGAAAGATGGATGCCTCTGCATGCAATATATTACTCCATGGTGCCCATACACAAAATCTCTTTCATTTGGCTGATTAGAATTGTCCTAGTAAAAGGTTTCCAATTTACCAACAGTACATCATAGACCATCCAGTGAAAAAGATTTGCCTCCACAAATGATAGAACCTCAGAGTTACCAACACCAGATTTACGAACTGACTGGTTAACCGCACATCTCATTTGGAACTGGAAGTACACAATCAGACACCAGCAGAGAAAAAAAGCAAATACAGGACAGTACTGTGTTAAACGTAAACTACTAAAAAATGAAGGGAAAGTTTAAAAAAAGTATGACAAGGTAAGGAAAGTGTTTCTGTGCTTGTTTCATTTAAATTAAAATAGTTGAAGGCAGCATTTTTTTCTGCATAGTAAAGTTTCACAGCTGTATTAAGTCAATGTTCACTTGGAAACTTTTGAAAGAACAACCATGTTCAGAGTTACGGAACAACCTCAATTCCCAAAGTACTTGTAACTCCGAGGGTCTACTGTAATAATTGATTTTTCGGCCCAGAAAGGACCGTTAATGACCATCGTGACCAGCAGTTCTCAACTTATTTATCACTGTGCGCCGCATATGCAGCTCTCTCTGTGTTATGTGGGTCACATCCACACAATATATATCCTCAGGGCCATACAGGTAGTATGTCACAGCAGCCCGCAGGCCATGGGTTGAGAACCACTGATCTAGACTGATCTCCTGCATAACACGGACCAAAGAATTTTCCTAAGAGATTCCTGCATTGAATCCATAACCTATGATTGAGCTAGAAATTAACTTTTGGAAAGAAGACATCCAATCTTGACTTAAAGACAAATGATAGAGAATCCTCCACATTTCTGGAAAATTTGTTCCATTGATTAGTTACTTCACAGTAAAAACGACAGATCCATATTGCTAACTGCAGAGACTTTGGATCTGAACAAGCGTCTTGACACTGGTGATGAGATACAGAATCCAGAAGATTCAGGGGAGAAAAAGTCAGCTCCACTGCAAGTTTATGAGCTACCAAAACACATGGCCCAGTTTGGGAATAGTCATCAAAATTTAGGCTTTGTCTTGTTTGATTTTCTTAATCACTCTGTGGAGGTGGGAAATTGGTATTAGGTAAAATCTGTACAGATGACGACTGCTCAAGTCCATTAAGTTGGCATCTTCCAGGAAATTTGCCTTCCTCTGAAGAAAAACTTAAGGCACCTGGAATTCTCGTGTGTGCCAAAAAGATTGGATTTGTAGCACTCTCTCCTGCAAAAGAGTGAGAACAACTACATCTTTCACAGCATCCACTCATGTTGAGTGCTACTCTTCCCGCTTAGTACCAACGTAAGGGTATTTTCCTTACTGGGAGAGGAATGCAACAGATATAATGAATTAGCAAAGGCCCCATTTCTCAAGAACAACTGTTTCTTAGTAGAGGAGGCTGGACTGAGCTCTTTATATGGAGACCTATATAAACACACTGCAGTGGAGTCATCCATCAATACTTCTGTTACTTTCCATTATATGCAGAAGAAAGACCTTGGCAGCTAGCCTGCTGGAGCTCTCAGTTCCTACTCATCTGTGCGTTAACTGGACTGTGGTGTCCATAAATTATGAATTGTCAGACATTCTAGACAAACGCCCCTCAATCGCCTCAAAAGCCTCTATGTCCAGGACCTTATGTTTCAAAAGGAATCCTTGGTAAAGAAAAAAAAACCAACAAAAAAAAAAATTGATTGTTGGTTCACAACAGCAACAAAGTGACATTCAGAGGCATAGTCATTGTGGTACCTACATTACTCCCTTAAGGTAGACAGACAAGAATTAAATACTTCATGATTAGTCAGTCAAATGGAGCTATGAGATGCCTGGTGCAAATTAATTTTAGTAGCCCCAGAAATACACACTTAAGTTTGGAGGCTGAAACAACATAGAAAAATCTTCAATGCGATAAACACTTAACTACTTCAAAGCCACAACATTCCATTCAATACAACCTTTATACAATAATGCATCAACCCAGGAATTCAAAATTTTTTTCTCTATTCATTCATGAATAAGTACACAAATGCAACAATCCTAAAAATACACAACAGTTTATATGAAGGTTCCTCTCCATCTACAGGTGACATTTGAATTAACACTGGTTATGTACTGGAGTTTTGTATTTACAGCAGCAATTCCAAGAAACAACAGTTATGAGAACTCATTTCGTTCATGCCTGACCCTGGGCAACTATAGTTCCCTACAGAAAGGTAGCTAGCTGCTAGTATTGTAATTTTGAAAGATTAAAAGGGAGAAGCCAAAGCAGTAGGCTTAACACCCCAGCTCAAAATACATGAAATGAAATCCTGCCTTCAAAACATCAGAACCATTCCCATAAAGTTCACTTGGTGCTTGTGCGTCAGTGTTTAAAGCAGTTTTTATAATGCATTTGCATGCTCCAGATTCTAACCTGTAAACTGACACTACTCAAAAAGGGCAGAAATAATATGGCTACAAAGATATCCACTGCAAAATTCCACAGATGCTTTTTACAGGACATATTAACCAGCCTTCCATGTAAAGCAACTATTCTTCACGCCATTAACTGAAAAGCAGTGATATCATTAAGCTTCAAGTAAAACATATACATACTTAAAACACACACCTGCATCAACAGTTCAACTCATTGTGAAAAGGGGTTTCACGTTACATGCCAATGAGCCATTAGTTTGAAAACGAAATTTACTGTATTGTCTTTTTTGGTCCCACTGTTGTTATTTAACAGTTTTTCTATTAGCAAATTTCCCTTTTTCCACCCCAATGGTAAACTGTAATAAATCATATACAGTTACAAAACTCATACAAAATCTAGTTATCCTGTTACATAGATATCTGAACAAGAATAAAGGCACACTGCTTCACTAAATATATGATTTGTAATACATTGCATTTGACTAGATATGATTTACCCAATGGACAGTTATTTCCTCTATGTATTCCTTTTAGTCTGTTTAATGTAGCTACATACTACTCCGGGGGAATTCTCCGCCACTGTACGCACGCAGAATTCATGTCCCCTGCAAATTTCCTTGCTTCCCCACAGAAAAATAAAACTTTCTGACAGGGAAGCAAACGGAAGCTGCAGAAGTGGTCACAGGCCCCTTCCCAGCAGTGCAGGAGTGTCATTTCAAGCTCCCAGAGCAGATGGCAGAGAGATAAATCACTATGGGGGGGGGGTCGGGTACGGTAAGGCCAGGCTTCTACCCTGCGCCAGGCTCAGATGCTAGTCCTGGCTGGGCTTGCCGGGACGAGACTTCCTCTTCCCTCGCAAGGAATGGACAGGTTCGGGTCACAACCACCTCCAGAAACCTCCCCAGGTTGCGGGATACTCCACACACACATACACCCCCCGCCCACTTCCTGCTCACATCACTCCTCGGACGCAGCGAGGCCCAACATCTGTGCATACGGACCCCACCATACCGACCATTCTGCCGAGCCTCCTGCTCCTGCACCCAGAACCCTCTCACTCCCCACCCCTCCGCACCCAAACCCCCACCTCACTGAGCCTCACCTCCTGCATCCGGAGCCCCCTCCAAACTTCCCCTCTCATTCTGCTGAGCCCCTCCCCTCCCGCATCCAGACTTCCAACCCTGCACCCAGGCCATGCCCTGTTGATCTCCTCACACTCAACCCCCCATCCCACCGAGCCTCACCTCCTTCATCCAGAGCCCTCTGCACTCAGACCCGCCCCCCTCCTGAGCCCCATGCCCCCTGGATACAGACCCTCACCCTTGCACCCAGACCACTCCCCACCCCAAGCACTCTGCATTCAAAATCCCACCCCAATGAGCCCCACTCCCTCAGCACCCAGAGCCCCCCATACATAGAATCCCCCACTGAACCCCATCCCCCCACACCTAGACACCCTCCCCACTGAGCCCCAATCTCCTTCACCTGGATCCCCCCTGCAGAATCCCATCACCCCTGTACACAGAACCCCCAAATGAGCCCCTGTGCATCCACATCCCTCCCAGACCCAGACCCGACCCCAACCAAGCCACCGACAGAAACCTCTCACCCCACACTTAGATCCCCCCAACACTAAACCCCTCCACACTTGGATTCTGCCGGGCTGAGCCTGCCTGCTCACACCTGGTGAGCCTAGCATGGAAGGGTAGGGCCCTGGGGTGTTTCTGAGGCAGGCCCAGTCCTTGATCTGTGTCAGCATCCATGTACATGTCCTGGGCGGGGGCTGCAGAGTGATCTTCCACCTCCGTGCAACCAGTGGCTTCCGCTCCTCACTGCCGTGCTGGAGCCACCACATTTATTTATTGATAAATAAAATTTGCAGAATTTTTAAATATTATGTGCAGAATTTTTATTTTTTTAGCATAGAATTAAACATCTTTTGGTGCAAAATTCCCTCAGGAGTATACACACATATCCAGCGATGCTCTTTGGTACAAGGAGAGCTACCCATAATTTGGATTCCCTCATCTTTTAGCCTTTGACCCAACTTAATAGCTGTAATTCACTGCCAGAGAGAGAATCATTGCCCCCCGTCCCGTCTACATCCCCTATAGCATGACTAAAAGAGAAAACTATGTGGTTAGACTACACTCTTTTGGGGGGTCCATACTAGCTGGATCACCAACATGATAAAGCTGTCATAGAACAGATCCGGGCCTTGACAAAATAGATGATGAAAGTTTTCTAAAGTCTTCACTTTGCCATTCTTCCCCCTACAAACAACTAGAAAGGGCATCCCCCTGTGGCCTCAGGGCATCCCTGCAAGTGGCCTCTAGCCTCACTTTCCCTTCTCAGTCCCCAGTAACACCACATAATCTTGTCTTCTAGTCCATTACTAGTTTTTTAATGAACTTTGTTCAAATTGTCCACAAGTGAACAACAGTCCACAATGAAAGTCATACAACAGCGTCCACATCACCCTAGTGCAAGTGGTCCGTAAAATCACATATCCTCTTGGGCATTAACATACCACAACCTTCCAGCATCTTCCACCACACCTGGACTCTTTGTCAGTCTTCCCCGCTCTCTTTGCTACAACTGCCAACCCTGTCCTTCCTTCTGCGATGCAACCCTCCTCTTCCCAGCTGGAACTACCACAGCCCTTCTATTGCAAGTATCCTCCTTTCACGCTTCCTCGGGGTCCAGGACTCCAGCAAGGAGACATCAGAGCATAAACCCCTCCACTGCTCCCCCTTTCTTCAACTCTCTCCAGCCCATGGCTCCAGATCTCCAGCTTAGATGCAGCAAGCAGCTCCCTCTGCTACTTCAGCCCTCGCTCTCAGACGTGGAGAGCCAGCAAACCCCTTGAGGCTCTCCTGCTTTTAGCCTTCTCTCAGGAACCACCTTCTCTCTATGGCAGCTCTCCTCTCCTGCCCATCTCCTGTCTGACCCCCGACTGAGATGCTGTTCTCACTCACTGGATCTCAGGAGGCCTCTTCTAGCTCCCCAGATGCTGCTTCACCCTCTTAATTAGCCCAACTATCCACACCTGGACTGGAACAGGAGCACTAGCCCTGTTTCGCCTAATGGGCAAACAACCCTGTTACAACAAAATACATATGCTAACAAGCACACTTCCATGTAACAATGGACAAAAATATCTGGATTCATCAGATATTTGTTAATTATTTTGTAAAGAATGCTATCATAATATGCTCTCTATTCATTTTTTCAACCTAACTGATAAAATATGTTGGATACAAAAGGTCAAGTGTTTTGTAGCAAACACATTTCAAATAGTCCAAGAGACCCAAAAAGCATAACCATAGTCCTGCTCTGTAGAAACAGAGTTAAAAAAACGAAACAAAAACAAAAAAAAACACACACACCAAACCTTTCAACAGAACAAAACTAGAAGTGAGACCTTTATTCACTCTGCCTTTTTATGCTGGGCTAGAGGTTGGAGTAGCAGCAAGAGGCCCTAAAAGCCCCATATCCAGGTTAAAGAGAATTCCCCTAGCGCAGGAACTGAGCAACAAGTTATGGCAGTCTTCCAAGGCCCTGCTCAGCCCCTGAGAAGTCCTGGAAGACAGAACATGCCTGGAGGCAGAAAGGATCATGTATTGTGAAAAAGAATAATAATATTTTCACAGACTCCTTCACACAGTTGTATTATACACAAAATCCAAAGATGTGTTACTATATAAAGAAAAATTTTAATTAGGATAACTAGACAGCAGAATATTTCTCCCAGCGAGGTGATGCGTCATCTGAGCTGTTCCAATACCTGTAAGAAGGGGGAAGTTTTTGCAGACCATGTTCACTCTCTTCCTGGGAAGGGGATTGAGGGTGAGTATTCAGAGGCGAGCTGAATCTTAGCCCTGTTCTACACTGGGGAGGATGGAGGAGGGGAGGAGAAAATCGATCTAAGTTATGCAATTTACCATGGTGTCTTCACCACGGTGAGTCGACTGCTGCCGTTCCATGTCAACTCTGCCTGAGC
Organism: Chelonoidis abingdonii; assembly: GCF_003597395.2. Lineage (NCBI taxonomy): Eukaryota > Metazoa > Chordata > Testudines > Testudinidae > Chelonoidis > Chelonoidis abingdonii. The sequence continues at coordinate 224,774,726 of NC_133769.1, forward strand.
CTCTCGTGGCGCTGGAGTACAAGAGTTGATAGGAGAGGGCTCGGGGGTCAATTCATTGCATCTAGATTAGACACGATAAATCGATCCCCACTGGATCGATCGCTGCCCACCGATCCGGTGAGTAGTGTAGACATACCCTTAGAGGTTATGTTGAAGCAGGCCAACACTGAATAGTTTGGCAGGATACCATTTAACATGGCACTGGGCCCAAATAAATGCATGGTACTTTGAGGGGAGAGAAGGAGCACCATTAAAAGTTAACAAAGTTGCAGCCTCCTGCTTTAAAATCCATCGCTGTTTCATTATCCTGATCAATAGGACTTCAAAGGGAGGGGGCGGTAGGGAATGCCAAGGGTGATAAGCTAAGTTGAATTTTACTTCTTCAACTACAGAAAGTAAATTTTGTCTACCTTACATTCACCAAGAAGCTGCTGTCACATATAACCATATCCACTGTCAAGAACAAGAGTAACCAGAATGATTAGACTTTGAGCGAGGAGGTAGATGCCAGAGGCTTTGGTATTGTCTATACCAGACACATCTATCATATTAACCACTCTGTAGTCACAATAGCAAACCTATATATCTTGTGTCTACCCATAAAACTGCTCCCAACAGTGTAGAGGCATCACACAACCACTATTTGGATAAGTAAAAGCAGCAAAGAATCCTGTGGCACCTTATAGACTAACAGACGTTTTGGAGCATGAGCTTTCTTGGGTGAATACCCACTTCATCAGATGCATATAGTGGAAATTTCCAGGGTCAGGTATATATATGCAGGCAAGCTAGAGATAACGAGGTTAGTTCAATCAGGGAGGATGAGGCCCTGTTCTAGCAGCTGAGGTGTGAAAACCAAGGGAGGAGAAACTGGTTTTGTAGTTGGCAAGCCACTCACAGTCTTTGTTTAATCCTGAGCTGATGGTGTCAAATTTGCAGATGAACTGAAGCTCAGCAGTTTCTCTTTAAAGTCTGGTCCTGAAGTTTTTTTGCTGCAGGATGGCCACCTTAAGGTCTGCTATAGTGTGGCCAGGGAGGTTGAAGTGTTCTCCTACTATTTGGATAAGGTTTGCTATGTGCAAGGTTACCCACCATTTGGTCATCTATCCATGGCAGTGAAGCACCTGTGTGGAGGAGGCTGCTGGAATAATGACCCACCCCAAGGTTGCAAACCATTCCCCCAGCTGTGTTCCACCAAGCACTGGTTGCTGCTTACATGTCCTATCTAATATTTTCTACACTCCACTGCAGAGGTCAAGTTGGGTTGTATACACCATTAAGCTGAGCTGGATACTAATTTTTGCAGTAACAGATAGTATTTTTACAATACTTTTAGAGACTCTGCAGGCCAAATTAAGCTCTCGCTTACACATATATACATTTCATCAGTGACACCTATGCAAACCTACTGAAGGCCAAATAATTTTGCACAGATGTCACTAAGGACTTAACTTGGCCTCTACACATTTATTAGTTGTGATGGTGGTAGCATTACACAAAATGGAGAAGATACAAGGTGACTACAGAAGCCTGGTTTGAGCTTTTATGGAGCTGTCAGATGGAAAAGGGCTTGCCATCTTTCTCGGTTAGATCTGAAAAATCAGTTAGACACAATGTATGTGGAATTTCAAAATGCCATTTCTCAATCATGCTTCAGACCCGGCTTAGTTATCTTTCTGCTTGGAAACTAGGGTTTTAAAAGATTTTTCACATTAAGATTTATAAATAAAAATTGAATAATTACCAGAGGAAATGATCCCTTCTGATTTTAAAAGTTTGCTCTACACATATGCCAGATATTTATTCTATTCCAGGAAAATGAGAAATGACCTTCACTCTTCAGACAGCTGGAGTATACTGTCCAACTATGTATACAAAGGCATGCAGTGTTTGCTTTGATCCCTTGCAAATGCCAGAGGTTGATGTCATTGTTAAATTGTGGCTATTGACATTGCTATAATTCTAGAACAAAGAATATATTAGCATAATACAGGATTTTAATTTTTGCTGTCATTTTTCTGAAAAATTCCCCCTCCCCCCATCAGCTCTGCTGTGGCATAGCAAAGTGGATGAGACATGCTCACTAATTAAACTGTAAGGGGCACTCAAACGCAAGACAGACAGATTATAAAATAGAAACTATGACCATCTTGATTTGCACCAAGAATTGAGAATGAAATCTCCTAATTGCCCAGTTATCTGGCAATGGACATATTACAACAGCAGTGATTGCACAAACTTCAAACCTCTTCAGTGCCAATTAATATCAAGAGCATTAGCACCAATGGCACAGAGAAATTGTGATATGCCAACTTCAAGTAGTTAAGATAATTCAAGTTTGATACATAGCAGACGTAGTTTCATTACAGTTTAAGATGGGTAACAAAAAGAATGGGACATTGTCGGCCATAATTAATGGATACAAAAACACGAGGTATTAATTCTTAAACAGGCCTGTCTCCTCTAGCTGCAACAGGTGGGGTCACAAAATACTGCCCCATCTCTATTGCCCACTTTCATCCACTTTTTCCTGACATTTTGCTAAATAAGCCTGTGCAACAGACATTAACAGCAGGCAGCTAAACAAAAAAAACAAACAAGCATTTTACTTTAGTGTACGCTGATAACATGTATCATCAGAAATTTGGAAGTACTAGTTCTGTTGATTATTTGGGGGGGGGGGGGGGAGGCTATACTTCAGGAACATAGCAACTGCTGTGTTAGACCTGAGTAGTCCACCTAACCCATTATTCCTTCACTGACAGTGTCCAGTACCAGCTGCAAGAAACCCTGTGATAGTCAGCTAAGGAATAATCTGCCTCATTGGAAAGTTTCCTCCTAACCCCAATAATTAGAGATTGGTTTAAACCCTGAAATATAAAAGCTTACATCACTGCCAAATGTCTTGTGTTTTTTAATGTTTGCTATTACAACTGGATATTCAAAAGTCTACACTTTTTTGAATCCTGCTAAACTCCTGGCTATAATATCTTGTGTATTGTGGGAGGTGAGATAGGAGAAAGGAGGCAGGAGAATGAAATGGGAAATGAGAAGAGAGTCTAGTTTAGAAATTATGAGCTAGCGAATATGTTTTTAGCTTATGTTATTTTCTTTTACTAGTCATAAATTTATATAAAAACCATCTTAAAAGATGTACCCATCAGTTGCTCAAAGCAATTAAAACAGATGATGTAATGGAATACCTCTTGCTTTTTAACTAATGGTCATATTTGTTTGGCTTGTTTTCCCCCATCCCTTAATGTTTTGTTTGAGCTGTTATACAGGACATAAATCCTTCTTCCTTGACATCATAGGTATTGTCACTGATCTTCTTGTCTGCATGTTGCAAACAGCACAGTCCTAAACAAAATTTTGGCTGGGATGCAGAAACTGATAATTAAAGAAACTATTCACACATTTAAATCCAATCTTCTCAGAACAAATTAATTTTCTGCTTAACATCAAGCAAACTCCAGGCATCACTACAGACAAAAGCTGCCAAAACTGTTTGCCTTTGGACACTTAAGCTGCCAAAAGTATCACATCATACAGAACAAATTAAATAAAATTTACACTCAGTACATAGAAACATTATGTGACGTTCTAAGAATGACGTAGACTATTAATAAACTATTAGCTCCAGCTCTCCTCAGAGACAGGAACAGACAGATGGATACAAAACAAGTTCCCTTAAGTTAACAGAGAAAAGGCCAGGGACAAATACTAAGTCAGTACCGATACTTGATAATTGTGATAATCTACTCTCATGCATGCCTTAGATGCTCCTCACAGCAAACAGAAATTCCCTGGCTTAGCAAAGAGGCTCTCCCTTATTATGCAGGCCAGCTGAGCCAAAAAAGTAGGTAGTACTGCACAAAAGAACAGAAGATCATTTCTGGAATAGTTAGATAAATACCATCCCCATCATGCTTTCCTATATCCAGGTAATATCTAAAGTATTAGAGAATGTGGAAACATCACTTTTGCCTCTTTTTTTTTTTTAAATAAAGCTAGAGGCAATGGGAAAATGAAACCGCTATGCTTGACATAAACTAATACAATACAACTTCAGCTAAAAATAATCATAAAAAAAATCTATTCCAACTGTGAAAATTAGTGAAAAGAAAACTGGGACAGCTGCAGTGTCCAAAATTGGCATTGATTTTCAGAGAAGGAATAGGATCCCTAAAACTATTACTAGTGGGCTCAGGAATCCCTGGCAACAAATCAAACAGCTTTCTTAAAAAAAAACCCTCAGACTGCTATAATTTAACACAGTATTTACAACAGTGCAAAGTGACACAGGATCACACTCCATGCTGAAAAATGAGATACACAAATAGAAGCCATAATTTATTAATCTTCCCTTGGTCAGCCTGTCATTGGTGCATATTCCTATTTACCTGGGGGGGGGGGGGGGGAATCTAGCTTGCTTGCATACAGATGAACGAGCAGAGGACTTTTTGGGGAGCTGTTCATTTGATTATTCGCATATTTGAAGATTATTCAAGCCCCATGTGACCAGATAGCAAAAGCTACTGCCAGAGAGAGTTTGTCCATATTTTTCCCTTTACAGGTAAATACAGATATTCTATTTTCAGTGTTGCCATACAATAAACCAAAATTTAAAAAGGGATCTCTCACAAGGCTGCAAAGTCCAAGGAATTTCCATTTCCCTGGGCCAGTGGGGAATGGAGTATAGAAGCAATCATAATCATTTCTTCAAGCAGACAAATTGATATAACCTATGAGTACCTCCTAGTGGCATAGTGGGAGCATGTTACATACACGATAACATGAGATGGAAGGGAGGATAGGAACTTAAAAAGAGAAAAATGATGACCTACAATGACAAGGTGGCCCACCTCCAAACCTCAGAAGACAGCTGTATATTCTGGTAAATTGTTGGAAAGTATTGCCTACTGTCAAAATAAAATATTGAAAAAAAAATATTGGCTTAATTTACCAAATAGTTTGCAAGCAAGAGGAAAGATTTTCACATGCATCAGATTTCCTCTGAACTCTGCACTGCTCCCAGGTGGAGATGGTACGAAGAAGTTTCCTACTGGTGCAATATCACAGCTAATGCCATTTCTGTGTATACAGAAATATGAATCTATTAATACAGTTTGAAGTGACAGCTTTATTTCTCAACTCTTCATTCACCAAGACATTTTTATTCTATGACAAAGGGTGTCAGTTCCCTTAATTCAAATGCATCTTATTACAAACCACAAGTTAGTGTTCCATGATTTACATAAAACTACTTCCCCAGAACTAAACAACAAAAGTGACAGACACAGTAAACAGGTTCCAGATAAGATTTAAATAACTGTGCTAATCACACCACACAGAGGCAGGAACATGATCTCTCACTCCAAGCTCCCAAGTAACCACGTAGTACAGTAGGAAAAAACAAGGGAAGAAGAAAAACGGTGGGAGCCACGAGAGAGAATATAAGGGAATTTATAAAAAACCTATATAAAGCAGGTAATCTCAGCCAATTAGACCCCATACTGGTTTTCTTGCAATCTGCCTAGAGGTGAGTAGTAGTTAATAACTTCACAGTCTTCTTCCAAACCCTTAATAAGGAAGGAATGGCAGTTTCTAGGTCATTATGCTCTGTCACCCTGGACCATTGCCAAAATGTGGAGCTTCAGAACACCTGTCAAATAATATGTTACTTATGCAAAGTGTGTGTATGGGAGGGGCAGTAATTTTGGTTTTTAAATCTTTCAGAATAAAAATAATTGTTTATAAAAAATATACTTCAATGGGATTGGAAAATAAAAGCCTTTTTATTTTTTTTATTTTTTTTTAAGGGCAGGGAAGAGTCTTCTAGCATAAAATTCATGTATTTTATAACATTTGTATCGCTATCGATAAACTTCATACATTTGAGAGACTAACATGATAACATTAGAGGTCTTCTTCATCTCTAATGTCTATGATACATGATAGCATATCCCAACACTTATACAACTGTCCATCCAGTGTTTGCAAGGCAGCTCAGAAAACTGTTCTCCAATCAAACCTTTTCATAGAGAATTTAAATCTAGGTGCACCCTCCCACCAATTTCTGTTTGGCTCAGGTTTGGCTACCTTTAACAATAAGGTTAAAATGTGCAATTATTCATGTAAGAAAAATGTGCATTCCTTTTTTGTTTAAAGTTTATATAAATACTAAATTTGCAAAGATTAAGTTTAAAGAAACTGATCAATAAAAGATTTTTCTTATAGATTTTCTAAAAGATACTTCCTTAGGATAGGGTAACAGAACGCACAAACTAAACTAGGGGTAGATCTGGAAAGGTAATGGGTTAAAGAAACCCAGGCACAGAGCCAAAATATCAACTGTCACTGAGCTGTGGCTTGTGGAATTCACAGGGGCACTTCCAGACATCGGGGTCACAATCGTGATCATCAATGGGAGTTTTGCCATTTACTTCAATGGGAGTTATCTAGATCAGCAACAACATATCTTCCACAAGACAGATTTAGACTATGCTAAAAAGAATTCTTGAGCTCCAGTCATATAGTTAGTCAAATGTCAGATTTTGCCTCAAACTATTGCAAGCCCATTACGAAACCATTTCTGATTGAAAAAAGAATAAAAAAGAAGTTTAAAAAGGAACATTTACACTGGAGCCAATTTGAGAAAAGAATGAATTCAAAAAAGTTACTCTCACAAACAATGGGGAGTTTTATTTTGGTTATTAAATCTTTCAAATTAAAAATAAATGTTTATAAACACCTGCCATCTTTGGCATTCCCTAACACCAAAAAAGATGCAAACTTGGTTCTCTTCAGAAATATATGTCAATGTTCTGCCAATGATTAAGAGAAAATATATCAAACAAATAGTTTCTTAAGCATATAAGAATGGCCACAAGGGGAAGGCTAATGGTCCATTTAGCTCAGTATCCGGCCTTCCAACAGTGGCCAATGCAAGATGCTTTAGAGGAAATGTACAGAACAGGGCAAATATTGAGACATTCATCCTGTCTCAGCTTCTGGTAGTCAGAGGTTTATGGACGACCAGAGCATGGGGTTATCTCTCTAATAATCTTGGCTCACAGTCACTGATGGACCTGTCTTCCATGAACTTCTCATTCTTTTTTTAACCCAGTTGTACTTTTACCCTTCACAATACAGTCTGCCAACGAGTTCCACAAGTTGACAGTGCATTGTCTGAAGAAATACTTCCTTTTGTTGATTTTAAACCTAATGCCTATTAATATCATCGGGTTATCCCTGCTTCTTTTGTTATGTGAAGGGGTAAATACTGCTTTTTCCACACCATTCATGTTTTAATAGACCTGTATCCTATCCTTCCTTAGTCAAGTCTTTTCTAAAATGATCAGTTCCCCACCACCGGCCTTTTAATCTCTCCTCATATGGAAGTTGTTCAGTACCCTGATCATTTCTGTTGCCCTTCTCTGTACTTTTTCCAATTCTAACATATCGTTTTGAGGTGGGGCAACCAGAACTGCATGCAATATTCAAGGTACTATTCAAGGGCGTACTATGGATTTATATAGTGGCTTTCTGATATTTTCTGTCTTAGCTATTCCTTTCCTAACATGGTTAGCTTTTTTGACTACCGCTGCAATCAAAAAAGCTAAGAGTAAGTTACCATAGTAACTTTGGTGGTTCTTTGCTGTTCCACACATATTCCTTCTCCTAGGTTGAAATCCCAGCTCCAGTGAAGTCAGTGGAAGTTCTACCCTAGAATTTCACCTCTGATTGTTAACAAGCAGTCCCTAGATCCAAAGGTGGTAAGATCTAGGAGCCTCAACTGAACAATTGCAGTAATGCTTTCCCAAATCAAGCACCTGATCTAGAAGTAATTACTCTAGATGGCATAAATCTGTGTACAGGTGTGGACTGAACAACAGGTTGCAGCCTTGCACATCTCTAAATTAGAAATACTTTTCTTAAACATGCATTTGAGGCTCTTTTATGCTTGGTGGAATGTGTCTCACCACCTGATTTTGTTTTCTGGAATTCCCGTTAGCCCAATAGCAAGAATATGCTCAAATCTGAGTTTCTTGGACATTCTCTGGATAAACATTCATAGATCCCTAGTTTTAAACCCTTGCACTATGAACAATGTACGTCATTTAAAAGAACAGCTAAACTCAGTTTAGAGAGTAATCAGAGGCATAGCCATGTTAGTCTGGATCTGTAAAAAACGACAAAGAGTCCTGTGACACCTTATAGACTAACAGAGGTACTGGAGCATAAGCTTTCGTGGCTGAATACCCATGTCTGACGAAGTGGGTATTCACTCACAAAAGCTTATGCTCCAATATCTCTGTTAGTCTATAAGGTGTCACAGGACTCTTTGTCGCTCAGTTTAGAGAGTAACTAAAAGCCCTCTTTAGAGCTAAGCAATACAGCATAGCCTGACAAAGTACTGAATGAGGCATGAAGAACAATGGAAGCAGGTTGGCCAATTAGCTAGTGAAAAATCAGAGACAGCTTTCATAATAATGTTTTGGGTAGGCATAGCACCACCTTATTGTCATGGAACACCATATATGAAGAGTCAGCCATTACCATCCAAATCTTAGAGGCAATCTCTGATGCAATCACCATCAGAAAAGCAATCTTCAGTGAGAGAAACAGTGCTGGAAAAAGCTTTGACAATGGTTCAGATGGTGGTTCTATAAATTTGATGAGCAACACATTTAAGTACCAAGATGGAAACAGCTCACAACAGAGGAAACTAAGTGGAAGGAAACATGCAGTTGATTAGCAGAGCTGCACATATTTGGCAACATGTGTTCACGCGTTGCTCCTACAGCTGCCACGGGACCCTCCTGCTGGCTGTGCAGAGTAGGGGGATGCTGATGTCAGGGTGCCCCCAGCCCCAGTACAGAGCAGGATAGAAGGGACAGGGCTCATCAGGACTTGCAGTAGCTCCAAGGTCTGAATAAGCCTTCTGGTGAATGCCTTAAAGAGACAGTGCATAGTCTCTCAGAGACTTCCCCAACAGCCAGCACACAAAATCTCTGCCTCTTCCCATGCACCCCATCTCTGCAGAGCAGAGGAGGGGGAACATGGTTCAGGAGGACAACAGCTTTCAGTGACTGCCTCAAAGAGACAGCGGATGGGTGTTTCTCAGAAACTTCCCCAGCAGTGAGCGCGCGCGCGCACACACACACACACACACACACACAGTCTGTGTCACACACCTCCCAGCACTGTTGTTGTTACTTCTCTGTACTTTCTGAAATGCACATACATTCTCTGTAATTTTATTCTTTCAAAGTGTAATTTTAGTGTTTTGACTGATCTATGCACTTCATAATTTTTATTTCTCTCTTACACTTAAATTTAATTCTTTGAGTAGTAAGTTATGGAATGCTTAGCCTGTCCTTGCTGGAGTAATTATCCCTGTTGGTAACTTTTTAAAAACACTGTATATATTATATCTAGGTTTTTTGTTTCTACTGTTGGCACACATCCACACATTACCTTGGTGCACATAACCAAATTTATTCCACATATGGGTGGAAAAAATTAGAGGGAACACTGTAGTGAACCCTTTACCAATTTAAGAAGAGAAAAAAAGAAGAAGAGTCCTGGTACTGGCTGATGAAAGACTCAAATCATAGTCAGATGCACTCTTGCTGAGTTGAGGGAGGAATCAGCTTGTCTGAAAGGAAGCGGTTAATCCATAATGAAGAGATTTAAAAAAAAAAAAATAGTGGGAATCAGATCTTTGTCATGCCCAGATGCTAAACAGGTTCCATTTCATACAGTAGAGATTTTGGGTAAAGAGCGGTGCCTTTATATAGCAGAATTTTCTAGATTGTTCAAGCTGTTTAACCAGCAAGCTCTCAAGCTCATGGACCCTAGATCAGGCTGTAGACTCTAACCTGTCCCCTGAGGGGAGACCCAGTAGACTGGGCAAAAGCTGGAGGATCCACTGCTAAGTCCAACAGGTCACAGTACCAAAACCCATGAACCCATAGACAGGACTATCAGCAGCACCTTCCTCCTGCCTAATCTTCTAGAAATGCATGGCAATGGGAGGAACTGAAGGGAAAGCATACAAGAACAGCTAGCTGTAACCCAGGAAGAATGCATCAGTAAGGAACCCACACTCATTTCACCCCTACAATAAAACTGGTTTATTACCACCCTCCCTCCCCCCACCAGTCATGGAACAAGCATTGTACAAACACAGAACAAGAAAACAAAAGCTTACAGTAAGACAAGAGATAAATAGATAAAGGCAGATAGGAGAGTACAAGGAAACAATATTGGTCAGCATGATTGGTGGTGGTCTCAGCACAGCAGGAGCTTAACCATTGTCAGTTTTTTGTAGGCTTCATGGCAGAGGACAGTTTTTAAGCAGAGATTTGGAGGAGGAGAATACATTAGTTTTGCAAATGTTTACAGGGAGTATCTTCAAAACCTAAGGGCAGGAGGGAGAAAACACAAAGGTGCTTATTTGGAGGTTTTACTGGGCAATGGAGGCTGGCATCATGGGTCTATCAGAGATGGGAGTCAAACTTTCAATACTGAATGAGACAGGGTTGAGGGGGGGGATAGGTCATGGAGGGCTTTGACAGTAAAAGCAAGCAGTTTATGTTTGATATGATACAGAAGAAGAAGCCAGTGGAGACATGCAGAGATAGGGGTGACACAGTCAACGCAACAGTTTATGAAAATCTATGCAGTAGTGTTCTGAAGGATTCTGAGCTGGGCAGGATTGTAGGTGTCAAGCTCAGAGAAAAGCATATTGCAGTAATCAAGATGAGAGATTATGACAACTTGGACAAGAGTTTTAGCTGTGTAGATGGACAGGAAGGCCATACCTTAGAGATATTATGCAGAAAGAATCTGCAAGATTTACATATAACCTGGATGAGAGAACCTAGAGACACATTTAAGTCAAAAATGACACCCAGGTTATGTGCCTGCATCACAGACAGAATGTTGGTGTTCTCCACATGAATTGAGAAAGGAGATAAGGGAAAGCAACTGAGAAGAAGGGTGGGGGGAAGGAGAGAGTGTGAACAGGAGCTCTGTTTTAGATATGCTGCACTTGAACTGATGGCTTCACATCCATGAGGAGATATCAGTGAGGCAGGCTGAGATTTTAAATTGGACAGAAGGACACAGGTCTAGATTAGAGAGGTAGATCTGCATCATCAGATAGTATTTAAACTTGTGTTGTAGCTGAGATTACTCACAGACCAGGTATACACGGACAGAGCTGTGACAAACCCGCACAGAAATCTGGAGGTGGGGATGAGGAGGATCCTTTGAAGGATATGCTGAAGGAGCCATTAGAAAGGTAGGAGGAGAAGAGAGTCAAGAATGAGAGCATAGACTACTGTGTGAAAGGCAGCTGACAGGCCAAGGAGGATGAAAATGGAGTACTAGTTCTGAAATTTGACTAAGAAGAGGTCACTAGAGAATCTGGAAGAGTGGTCTCAGGTGACCACAAACAGCGGAAGAGGATTAGGATGGATTGAAGAAGAACACAAGGCAGTGATTGTAAATAGCATGTTCAATGAGATGAGATGAAAGGCAAAAGGAAGATGGGGGAAATAGCTGGAAAGGCAAGGGTGGGTTTTTTGAAGACGGTAACAAACATTTGTATTGAGAGGGGAAGGGTTGGAGGAGAGCGAGAGGTTAAGGAGAAGAGTAAGGTAAGGAATCAGATTGTTAAAAAATGGGTACTCACCTTCTCGGAACTGTAGTTCTTCGAGATGTGTTGCTCATACCCATTCCAATGAAGTGTGTGCGCGCGCCACGTGCACAGCCATCGGAAAGTTTTTCCCCTAGCAGCACCCATCAGGTCAGCTGTGGAACTCCCTGGAGTGGTGCCTTCATGGCACTCAATATATGAGCCTGCTGACCCGGTACCTCCTCAGTTCCTTCTTGCCAGTTACGCCGACAGAGGGAAAGGTGGGCAGGTTTGGAATGGATCTGAGCAACACATCTCGAAGAACAGTTACGAGAAGGTGAGTAACCATTTTTCTTCTTCGAGTGATTGCTCATATTGATTCCAATTAGATGACTCCCAAGCCTTACCTAGCCAGTGGGGTCAGAGTTATAGAATCGCTGACTGGAAAGCCGCTCTGCCAAAAGCTGCATCATCTCTGGCATGCCAGATGATGTCGTAATGAGAAGTGAATGTATGTACCGAGGACCAAGTTGCTGCTCTGCAGATTTTTTGTATCCGGACCTGGGCCAATAACACTGCTGAGGAGGCCTGAGCCCTCGTGGAGTTGCTGTAAGAGCCAGGGCTGGTATTTTGGCCAGCTCACAGCATGTGTGGATGCATAACGTCATCCAGGAGGATATTCTTTGAGATGAGACCAGGAGTCCTTTCATCCGGTTTGCCACCACTATGAACAACTGGTTCAACTTCCTGAACGGCTTAGTGTGCTCGATGTAAAAAGCTAGTGCTCGCTGAACATCCAGGGAGTGCAGACTCTGCTCACGGTTATTGGCATGAGACTTAATATAAAAACCAGGCAGGAAAATGTCACGACTAGTGTGGAAGTGTGACATAACCTTAGAAAGCAAGACCAGGTGAGGCTTGAGTTGCACCTTATCCCTGAGAAAAACCACAGGAGGTGGGTCTGAGGTAATGTCCTTTAACTCAGACACACTCCTTGCTGATGTAATGGCGACCAGAAAAGCTACCGTCCACAACAGACAGAGAAGGGAGCAAGTCACCAGCGGTTCAAATGGGGGCCCCATTAGCCTGGAGAGGACCAGGTTAACATCCCACATGGGGACAGGATGTGTGATCTGGGGATGTAGGAGTTCCAGACCTTTGAGGAACTGACCAATCATTGGACTGACGAAGACTGAGAGTCCAGATGCACCTGGGTGGAAGGCCAAGATAGCAGCGAGGTGTACTTTTTATGGAGGATGCTGCCAGGCCTTGCTGTTTCAGGTGCAGAAGGTACCCTAAGATGAGAGGTACAGATGCCTGAGGAGAGGGTGCACGACGCTGTTCACACCAACACGTAAATTTTTTCCACTTTGCGAGGTATGTGGTTCTAGTGGAGGACTTCCTGCTGCCAAGGAGGACCTCCCTTACTTGTTATGAGCACAGAAGTTCCATGGAATTCAGCCATGAAGATTCCAAGCTGTGATGTGGAGGGACTGTAGGTCAAAGTGATGAAGATGACCGTGGTCCTGAGTGATCAGGTCCAGGAGACAATGTGATTGGGGCATCCACTTACAGTTTGTTAAGGAAAGTTAGCATGAGTGACTCCATTAAGGCCTAGGCCTACCATTAACTAAAAGCGAGCACATCACATACCAGGGTCACAGAGGAAGGGCAAAAACATAATAAAACTACAAAAAAGTAAAACAGTAAACAGCACCATATAAGGAAAGTCTAATATGCAAGATAACAGCTTGCCTAAGCGCTAGCCAGCATAAGGAAAATATTTAGCTGTGATAGGGTAAAGATAAGTAAACCGCTTGTTTATTGGCTAAGGCTTACAATGCATGAGGGCAACATGCATTGCTAAAAGGCATATAACCTCTTTGTAACCTGCAGCCAGGGTCCCTCCCCTGACTAGGGGGGGGGGGGGGGGCACCACGCTCGAGCGCATTAAAAATCTGGTATTTGGAACACTCTGCATATCTTTGGTTTTTGTGCCTCAGCCTAGAAACGAACTGCGTGTGGCCTATTGGTGTAATTCGTAACAAGTTCCAGGAGCATGGTGTACCAATGTTGTTGAGGCCATGCTGGTGCTACCAGAATTCTCTGCCCTGTCTTTGATGACCTTAAGTAGGACCTTGTGCACGAGAGGGAACGGGGAAAAGGCGTAAAGCAGGCGGCCTCCTCAGGGTAGCAGGAACGCATGATTGAGCCTGTGTTGTGTCTCTGGAAGGAGCAGAACATTGGGCACTTCCTGTTGCTCTGAGTGGCAAACAGGTTGACCTGGGGAAACCCACACCTTTGGAAGACTAGGTGTATGATATCTGGCTGGATGGACCACTCGTGATTGCGGAAGAACCTGCTGAGGCAGTCCGTCAGCGTGTTCTGAACTCCTGGTAGATAGGACGCTTCCAGGTGAATGGAGTGGGCTATGCAGAACTCCCACAGCCGGAGGGCTTCCCAACGTAGGGGAGAGGACCAGGCTCCCCCTGCTTGTTGATGTAAAACATGGCAGTGGTGTTGGCTGTCAGAACTGTTACGCACTGATCTTGTAGTCGGACCTGAAAGGCCTGGCATGCTAGTCGCACTGCCCTCAGCTCCTTGGTGTTGATATGGAGAGAGAGCTCATCCCGTGACCAAAGGCCCTGCGTTTGGAGGTCTCCCAAGTGTGCTCCCCATCCCAGAGTTGATGCATCCGTTACTAAGGACAAGGAAGGCTGAGGGCTGTTGAAGCGGATTCTTTCGCACACTGTCTGAGGGCTTAGTCAGACCCTGGCCTTGCCCAGGCGGGGGGTGGGAAGGCTTGTACCTGCCATTCCTGCCCATTCTCCTATAAAAGTCCTGCCTCAGCCAAGGAGGATAGGAGCGCTGCTGCTGCAGCTGAGACTGGAAATGTTTACATTGGGTTGCTGGGGTATGCATACCCAAGGATTTCACGGTAGCCCCGGAGTCCTTTAGACTATGCTCTATAGTCAGTCTGCTCCGCAAACAGACCTCCCCCATCAAAAGCAGATCCTACATGGTCTGTTGAACCTCGGGCGGGAGTCCCGAGGCCTGCAGCCATGAGCTATGCCTCATGGCTATCCTGGAAGACAAGGTGCACACCACTGAGTCTGCAGCGTCCAGTGAAGCCTGTAAAGAAGTCCGTGCCACCATCCTTCTCCACTATCACTTCAAAATCCTCCCTGGACTCTGTTGGCACCAGCTCCTTAAACCTGGGCATCAAAGTTCCAGGAGCTGAAGCTCTATCTACTCAGAATTGCCGGCTGGTTGGCAAACCTGAGTTGCAACTCCCACGTAGAATACACTTTGCGCCCAAATAAATCTAGGCACTTGGCATTCTTGGACGTAGGCACTGGGGCTTGTTGTCCCTGCCTCTCCTTTTCGTTTGCTGCAGCCACTACCAATGAGCAAGGCTGTGGGTTTGCGAAAAGGTATTTGTACCCTGTAGATGGGACGGTATACTTCCTTCTCCATATCCTTCGCAGTGGAAGGGATGATGGCTGGGGTCTGTCAAATGGTCTTAGCAATGGCCTGTACAGTCTTGATGAGGGGTAGAACCACCCTCGATGGACCTTCCGGGCCCAGGATATTGACCATCGGGTCCTTCAACTCCACCACCTCCTTGGCCTGCAAGCCCATATTTCGCGCCACCCTGTGAAGGAGGTCCTGGTGGGCACAGCTGTCTATGGGGTGCGGTCCAGAGACAGAGGTGCCTGTGACCACCTCGTCCGGGGAGGATGACAAGGAGGCTAATGGTCAAACAAGGTCCTCCTGACCCTCTGTCTCCAGAGGCCTCCTGTCCTGCCTCTCTGTCAGTGCCAACCACTCCTGGATCAGGCTCAGGAACTGGAGTTGGTCCCAGGGAAGATCAAGCAACAGTACCTCCTAGCTTCCCTAGGGGTGGGGCGACTGGCCGATGCCACCGGTACCCACAGTTCAGAAGTCACCGAATGGGAACCTTTGGATTGGGCTCCCTGGGCCTGGAGGTATGCCATGGGGTCCAAAATGGCCACTGCGCTGGTCCCTGCCGCTGCACAGACCATGGCCCTGCCCCCACCTCAGGCTTTTCATGGCCCAACCAGTGCCAGTCACCCTGAGTATCTGGACCCCGTCTCCAAGTCCGAAGACAGGAACAGGGACTGCGATGGTCAGGGCAGTGCCAAGCGGAGCTGGACTGGGGAGTAGTGTAACGAGGCTGGGGAGTGGTGTCTGGGGTGGATGGCAATTCCACCTCCTCAATGACTTGGCTCAAGGAGTCCAACAAGACCGGATTAGACGGTCCCTGTAGCAGGGTGGACCCCTGCTCCTGCCCTGAAGGGGTTAAAAACAGCCCTGGGAAGGGGCTGTGGCTGGAGAAAGCAGCCTTTAGGCTGGGCTGATTGGGGAAGTTGCTGCAGCAGGGGCCACGCCCCAAACTGAGCAACAGGTCCTCATAAGAAGGCCACAGGAGCTAGAAGCAGCCAGTCTCTCTCTAGCTATAGAGGGAGATGGGCCTGGCTGCCGGGAGCTAGAGACAAAGTACCTGAGGGGAGCAGGGCTGAGGACAGGCTGAGGAGCGGGGGAGCTCTAGCCTAGAAAGCCCCAGGCTGTGGCCTAGCATTAGGCTAAAAGGTACTAGGGGGTTGCAGAGGAAAGCCCAGGAGAAGGCCAAGGGCAGCAGGTCCAAACCCTTTTGCCTATGATGAGTGGCTGAGACTGCAGTCTGCCCCAGTGAACACGGGCTAGGTGGAGACTGGGCAGTAGCCTATACTGAGGCAAAGTGCGGATAGAGGGTGGGGGTCCCCCGGAAAGGGGAAACCCTCAGAGAAAGGGGTGACTACTTGGGGGCAGCACTCCATGTAAAAGGGCACCGGGTCCAGGGAGGGACATGGGGCCAGAGAACAGGTGGAACACGGCCTGCAGAGGGCGCTCCGGAGCTGGAACTGAGCTAATTCCTAGAAGTAACCAGCAGGAGGTGCCGCGGGGGTGAGTCGGCCCGTCTACAGTCCCTCTTGCGGAGCCCAAGTCAACGGTGCTGGCTCCAAAGTCTTCGGCCTTGGGTATTCTTCTCTGGAGCATGCCCCATTGGAGCAGGGATGCCTCGCGTCTCTCTGAGTCCTTCCGTGGTGCCGCTTCTACCATTGCCGCCGGGGCACTGTGCACCAATGAGCTCGCTGCTGGGTCTTGCCAATCCGGTGTAGGTTGTGGTCTGAGTGCCGCCTCCATAAGGAGATGCTTGAGGCAAAAGTCTTGCTCCTTTTTTGTTCTGGAGCTAAACTGTTTACACATTCTGCACTTGTCTCCTTGGTGTGCTTCCCCCAGAGCTTTTAAGCACATGTCTTGGGGGTCACCCATTGGCATAGGCTTGTTGCAGGACTTGCAGGGCTTGAACCCCTGGGACATAGGCATGTAAGACCCTCAAGGAGAACACAGTCGGGGTGGATGGTAAGCCCCCCAGCCCAACAGCTAACTAACTACAAGAACTAAGAATTAAACAACTACAAAATACAAACAGTCCGAATAGAAGCTAGGGAAACGTGCGATGCTTGCAAAGCAAGATGCCACAGTTCCAACGACCGTCACTGATGGTAAGAAGGAACTGAGGAGGTGCTGGGTCGGTCAAAGGGAAGGTGTTGGATAGTATTCTGCACCTCCCTAGAGAAGACCAAGGGTTGCAACCACAAATCCCTCTCATAATACCAGTGACCAAGCTTCTGGATGCTGTATCTGCCATATCAACTGCAGCCCCAAAAGCCATTTTCGAAACCCTCCTCTAGAAGGGAAAGGAACTAGGTTCTGTCCTCAAAGGAAAGTTTGTCCTGAAAAGCCCCCAGCCTGAAGCAGTTATTAAAGTCATACTTGGCTAGCTGGGCCAGGTAATTGGCAATGAGGAACTGCAAGCACACAGAGGAGAAGACCTTTCTTCCCAGGAGATCCAGTCTCTTCAAGCTCTTGTCTGATGGGACATCCCTGAGGTACTGAGACCTATTGCAGGCCACAACAGAATATACCACCAGGGATTTGGGAGCAGGATGGGAGAATAGGAATTCAGCTCCCTTTCCCAGACCAAAATAGCATTTCTCTGCCACTTTAGGTGTGGGAGCAGAGGATGCTGGGATGTGCCAGACCAATCTCACCGGTTCCAATATGGCCTCATTAATTGTGAAAGCCACCCTTACTTGGGCATTAAGGCTGCAGAATGTCCAGCAGTCGATGGTTTGGGTCTTGGACTTCCTCCAGAGATCTGGAGAGCACTAGCCACCCTTCGTAGTAAAGTCCTGGTATTGTCTATGGTCTTCTCGCTTCCCTGGATGAGGCACCCCCACCAGGAGATTTCCGACTGAACTACTGATATCTGTGCTTCTAGTTGAATATCATCCTCTTCCTCCTACACTGACAGAACCAGTTGTTTGCACAAGGAGGAGGAGTCAAAAGGCTCCTAGGTGGGTCCCAGATGTCTGGAATAGGGATCTTATGAGACCCCAATAGGGCCAGAAAGAGGGGCCAACTGTTCGAGGGGGACCCCATGGCCTGGGGGATCATTGGTCTCCTAGGCAGGTCATGTTCATAAGGGTAGCAACCATAAATCCTAGATCACCTGTCCAGGTTTTATTCAGTCTGTGGAGATGAAGGAGGGGTCAGCTCATCAGACCCATTTGAATCCAAAAATCAGTCCTGTTGTAACAGCAGAGCAATTAGAACAGGACAATCCTGCCTGATGGCTGTAAGAAAGAGGGTTTCTGAGACACCAAAGGAATATAGTCTTCTGGCGTAGTAATTTCCCACAGGGGAGCAGGGCGAGACAAGAGAAGAGACTGCGGGGAGAGGAAGAGATCCTCTAGGGCCATATAGGTCTCTGTGCATCCTGGTGTGCAGGGAGTTCTGACGGTCAGCATCAATGGTTCCAGTACATGCCTGGTTGTACAGCGTGTTTTGGGCAGACGCATCAGAAAAGACGGTTACTCACCTTTGTAACTGTTGTTCTTCGAGATGTGTTGCTCATATCCATTCCAAGTAGGTGTGCGCGCGCGCCGCGTGCACGTTCATCGGAAGAATTTTCCCCTAGCAACACCCGGCGTGGCGCCTTTGCAGCACCGCATATATACCCCTGCCGACCCGGCCACTCCTCAGTTCCTTCTTGCCGGCTACTCCGACAGTGGGGAAGGAGGGCGGGTGTGGAATGGATATGAGCAACACATCTCGAAGAACAACAGTTACAAAGGTGAGTAACCGTCTTTTCTGATGCGTCTGCCCAAAACACGCTGTACAACCAGGCATGTACTGGAACCATTGATGCTGACCGTCAGAACTCCCTGCACACCAGGATGCACAGAGACCTATATGGCCCTAGAGGATCTCTTCCTCTCCCCGCAGTCTCTTCTCTTGTCTCGCCCTGCTCCCCTGTGGGAAATTACTACGCCAGAAGACTATATTCCTTTGGTGTCTCAGAAACCCTCTTTCTTACAGCCATCAGGCAGGATTGTCCTGTTCTAATTGCTCTGCTGTTACAACAGGACTGATTTTTGGATTCAAATGGGTCTGATGAGCTGACCCCTCCTTCATCTCCACAGACTGAATAAAACCTGGACAGGTGATCTAGGATTTATGGTTGCTACCCTTATGAACATGACCTGCCTAGGAGACCAATGATCCCCCAGGCCATGGGGTCCCCCTCGAACAGTTGGCCCCTCTTTCTGGCCCTATTGGGGTCTCATAAGATCCCTATTCCAGACATCTGGGACCCACCTAGGAGCCTTTTGACTCCTCCTCCTTGTGCAAACAACTGGTTCTGTCAGTGTAGGAGGAAGAGGATGATATTCAACTAGAAGCACAGATATCAGTAGTTCAGTCGGAAATCTCCTGGTGGGGGTGCCTCATCCAGGGAAGCGAGAAGACCATAGACAATACCAGGACTTTACTACGAAGGGTGGCTAGTGCTCTCCAGATCTCTGGAGGAAGTCCAAGACCCAAACCATCGACTGCTGGACATTCTGCAGCCTTAATGCCCAAGTAAGGGTGGCTTTCACAATTAATNGCGGACCTGGGGGAACAGGCGCTCCAGGCCCTTGAGGAACCTCGAGACCATCGGGTGAGAGAAGACGGAGGAAGCGCCTTCTCCTGGATGGAACGTCGAAATGGCAGCCAGGTGCACTCGCAAGGATGGGAGCCCGAGGCCCTGCTGTTTGAGGTGCCATAGGTATTCCAAAACCACATGGATGGGAGCCTGGGTAGGTGTTACGTGGTGTGTCTGACACCAGCAGGAGAACCTCTTCCACTTCGCCATGTAGGTAGCTCTGGTTGCAGGTTTCCTGCTACCCAGGAGAACTTGCTGCACCGGGGTAGAGCAGCGCAGCTCTGAGCGGCTCAACCAGCCAGGAACCACGCCGTCAGGTGGAGGGATTGAAGGTCGGGATGGAGAAGCCAGCCGTGGTCCTGGGATATCAGGTCCTGATGGATCGGTAGGAGAACGGGGCTGGCTACTGATAGGTCCAGCAACGTGGTGTACCAGTGCTGGCGAGGCCACGCCAGGGCGATCAAAATTACTCGAGCCTTGTCTCTGCGCAGCTTCACCAGGATTTTGTGCACCAGTGGAAAAGGTGGGAAGGCATATAGAAGGTGGGTCGACCAGGACATGAGGGAGGCGTCCAAGATCGAACCCTGGGCGAGACCGTGAAAGGAGCAGAACCTGGGGCACTTCCGGTTTCTGCGGGAGGCGAAGAGGTCAGTTTGGGGAAAGCCCCACCTCCGGAAGAGAGAATGAGCTACGTCCGGTCGAAGGGACCACTTGTGGCTAGAAAGGACCTGCTGAGGTGGTCCGCTAATGAGTTTTGGACTCCTGGAAGGAAGGAGGCCACCAGATCCCTGGAGTGGGCTACAGAAAGCTCCCATAGCCTGATCGCCTCCTGACAAAGAGGGAGAGAGCGGGTTCCTCCCTGCTTGTTTATATAGTGCATCGCGGTGGTATTATCCGTGAGCACTAAGACACAACGGCCTCGAAGGTGATGAAGAAAGGCCTGACAGGCGAGGCGGACCGCCCGCAGCTCCCGGAAGTTTATATGCAGCGACAGCTCCTGAGCGGACCAGAGGTCTTGTGTCCGACGAGACCCCATGTGCGCTCCCCAGCCCACAGAGGATGCGTCCATTGTCACCGATATGGACGGTTGCCTGGGGCGGAATGGCATGCCTGCACACACCAGGGACGGGTCTTGCCACCAACGGAGGGAGTGCAAAACGCTCTGTGGGAGTGTGACGACGACATCCATGCTGTCCCTGCATGGGCGGTAAATGGAGGCTAACCAGATTTGCAGGGGGCGAAGGCGGAGCTTGGCGTTCTTGGGGACAAAGGTGCAGGCGGCCATGTGACCGAGGAGGCTGAGACAGACCCGGGCTGAGGTCGTGGGGAAGGCGAGTAGGCTCTCTATGGCGGAGACTATTGCCTGGAACCGGCTGAGCGGAAGCAAGGCTGTCGCGAGCGTGGAGTCCAAGACAGCCCCAATGAATTCTATCCTCTGAGTTGGCATGAGGATGGACTTGTCGAAATTGATCAAGAGGCCCAAAGTCTCGAACAGTTCCCTGATAACGGCTATGTGTGCGGCGAACTGTGCCTCGGAGGACCCGCGAACAAGCCAGTCGTCCAGGTAAGGGAAGACACATATGCGTTGTCAACGGAGGAAAGCGGCCACTACTGCCATACATTTTCTGAAAACACGCAGGGCAGAGGAAAGGCCGAAGGGCAGGACCGTGAATTGGAAGTGGCAGTCCCGTACTACGAAGCGCAGATAGCGTCTGTGTGGGGGGTAAATCGATACATGAAAGTACGCATCCTTCATATCGAGAGCAGCGAACCAGTCCCCCGAATCCAGGGACGGGATAATAGACCCCAAGGACACCATGCGGAACTTCAACTTCTTTAAGAAGGCGTTGAGTCCGCGGAGGTCTAGGATGGGTCGAAGACCTCCTTTCGACTTGGGGATTAAAAAATAGCGGGAGTAAAACCCTCTGCCCCTGAGATCTTGAGGTACCTCCTCTATGGCTCCGATTTCGAGAAGCGTGTGGATCTCCTGGCAGAGGAGATGCTCGTGAGAGGGGTCCCTGAAGAGGGACGGGGAGGGTGCGAAATAAACTGGAGATGGTAACCAAACTCCACCGTGCGCAAAACCCAACGATCCGAAGTTAGTCGGGTCCACGCTGGGAGGAAGGGAGAAAGGCGGTTGGAAAGCAGGAAAGGAGTCCGGGGAAGGACTGGTGCTCTGCTCTCTATCGCACCTTCAAAAGTTTTGCTTTGGTCCCGGCGGTGGTTTGGCTGAACCATTATTTTGTCCCCCTTGGGAACCAGACTGACGTCTCCGGTTTACACGGCCCCGTCTTCTATTAAAGTCCTGACGAGGGCGTGGTGGGGGGTAGGGGCGCTGAGGTTGTGCCCGGAAGGGCCTCCGTTGGGTCTGCAGCGTGTGCATGCCGAGGGAGCGCATTATAATGCGTTTGTCCTTAAGGCTTTGGAGCCTAGGGTCCGTTTTATCAGAGAAGAGACCCTGCCCCTCAAATGGAAGGTCTTGAATCGTGTGTTGCAGTTCGGGAGGTAAGCCGGAAACCTGCAACCACGAAACCCTCCTCATTGTGACCCCTGACGCAACGGTCCTGGCCACCAAATCTGCGGCGTCAAGGGAGGCCTGTAAGGAGGTTCAGGAGATCTTTTTCCCCTCCTCAAGGAGGCTCTGGAACTCAGGGCGGGAGTCCAATAGGACCAGCTCTGTGAATTTGGCCATGGACTGCCAGGTATTAAAATTGTATCTACTGAGCAGCGCTTGTTGGTTGGCGACACGCAACTGTAGACCCCCTGCAGAGTATATCTTGCGTCCCAGTAGATCCATGCACTTAGCCTCCCGCGATTTTGGGCGGGGGCTGGCTGGCCATGGCGCTCCCTCTCATTCACAGACTGTATGACCAGAGAGCATGGAGGAGGATGGGTGTAAAGGTACTCGTACCCTTTAGAGGGTACCATATATTTCCTCTCCATGCCTCTGGCCGTTGGAGGGATGGACGCCGGAGATTGCCAGATCGAGTCCGCTTTAGCCTGTATCGAGTGGATAAAAGGCAGGGCTACCCGCGTCGGGGCATCCGAAGACAGAATGTCCATGACAGGGTCCTCCACCTCGGGAACCTCCTCCACCTGGAGGTTGATGCTCAACGCAGCGGAGCAGGTCCTGATGACACGGCGGAGCAGGTCCTGGTGGGCTCGTAGGTCGATGGGGGGTGGGCCCGAAGTTGAAGTGCCCGCCACCGCCTCATCCGGTGGAGGAGAGGAGGGGACCAAAGGTTCCTCCTATGGTTCTTGTTCCAGAGGGGGGGCCGTTTCTGGAGCACCCTTAGGGTCCTGGGTCGCGGTTGAAATGTCGTCATCTGCTGGAGGAGGACGACTGACGGTGGCCTCCGGTACCCGACGGGCAGAAGCCGCAGATCGCGACGCCGTGGCGGGATCGCCTTGGGCTTGGTGGTAGGCCCAAGGCGTCCAGAAGGACCACTGCGGCGGCTGTTCCAGACCCTGGGGTTCAGGGAGGAAACGGGTATGGGGGTCCACATCGCCGTAGAGAGCGCTGTCTGGGCGGGACAAACCCGAGGGGCGTCTTGACAGCCAAGGCGGAGCGGACAGTCCGTGAGACTGGTACCGTCGTGTTGGAGAACGGTACCGGGAATCGTACCGGTGCGGAGACTGGGACCGGGACCTACGACCAGCACGGTGCCAGGAGGTCGACCAGGACCGAGAGTAACGACAGCGCGATGGACTCCGTCGAGAGCGGTGCTGGGAGGCAGACCGTCTTGTTGAGTACCGGTCTGGGGAACGGGACCTGGACCGGTGCCGCAAGTATGACCAGCGCTGAGAGTGGGATCGGTGCCGGGACTGCGAGCGGCGTCTGGAAGGCGATCGGCGATGCGAGTGGGAGCAGTGCCGGGACCTCAACCGCGACCGGTGCCTGTCCGTTGCTCCGAGAGACGTTGGTCTGAGCATAGTCGGCTTCCCCGTTGAAGAAAGGACCCGCACCGGCGGTGCCGGAGGTTGAGGCAGGGAAGGCTTAGTAAGGGCTATCAGTTCCCTCGCCGTTGCGAAAGTCTCCGGCGTAGTGGGAACAGCGAGCTCAACCAAGGCATGCGCCGGGGAGCTGTATTGCACCGGACTCAACGGCTCTTGCCTGGCTGGAGTCAATGGTGCTGGGATAACCGGTGCCACGGCAGATGGCAGTGCCGGCCAGCACGGTTTCCCATGCTCAAACTGCGGTGCCGGAACTGCAGCCACAGGAGCCTTTGACTTCTTCACTTTCGGCGAAAGGGAGCAGTGCCGGGCTGACTTCTGCGCCGGAGACTGTTGGTGCCGTGGTGTTCTGGCGGTACCGGCTGCCTCCGGTGCCGACGAAGAACTTCTGCCTGGTGCGGACTGCGGTACGCTCGGTGCTGAAGCTGCAGGGGTCAGGGCCGCCTCCATCAGGAGCTGCTTTAAACACGAGTCCCGCTCCTTTTTAGTCCTTGGCTTAAAGAACTTACAGATATGGCACTTGTCCGTAAGATGGGATTCCCCCAGGCACTTCAGGCAACGATCATGGGGGTCTCCTGTTGGCATCGGCCGACGGCAGGCTGAGCACTGCTTGAAACCGGGAGAGCCAGGCATGAGCCCGGGTCCCGGGAGGTGTGAGGAGGATTAAACCTCAGCCCTCGAACTATATACAATAACTACACTAACAACTACTAGTAACTACTGAGAATTAACACTAAACTATAACTATAACTACGAACTAGAGACAAGAACGGGTGAAACGCTAGGGAGGTGGAGGTCAGCTAAGCCGCACTCCACTGTTCCAACGACCGACACGGGCGGTAAGAAGGAACTGAGGAGCGGCCGGGTTGGCAGGGGTATATATGCGGTGCCGCAAAGGCGCCACGCCAGGGGGCGCCTGCCGACCCGTCCGGGTGTTGCTAGGGGAAAATTCTTCCGACGAACGTGCATGCGGCGCACGCACACCTACTTGGAATGGATATGAGCAAGCACTCGAAGAAGAACCACAAAATCTGGAGCTGCACTTGTAGCTGGCAGATGCAGGAATAATTTGTATAGTGAGGGTGCTGAGAGCCATCGAACCAAATTGTAAACCCAGTATATGATTGAAACCACTTCAAGCCAGGGGAGTGCTGCTGCAGCCCCAGCATCCCTAGTTCCAGCACCTATAGGAAAATGATGGTCCTTGTGTTTCAGTACCAGAGTCACCAACGGAACCAGCAGATCCTTCTTCATACACCCCTTACTCTCCACCCTGGGGGGTTTCTGCGGAGCCAGTTGCTTGGAAGTCTTTGTGTAAGGGCTCGCCTGACTCAATAGGCTTGGGGAAAGGAGTGCACCTTTTATGGACAGTCATAGATGGGGATCTGTCCTTGCATCTACGAGAGTGTCCCTTACTCTCATGGGAAGCCCTTGAGGAAGTCTTTGGGCACATGCTCAGAGGAGAGCTGCTCCTTTGGTGAGGCCAATGTACAGTGGAGTCTTCCTGGCCCAGATCAGAGAGGCCATTAAAGGAGAGGTCTTCTCCATTAAATGTTTTCTAAGGCAAAGCTCATTGGTGGAAATGAGCAACAAATGCTGCACAGCACCAAAATGTGCATCTTACCCAGACGGGAGGGGGAAGAGAGAGAGAGAGTCAGCATTTGTCTTTGACAGCGAAGGATCTAGGGCAGGAGATGCAATTTTTGAAGCCGAAGAGTCTGGACACAGGATCCAGTGTTCTCTCTGGCTCCAGCATTTCAGAGAATCTATAAAATAAGGTTGTAAATAAGTTATTCTTTAGCTTACTTCAGTTGGTCTTAGTGTCCCCATGGGGACTCCAGGCCAGGGAAACAAACTACACTAAGACCAACTGAACTAAGCTAAAGAATATCTTATTTACAGGTTTTCTGAAATTCTGAAGCCGAAGAGGACACTGGATCTTGACTCAGACCATGCGAGGATAAGAAGGAACTGAGAGGGAGTTAACCTTATACCCTCGCTCTGGAGCACGAGGAGATCCACTGCGCAAGTGTGGGCCAACAGACACTGCTTGTTAAAAATCGCTGGACTCAGGCTCATATGTACTCACATGCAGAATACACGTAAGGACCAGAACTTGAAGAACTGACTCTTACTTGTCCAGCAGGAAAAACTCTGAAGGAGGCTCTGAAGGACAGAGCTTTGCACTGGAAATGGTCATGACTATATGTAAATTATAAAAAAATGTCATGTCTGAAGGATGTATGCACATAGAGACAGCCTCCTTCAGCTCAAAAGAAAAAAAACCTTGAGATCCCAGACAGAATTTAAAGTTTTCTATCTTGAACATCCTTAGGTTTTTTTTTTTGAAAAATTTGAGGTCTGTTGCATCTTCCACTTCTATGAGGCATCTCAAGGAGAAAAGCACCACAAAAGACATGCTGTCTTTTGAACTAGGATCCATAGCCCCTCCTACAATGTCTGACGGATGCAAGGACCTCTTCAGTTTCTCTGAATCATAAAGCAATACTTTTGTCTAACACCTGAATACTTAGAATCAGCTAAGAACTCTTCTGCTTGGGCCTTCAAGCATCTAGGTCATAAAAATCATACTGGATGTCAAAACTCTAGTGGAAGTGTGGATGGCATCCACAAAAGCATCCAAAAATGCAGCTACTAATGAGATTTTAAGAGGATCTGTTTCCCAGCTTATGTTCCTCTCTCTCCCCCGTATATTTTGGGGAAGGAGGCCTGACAAGCTGCCCCATTCAGATCAGCTCTGGCAAAACATGTAGATAGACCAGAGGCCCAGAAGGCAACAACAGATGTTGATCACCTTCCCCAGCTCAACAAGGCTCAACAGGAAATGGAATGAAGCCTATATTTCCCTGCTGCCACAGCTCAGAGGAAGAGGATAGAAAAGGAAGAGAGTAAGTAAGGTACTATGCCTGCTTCCCTTTGTTTTATTTTTCAACTAACTTATTTGGGCTTTTTGATTTCCCTTTCTCTTCTTTCCCCTGCCCCTCCTCCCCAGCTCCCTTTCGCAGAAGTTGGTGACAAGCAGATGCTATCTTTTCTCCCTTTGACTATCAGTGTCTTGGAATTTGGGCAAATTATTACTAAAGAATTACTTTAAAAATCTGAATAGGAAATTTGAAATTAACTTGACTGGCAAACTTCATCCTTTCATTTAATGTGCTGCAACATGAATTTCTGGAACTTATCTCCAAGTTGTGGTGGAAGAAAGAAGAGTAATTTTGCCCCTCTGTGGTCTAGTTTTCTGGCCAAGAAGGTGGGTCATTTGAGGAACTAATTGGAACAGTAAAGAACAATGTCCTGGAGGAGATGCCAGTACGTGGAAAGATCACTGATCTGGGGTCAGAGCCAATGGCAACCAAGTTGGCCCCAGACAGCAGCTTGGCAACTTTTCTGTTGTCCCACAAGAAACAGCCTTCTTCCCAGAGGCTCATGAATACATAAGCCAAACACATCTGACTCTCCACTGGAAGGCTATTTGTCAAAAAGGTTGGAAAAGACTGACCCTATACTTACTGTCACTAGTCTGCAGAAAGCTGGTTGATCATGTGGTACTGCCTCTCCTTGTTTCCAGTTGTTAAACTACATTATAAGACAGCTAAAATTACATTAAAACCTCTCCTATTACTTTTCCATGCAAGCAACTGCTGTAATTACCACGAGAGAAGTAGCCCATGAAACTTATTCAGGTTTGTTTACACTATGAAGAAGTTTCAGAACCACTGCACTATAATCCAACCCAACACCACCCCATTTGGATGGCAAATACTGCAGAGAATCCTGTGTTGTTTTTTTAAATCCCATTGGATTATAAAAATTATTCATGTAAAATATATCTACTGGTCTTCAGTTTTAGCAAACACTAGTGCTCATAAATATTTAAGGCTAGATTTGACTTGGCAGTGTTCATATGTTTTCTCCCTTTTCAGAAAGCATTTTTCTTCTTCCACAATATATAAAACTTGTACAAATAGGTTTGTGATACTATGTACTATTTCAGATTAAAACTAAAACAACCCTCCCCAGATATTCTATATCATAAAAGAATAAATTAAAAATCATGGAAGATCAAATTAAAAGGATGTGTACTCAAGGATGGTCACAGTCATTTATTGACGAGATTGAAAGTCTTAATTGTTTAATGATCTCAAGGTATCTATCGCCATCTAGTGAATAACCACTACAATTACTACACTAGTCACTTTACAAATTACAGTTTATTTGTTGGAATCACATACACACGAAATTCATGCTGCCCAAATTTCCCCACTGAAAGCTAACCTATACATGCCTGCAGTTGTACCAGTCTGTACTGAGTTTCCAACATGTCATTAACTAATTACAGTTGTGTCAGATGGGATCTGAATCAGAGATTCCGTTGATGGTATATGTCAGGGGTCAGCAACCTTCAGCACAAGGCCCATTGGCCATGAATGGAGAACTATGGCCTCTGGGAGCTGGGGGGGGGGGGGGGGGGGGGGCTTAATAGTCGAGCCGGAGCAGGTCCGGGGGGGGGTTGGGACATGCCTGCAGACGGGTAATGTAAACAAAATGTCTTGTGGCCCATCAGCAGATTACACTGATGAGCCGCATGCCGAAGGTTGCCGACCCCTGGTCCATGTGCTGCACCTCTCACGTGCACAGCTATGTTGCCCTTCATAGAAGGAATTTCTGCCACGTCACATGAAATTCTTTTGCCATTAAATCCAAGCATGCATTTCTGCACCATCAACATGATTTCAAACAAGTTTTTAAAGAATAATATGTAATCCTGGAGTTTTTAGCCAGCACAACAGACTTGCATGGTCCAACCTACTTTTAATACGTCATCACAGCCAAACCCGCTCTCATCAAAATACTATTCATCAAAGTTAATAATATTGACAGCTTTCCAGTACTTTACACTATATGAATTTCTAACCTCATTTTTGTTTTTCACACCGAATCTTTCTGCAAACATATTTACTGTGCAGCCCTCAACTACAGGATGGTCTGACAACACAGTAAAATGTAGCACTTCAAAATCTGACCTACATCGATTCAAGATACATTCCCTGGAGATTATTCATATCATCTTGTTTACCTATGCATGTATCGTCAGGTGCATAATCATAAGAAACATCATTTAATCACATTTCAAAGAAAAACTTCTTATATGTTACTTTAAATTAGATCCCTAGGTCTTTTCCTGAAATTAGTTTCTTCTCCTTAACCTCTTGTTTCAGACAGCCCACCGCTCTTGCTACTGACAGTAATGCTAATATAAACTGCATTAAGTGGCTGGCAAAAACCTAGGCACCAAGAAGTTAAACACATCAAATGGTTTAAGAAACTGTCCCTTCTAGCTAGAACTCATGGAATGCAGACTAATTCAGGTATAAATTTGTTCAAAACTGTATTTGTCTTGTAGTTCACTTAAGAAGTTGGTACAGTAAGTGTCTGAATCTGAAATACAAGATACTTCTCAAGGATACTAAAATCTTTAGTCTCACTCACACCAACCATTCACAATAACCCCTTGGAAACTTGAAATTTTATTTCCTAATCAAATATTTTCACATTCTTTTTTGTAAGGTTAAATGCGGCGGCTAGGGTGCTCATTTTTTAAAAATAACGAGAAAATGATGGGAAGACAGACAGAATAATACAGACGTTATAAAGAAAAAAGAATGAAATCAAGGTTTTTATTAATCAAGTTTGTCCATTTTAAAAAGCTGTTTAATGACATACCTCTCTCCCTTTGTGTGTCACCAAAGCAGCCAGAGGCTTGGCATAGAATCTACTGTAGGAAAACCCCAGACAGCCATACATGCTATTAGCTGTAAGCTTCAAAGCCTTCTGCCTGATATCATACTGAAAAGGAACATAACCAGTACATTAATCACCAAAACCACCAAACAGAAGTTGAATGCAATCTTATCAAGTACTCACAGTTATTTCTGACACCTATCACCTCTCTAAACCACAACTGAGCATCTTACAATTTGTTTCTAACCTCCATTTACTATTAAAGTAATCACTCCTATTCTGTAGTCTGACCAATAGACTTAAATAAGGTATAGTGAAGGCAGAGGAGGTCTTCCCTAAAACACACCTGTAAATAGAGGTCAGGATTTAAATCCGGCTGTTTCATCAATTGCTTGACTTGTCGCCTTCTCTCCACCAGCTTTCTGATCTCTTTAGGCAAAATTCCCATTTCTAGAGACGGATCTGGTAGTTCTGGAATTTCTTCTTGCACTCCATCCTGTCAAATGATCATTTAGTTTATCAAATATTTGCTTTAAAAATAGATTTTAGTCTATTAACAAGCAAGAAGAACATGAAAAATTTAGTTTATTTCTGCAGAGTAAAAAAAAACTGCACTCAACAGTACACAGTTTAAGATGGCAGAAGTGAAGGTGGTTTTCATGCTTTTCGGCTGTATTAATTTGGTGCTGCAGAACCACCGGTAGGTAATCCCAGAATTTGCAAGTCTATTTTTGTCTATTCACTGCCAGTACACTAGCAACTCTTCTAATGCACCCCAAAAGACCTGGCTCTCAGATGTCACACTAGGAACAGAAACCAAAGCTTTCTGGGGTAAATGAGTACCACTGCAAGAAGACAGGTTAAAAATGAATTGTTTCAGAGCCGTAGGGACAAGAGTTCCAGATACCAATTCTACTTGAAGGAAAGAAAGAGAGCCTATCAGCTTGTCTATATTGATAACTTAGTTTGTGGCAAGGTAGGGTGTAAATCTACCTCACACTAGCTTGTCACGCACTAATTGTTCATGTGAATCCTGCTGCTGCACCCTCAAAGTTCCATAGCGCACTTTGATCTACTTCACTTTGACACAGGAGCAGGATACAGACAGATAATTAGGGCACAGCAGACTAGTGCAAGCTAGATTCACACCCCAGCTTGCCACACAGAGTCTGCATAAACAAACCCTAATCTCCAGGTGAAAGAAGTAGATAATATTAAGCGTGAAGATTGGAAGACAGCATCTGGAGGGGTGATAATTTCACATTTTGCTTCTCAGATGAGTAATTCTGACTTTCATATTTAAATATTATTGGAAATGGTTATGAAAGCTATCTTGAATGATATTGCCTTCCTGATTCTCATACCACCACAGAATTTGCTTTTGAAAGAAGGACAATGACAAGCAACATGGCTTCTCACTTAAGCTGCGTACAGAGGGAGTTATTCTAACTTGAATGCTTTGCCAATAAAAGCCATAATGAGGTAACTCCCACAAGTAATTCCTCTCCCCTTTCCAAGTGCATAGTTTTAATAAATAAAGAATATCGGAAAGACGCATAAATCACTTTACATCTCAATTTCAGTGTGATAACTGTGTCCACATTTGGAATTTAAAGCACAAAATACACTCTATTTTCAACTTTATTCCTTTGAGCTTTCAAAGGGAACTGATGTTTAAAAACTGTGTTCTCAGGCAATACTGCTAAGATGAAGCAAGTGTTTGCCAACCTATTAGAGCAGGGACAAAAAGTATCAAAAACAGTGGAGGCCTTTGCAGACACTTTTCAAAAAAGAGCAGCTTTATATATATATTATAGTTTACAGCTAAGAGACAAAAGAATGTATTTAAATCATAGAACAGAATATCAGGATTGGAAGGGACCTCAGGAGGTCATCTAACCCAAACCCCTGCTCAAAGCAGGGCCAACCCCAACTAAATCAGCCCAGCCAGGGCTTTGTCAAGTCTGAGCTTAAAAACCTCTAAGGACGGAAATTCCACCACCTCACTAGGTAACCCATCCCAGTGCCATCCCATTTCCATTAACCTGAAGTTTCCTAATACACCTATCAGGGGAAAAAGCACTCTTATTGTTTCAGGGATTTATAATTAAGAAAACACTGCCCGGCTTTGCAAGTTACAGACCAACATGTAAAGTCAAGGACAGCCTTAACCAACAAACTGTGTCGTTATTGGCCTCATAGGGATGGGGTACCTACTGTGCAGTGGTTTGCACATTTACAAATACTTTCTGCTACATGCCCATGGATTTTCTTTGGATCCAAACACTCCAAATTAAGAGATGTACATAACTGTACAGATATAAACCTTAAAGGATTCCAACTTTTAAACTGTGCCTGCATGTGAACATGGTGGCAAAACTACAAGCACTTTCATAAGCTTCAATTAATCAGGCATTAGCCTAGGAGACAAAAAAGTGTCAGAAGTGGAACGATACACTCCTTACTAACTTGAGAAGAATGAACCGAAAGTTTCTGTGTTAACGAAGGACACATGTATAATTATCACCACAAAAGAAAAAAGAAAAAAATCTAAATGTCAACAGCCCAGAAAGTTATATAGCTATTGCTGAAGATGGATCATTCAGAAATGTTACGTTCTTTGATTCAACAGTTCACCCTGATCTAAAAGACAACCAAGAGTCACCTTCAGCCAGGGTGGATTAAAAATAAAATAAATAAATAAAATTAAAAAAAAAAACAATTTAGAAAAAAAACAGTTTTTAATTTAAATTAAATTAAGGTTTAGTCTTAAAAAATAAAACCTATTGAAAATTAAATCTGACACTGACAACCCATGTTAGAGCCTAAATGATTTTAATGGACTATACAAACAAATACAAACAAACAAAAAACAATCTATGTTTACTGGCAAGTTTTAAAGAAAGTCACACCACTGAACTGGTTGAAATCACTGGCTAAGCAGAGTTTATTGACTCTGCTGTTGTGTTCCAGAAGGTGCTGAGTTCATGTTTACATAGTCCATTAACATGAACTGGGTACTTTTTAGTGCACACCAACACGGTCTACGTGGGGCAGTTAGACCACAACGTTAGACCTTTACAAATTACATCCGCTCTGGCATACTTCGCCGATGCTGTGCAGACAAGTCCTAGATGTGAGAAGATCAGATTTCCTAGTGTACAATCTTGAAGGACATGGCAATCAGAAACAAAATCAGTTCAATTCACTGAGTATGGACAATATCTTTTTTTGTTTAATAAAATCAGTTAGTTTTAAATGCAAAACTGTTTTAAATCAGCGTTTTTTCTTATGTATCCAGCACATTTAAGGTAGTTTTATTTATTTTTTAAAAAAGAAAAAGAAATGCTGATTTTGTGAATTTTTAACTGAATTTGAATTGCCACCTAAATAGAATTTCACCCAGATCACATGTAAAAAGTTAATCACCTAATAAATAAATGATTCACCATTCTCTAATACAATACAAATATAAAAATTAAGTATCTGAATAAATGCAAGTTACGCTACATAACTGCTTAAATAAATGTATATAGCTATATAGTGTATCCTCTTGATTGCAAAAAGAAGGACCAAATGAAGTGTGAAGGATATATTTAGTTGCAAATCAATGCTTTCTTTAATGGTTACCAACCAATGAGAATCAACCTTATTTTAGGAAGATAATCATGTTTTGTATTTGTACTTTTTAGTTAAAATTGATGATTTAAAATCATTAGTAAAAATTTGTGATTTAAATAGCTTTGATTCATTTTATCTGCACCCCCCAAACGCAGCAGGCACAGAACAGGCTTCCTGAATTGACATACTGTTTATTCCATCATTGAACCCAACTGAAGGGGCACACTGCCAGTCTGGAGCTCAAGTACCTAGTACCACAGAGACAGTCAAACACCCCTGGTGGCTCCAGCCAATTCATATTTTCCAGTTAAACATTTTCGGTGTTCAGGACTGTAAAACAGAGTATGCCCCATGGAGCATACATTGTGCATCAGATAGCCAATACACTCCAGAGACATAATACACCAAGTGAAGGTCCAACTTCACAGCTCTATCGATTTCCCCCAATCTCATTTGGTAAATTGCAGTTGAAAAGTTTCATAGACGAAATGTTTTTATAAGGATAACCATGAATAAGGAGGGTGTTTGTTCCGCTGAACAGAATGGGGGAGTTCCAAGCATAAAAGGACCAATATGGAAATATGAAAAGATGAGCATAGAAACAGGGCTGGCTCCAGGGTTTTTGCTACCCCAAGCAAATTAAAAAAAAAAAAAACGGCGCTATCACGATCTGTGGCACTTCTGAAGTGGTGGCGGTAGAGCTGCCGCCGTCTTCGGCGGCTGGTCCTTCACTCTGAGAGGGAGAGAGGGACCAGCCACCGAATTGCCGCCAAAGAGCTAGACGTGCCACCCCTCTCCGGACGTGGCCGCCCCAAGCATCTGTTTGCTGGGCTGATGCCTGGAGCCGGCCCTGCATACAAGGAGAATACAAAAGGCAAGTTTAGAAAAGCAGCTTGCAAGGAACTGCAGGAAGAAATTAAAACAGATACGGGTGGAGTGGTGTAGTGACTAAAAGGGGAGAAGGATTAGAAGCGTGAACCCAAGTGTGAAGACAAAAAAGCCCATGGGAGAAGGACAGAATGGCAAGACAGAAAGTTTATTTCTGTAGTCCTCCTGCATCTGTACAAAAGCACATGCATGGAGGCCAGGGATGAGGGAAAAAAAAACAAAAACATTTCATTAGTTTGGATGAGAGATGATAAGGCACAGAAAAGGGATTTAGCAGCAGAAAAAAGGTTCATTGTATGGAAGTTGTAGAGGAAGAAGAGACAGGATTAACTAAGCCCTCAATAAATCCTCTTGCACTGAAGAGGATAAGGAATGGAACAACATGCCAGGGGTGCAAGCATGATGAGTATTTATTGAAAGGAAATAGATGCAACAGTTACAGATAGCACATTCAAGGAGCTTGGAAGCAAAAAGACAATTCCCTAGATTGCGTTCTTCCTTGCAGCAACTATTGTCCTCCTTGCAGGTTTGGAAATCACCTAGCACATAGCGAGTGCTACCAAAAGTAAAAATAATGATAAGAGGGTATTGAGATAAGTATGTAGGATCAGTTTCCAGTCAGAATGCTGTTACAATTTAATTCACATGAAACACACTAAAGATTTGAACCTCAAATCAGAACATTAATAAAGCACACACAAACCTCTGCCCTTTTCTGTGCATCTGATGACACTCTCTGCACTGTGGTAAAACATATGTTGAACTCCTGGATAATTGAAGGGTACAAGCTGTTGAAGTCCAGAAGCAAAATAAATGTGTCATAAAAACCTGAAATAGAATACAGAGTAGAAGGTATAATACAGTGTGAGGATTGATATACACCTCCACCTCGATATAACGCAGGCTCGCATACAACACGGTAAAGCTCTGACACACTGCTCTGAACAGCATGTTAAGGGTGCCAGGCCAGGACGGGACTAAGGGATTCGATAAGGGGCAGAGGGTCTTGGGGGTGGTCAGGGGATCCCCCCCATATGGTCTGGTATCCCCCCCATAGGGTCTGGGGGGCAGGTGTTGTGAGAGGGCACTTTTGGGGGCCCCGCAGTCCCAGAGTGGCCCGGAAGATTAGTGGGGGGCCGGGAGCAGCCCACTCTGCTTCCCTCACCCCAACTCCAGCTGTGTTGCTCAGGGGAGGGGACTTGCGGGAGGGGACACCCCCCGCCCCCCGCACTCACCAGCAGTGGCAGAAGTGGAGCAGCCCAGCCCCAGTTAGCTCCGCTCCACCAGCTCCCAGCCGCAGCACTCCACTTCCCGCCACAGGTGAGTGCAGAGGGCATCCTTTCCTCAACCTCCCCACACTCACCTGCGGCAGGAAGCGGAGCGCCACAGCTGGGAGGCGGCAGAGTGGAGCGGGCTGCGGCCATGTTGCTCTGCTTCCCGCCGCAGGTGAGTACAGGGAGCATCCTTTCCGCACTCACTGGCGGTGGGAAGCCCCAGCCAGCTCCACTCTGCCAACTGCCAGCCGCGGCGCTCCGCTTCCCGATGCGGGCGAGTGCAGGACCTTTCCCCAGCCGCTCCCCAGCAACACGGCTGGGGCTGGGGCAAGGAAAGCAGAGCGAGCTGCGTCCGCGTCACTCCACTTTCCATCGCAGGTGAGTTGGGGGGGGGGGGCGGCATCCCTTTTCCCAGCCTCCCTGCACTCACTGGCAGCGGGAAGCGGAGAGTCGTGTCTAGAAGCTGGTGGAGTGGAGCAGACTGTGGCTGGGCTGCTCCGCTTCCCGCTGCTGCTGGTGAGTGCTTGTCAGGGAGAGGGGGGTGGATAGGGGTCGGAGCAGTCAGGGGCCAGGGGATTGGGTAGAGGGTGGGGTCCTGTGGATGATTAGGGATGGGGGTCTCTGGAGGGGGCAGTCAGGGAACAAGGAATGGGGAGGAGGAAGCAAGTTTGATATAATGCGGTCTCGCCTATAACACGGTGAGATTTTTTGTCTCCTGAGGACCACATTATATCAGGGTAGAGGTGTAATTATTCATCCCCACTAGGTACCTGATCCAACTCCCATTAAAGCCAAATGAAAGATTTCCATCAAGTTTCAGGGCCCAATTCAGTAACTATAAATAAGAAATTTGACTAATATGGATGCATCTGTAGTGGGGGAGGAGAACACTTCACCCAATGAAGTGGGGAGATTTGGGAGAGGGCTGTGAGTGTCAGAAGTTTTTGAAGGAAAAGAAGTAACCCCCACTCACATATTACATGGCTGAACCCAGACTAAGCTGAGTGTTGCCAGTCTACACTGTGTTCCGTACAAGCCTGAGAAGTAGCTTGGGTTCAGAGACCAGTGCACTACGTGATGTGTCTAGTCCTCAGAAAAGGTTCAGACGTGCTATTAGCCAGTGATTAATGAATGTCAGAAGTGGAACGATCTAACTCCTCTTAACTTGTCAGGGTTAAACAGATAGCTTCTGTATTACTCTAGGATGCTTTTGTACAGTTATCACCATATACAGGAGAAACTAAGAAAAACCTTAAGCATCCATTAGCAAAACATACACATCCTATACACCAGGGATCGGCAACCTTTGGCACACTCCCCGCCAGGGTAAGCCCTCTGGCAGGCTGGGCCGGTTTGTTTACCTGCCGGCCGAACATGCGGATGCGATCACGTCTCCCACAGGCTGCGGTTCACTGTCCCAGGTCACTGAGGGCAGCGGGAAGCGGCGTCCAGCACATCCCTTGGCTCGCACCGCTTCCTGCCGCCCCCATTGACCTGGGAGAGCAATCGGCTCAACCTGCAGACGCGGCAGATAAACAAACTGGCCCAGCCCGCCAGGGGGCTTACCCTGGTAGGCTGCGTGCCAAATGTTGCCCATCACTGCTATACACAATCAAAACACAAAAAACCCTAATTTCTCCCCGATGCTGCATGAAAGCTATACTACTCTACTGGCAAATGAAATTAAGCATTTTCTCCTGTTTGTTCCCGAAATGAAAAGCACATATATAAAGTTACTTCTGCATCTATATCCTTACAAGAAAGTTGTGCTACATTGCTTCTCCCCCTCCTCCCACCTTCTCAAGATTCTGGTCTTTCTACTAATCATCATTCTGGATTTTTTTCCTTTCATTTACAAAGGGCTTGGGGATTTTCCCTACCTTTTGCTTTGAAATGGTAATATAACAGCATTTTAGTTTAGCTGGAGCAAACCTTCACATTTATGACCCAATACACTGTTATGAGCAGTAAAATTGCCAAATCTTACCCACTTTCGGATCCAAGACTAGACCCCCAGCATATGCTGCCTTCTTTCTCCCTATCTTTGATTTATTCTGATCTTCAACATCTTCATCTTCATCCACCTGTATGTGGCACAAAAAAGTCCAATATCTAGCCTCTTTTTAAAATAAATATCAAGTTTCTAACTTAGAACTCTTAATTTACAAAAGAAAAAAAAATTGGAATGAGTGGGATAAGAATGGAGTTTTTTCTGACAGACTTCTACTAAACGAATATTTTTATCAATATCCTGATTAAGGATCTTTCCATCACAAAATTGCACTATGATCCAGTGCTCTGGGAAGAGAATGATCACAAAAGATTAGAATCTTTTAGGAATCGTCACCATGGAACAGAGCACTAGTTATGTTGTGTGGCAAATGGTGGAGAGAAAGTGAAGTTATTTTAAAAGATTATTGAGTTAATTTAAGCCCAAAAATCTAATTTACGAAAATAGTGTTTTTAAAAGAATGTAACACATTTAGATCAATAGCAATGCTTGCATTTTTTTTTATTCTGATAAGAATTTTTTTTATGAATTAAACATTGCCTCAGTGTAGTAGTACAAGTAAGGGAGAAAGTGAAACTGATTATAATCAAACCATGAAAGTGACTGCTGCTGTTGGGTGTCTGCTGTACACCGAGAATGTCCCTGGTATAGTCTGAATCTGTTCTCCTGGTGATGGACTCAACATGGGTGCTTCCACTACCAAACCCAGTATGAACAGAGCGAGTTGCACCACGGCTTGCTCCTTTCTGCTCATGTTTGGCACCATATCAGACTTGGTGGGCTTATCACACAACAACTTTTTCCTGTGCCTCTCTTTGTGTGAGGATACTATGCTCCTTCCTGAGCAACTACCCCACTGTTCAGAGCAGTCCTTTTTGATGCCAAAGTATCACTTCCCCTACAAGTTGCCTATCTGCCTGAGGGACCGCTGGACAATACAGGCCTGACCATTAGACGGGTCTTGAAGCATAGCTCTTCTGGAGCCAATACCACCTTCATGGATCATTCCAGAAGAAAGAGCTTCAGCCTCATATCTTGCAACTTGAAGTCGTTGCAGAGAAAGATAGGCAGACCAAGCATCCACTAGGGATATGGGATTCTCCCAGGCAGAATAGGCACTTGCTGTGTGAGTCTATCAGGAGGATTAGCCCTCAAACTTCCACACATAGTAAGCAAGAACCTAGCTGACGTCCAACCTGCTAGACTTAGCTCAAGCTAAACTCCAAACCTTCTAAGAATGAGGAGCACAGGGTACATGTGCACCCCTGTACACTGTTAGTCAAGAAAAATCCAGTCTTGCTGTGACACATGGCTAGAAAGGGTTCAACATCCTGCAAAATAAATAACTCTGACATGCAGGGAGATAAATGTTTGTGGTTTTGTGTATTTACATATGTATGAGTAGGGTCAACAATGCAATCAACAGTCCCGGTCTATGCTGCATTCTGATAATTCAGAGGTCAAAAGAACATCCTAGCAATTAAATGAATTGTAAACACGGGTATCTCTCTTTTAAATGTATAGCAAATGATCTGTGAATGGTGGAGGAACAAGCAAATTGCCTTATGTTAATTCTATAGGTAAGTACCGGTGATGGATCTCCTTCAAAGTCATCCTAATAACCTTTTGTTCCCTGAGGAACTCCAACTTGTCCAAGAGAACATAAAATTGTATAAAAGACCCTTGAGTCCCGATTCTGTCATCTCAGATCTGCTTAGGCTTCATCAGGGGAAATTGGAGTCACAAGACTGAGGTCCCTGTTATGCTGGTATGCCCTGAATATGATATTTGGACATTGGACTATAACCTATGAACTATTTCTAAAAACTCTTTGCAACTACAAAGCTCACCATCTCCGCTATGAATCTGCACCTAAAATGAACTGAACTTGTGTCTGTATGTATATCGAGCTTTTAACCATACTCTCTCTTTTGTTTAAGAAATTTTAATTTAGTTAATAAGAATTGGCTGTAGTGTGTAATTGGGTAAGATCTGAAACATTCATTAATGTATTCGATTCTTTGGGATTGGTAGAACCTCTTTTTTATGATGAAATAAAATGTTCAGAAATCATCATATGTGACTTAGCGCCTGGATGGAGGCCCGAGGCTGGATCACTTTAAGGGAACTGTGTTGTTTGGACTTCCGAGTAACCAGTAAGGTAGTAAAGAAGCTGTTTTATGCTGGCTTGGAAAATCTAAGTATTAGAATATCCACCAGCTTTATGGTGATTGTCCCATTCTTTGCTGTTCACTCTAATTGACTGACCACAGCCAGCCTCCACTGAGACATTGGTCGCATTTGCACGCAAATTGCATGCACACCTATAGTGGGACACAAATGTGATGAAAATATTAAGAAAGTTTTTTCTGAAAACCTTATTGATATCTATAAGGGTCTTTTCAACAAGGGAGAAACTGACTGGTTCACAGAAAAATAAAGGAACTGATTATATACCAAGTACCATTAGATGTACAAATTAAACACAAAAAAACCTGAAAAAAATATGATAAGATTACTGAGCTTGAAAGAAGTAAAGTGCTTCTGTAATTATAGTAGGTAAAAAACTTCAGACAGCAATGTGTTTTTTCAAGTTGACAGTGTCCTTTTATCAGAGGGGTAGCCGTGTTAGTCTGGATTTGTAAAAGCAGCAAAGAATCCTGTGGCACCTTATAGACTAACAGACGCTTTGGAGCATGAGCTTTCGTGGGTGAATACAGACGCTTTCGTATTCACCCACGAAAGCTCATGCTCCAAAGCATCTGTTAGTCTATAAGGTGCCACAGGATTCTTTGCTGCTTTTACAGTGTCCTTTTAAACCATAGGCTTTTCACTTCACACTTATGACATCAGTTGTTATAATATCTTAGAAAAAGTTCTTGTTGATCTGACCACAAACTATTCCTGTGATTGGATATAATTACTTTTTCATGTTTTCGTAAGAAAATGATGTGCAAAGGAAAAGATATTAGTGTTTTTATAAAAATATATCTAAAAAAAAAAAAATCATAGAAGCAGCAAGTCAAAACAAGAATATATTTGGGACCCACCAGCTTCTGCTGAGGCTTTTTAAAAACTTGCTTGTCAGGCACAATATAGTCTCTCTCATAAAAAGCATGAAGTAGCAGGAACTCATTACGCTCTGATCGACCACCCATCATTGTCCTTGACTGTGGGGGGAAAAAAAAAAGAAGAATTCAAAACAAACTAGAGAAAGCAAAATACTGATGCACAAAAATGAATTAAGACAGATTTCAACCAGATACAGTCTTCTCACATATGCTTTTTTTTTTTTAAACATGAAGTAAATATCCATTTTCAAGTTTATGTAATTTTGTTTGTGGGGATTTTGCACCATACATAAACAGGTTTACCAAATGATTCAACCATCTGTCCATTTTCACCTAAAATACTTTCATAGTAAAAACTCTCTAAAGTCAGAGGAAAAAAGTCCCATGGAGGTCATCTAAATTTGAATGTACTCCAACTATTAGTTTTCATCTCTTTGAAGGACAAAGAATGCAAACTCTTCACAGTGCATTGTTAAGAAATTTACAAGCACTGACTCAGATTGAGCATTAATCATACCAAACACAGAAAGCACATGGCAATAGTTGCTTTTTAGGTGAAGGGAAAGAAAACAAATTACCATAACATTCCCAGAGATGTTTGTAAGCTGCAGGGCTAGGGGAAGAACATTCAGCTCACACATGATTTGCAGAATGAATCTGGCATCTGTCCAGGTGTTCTCCAGCATGTACAGTAAGTGAGACGAATCACTGGGAAGAGAGAGAGAGAATGGCAAGTTTAAACCTAAAACATGTTGGTATGAATTTTGCGGAAGAGTAGGCCTAAATTCTGTATCATGGCTCTAAAAATCTCTGTAGTGTACCTGTGCCAAATTATGAAGCAAACTCATTTAGTTGCAAATAGTAATTCAAGGATTAATAGAATAAACAATGTACCTAAAGTAACATTTTCACTATGTATCTCTATTTGAATGAAGTAAGCCACAATCAGCAGCACTGTTCTGAGAAACAGTGTTTGGAAAATACTTTTATAAGATGAAAAACACTAGGTATTAGTACTCTGCTACTCAATCGCACATCTGCCTGATAAATCAAGTACAAAATTGTATATACACCTCTACCCTGATATAACGCAAATTTGGATATAACACGGTAAAGCAGCGCTCCAGGGAGGCAGGGCTGCACACTCCGGTGGATCAAAGCAAGTTCGATATAATGCAGTTTCACCTATAACGCAGTAAGATTTTTTGGCTCCCGAGGACAGCATTATATCGGGGTAGAAGTGTAAATAGACAAATTAAATTAAATTAAATGCTGCTCCATTCCCCAACACAGAACCGTGTAAAAAAAACTGAGCATTATACCTGTACATATTTCTTATTTCTTCTGGTGGAATTGTTACCCTCTCGATTTTCAAAATCTGATGGACCAATTCAGATAAATGGTAGCTCTTGCAGCGAATTAATTCCTTTGCTGAAATTTCCACATCACAGATCATCCGACCACAGGCTGCATTCCTTTCAGCAAAGCCGCCTCGACCCTTATCCATGCAAAAACAACAACAACAACAACAAAAAAAAAACCCATCACGTACTCAAATATATGTATACAGGGCTTCATCCAAAGGCCACTCAAGGCAGTTGGAATCTCCCATTTAAATCAATGGATCTTGGATCAGGTCCTAAAGGAATTTTAGATATATTTCAGCAAAGCCTGTGGATATGAAGGACTGAGCACGTGACTCCCTTTAATAGCTAAGACCCAATCTTGCAAACCCTTGCATGTGCTTAATTATTATTATTATGTAGCCCCACTGAAATGTTACAACTCTCAGTAACAAAATGAAGCACATGCAAAAGGGTTTGCAGGATCAGGAAACTAAGAATGAATGTCTGGCACAGACTCTGAATTATTTTTTTTTTTTTTTTTTTTTTTTTAAGAGCATAATTTTTGCATGCTAACAAGCAGTTTAGTATTTGACAGCACAAAAAGTCATAACAATGACAGGGGAGGAGAACAAAAACACGTTGGTGGGGAAAGACAGAATGAAGTGGACACAAAAAAGTATCAGCAGCGTATGGTGAAGGGAAGAAGAAAGAGAGAAGATAAACAAAAATGAATGTTTAACTTAAAATGGAATTTTTGCTATCAATTTAATTACTGGTAAATATTTTAATTGTCTTTATAGCTAATAAAACAAAAATATCTCCTCCCCTTAAAAAAAATTTCAATTGTCTTTCCCCTACTTTTTCCAATTTCAAAAAGAATGTGTATGCAGGATGAGGAAATTCCTTATAAAAAAGAGACATTAAAGCACTGAAGTGTTTTGTGGTTGTGATGAAAACAGAAAAAAGCATAGGCCTCTAAAAAAAAAAAAAAAAGCTATGTAAGAAGGGAGAGCTGTAGTTAAGTATTCAGAATGTCATGTTCTCAGAATAAGAACGTAATAAAACTAGTGAAATATAATTTAACTACTCTCTATGGGATGATTCACCAGTCAATCCAAGCCACATTTTCCCCTCATTATACAGTTGCACTAGACAAAAAGACAAAGACATCTTTTCTCTATTACAGTTATTAATCTGTCATTACCACCATCTAGTTAAGAAATGTAAACTAAATTTGCCTAACTTGAAAATTAGTTTAGCTTATTACTGTAATAAAATAGTCATACAAACATTCATTATGTCTGAACTGGGGATGCAAGAAATCCAACATGACCAACAGTCAAAATGCATTAGCTAAATTAATTCATTTTAAACACATGTAATGTAAAAGAACTTGAGAGACTTAAGCAATCTTTTACCCCAAGCTTTGGCATAATGGACCTCCTTAGTCGACCTATCTTGGACCAGTGAGGGACTTTGCTCACATTAATTCTCTGCAGCAGCACTTCCAGATCAAAGCCATAAATATTATGACCCTTGCCACAAAAAGAAAGCAACAGAAAAAGGTTATAACAAATGCAAATTCAAGGACCTACTTTCATGTGTTTAGAATTCCTTTGCCCTTTGTATTTTTTTTTTTAATCTAATTGATGGCATCATCAGCATACCTCTTAGTGGAAGTCCTTACTTCTAAGGGAATTTATTCATCAGCAGGACTCATTAGTCCTGATGTCAACAACACTGCTCAGCAAAATACTGAAATAAACTTTGTTTCATTATAATTGGCTCTCAGTTTATACAGGTTCTTTCAATTTCATTCTCATGCCTCACAACTAAAGACAGACCACAATTTAAATTCTCTATTTAACCACATGTGAAGACATGTTTAAATAATTCCTTCTCCCTCCACTCATAAAACCCTCCAAGTACTGATGCAAGTCATATATTCAGGGTATCCTAGTAATACCATTTTCAATGTATCATGGTACATAAAGGCAGAGTTCTGACATATTTAAATCAAACACAGCTAAACAATGTCTTTTAATCTAGCACCATCTGGAAAGTTCAGATATGAAGAGAAACATAACCATTTGTTCCCTGAAGGTACTAGTCCTAATCCTCAGCTGAAACCAGAAAGAACACAGCACAACTCAGGAAGTGGGAGGAGTGCAGAAGTATTTTTAAAGACACTTTTCTGCTCTTGAAGAAGGGTCAT
This sequence comes from Chelonoidis abingdonii, assembly GCF_003597395.2. Classification (NCBI taxonomy): domain Eukaryota; kingdom Metazoa; phylum Chordata; order Testudines; family Testudinidae; genus Chelonoidis; species Chelonoidis abingdonii. The sequence continues at coordinate 224,818,575 of NC_133769.1, forward strand.
TGTGCACCACGCTGAAGTCAGTGGGAACTGCAGGTGCTTAGCTCTGAAAAATCAGGCCACTCAGGCCAGGTCTACACTGCGACTTTAAATCGGTTTAATGGCCGATATACCGATTTAACGCTGTATCCGTTCACACGACGTTGTCATTAATATCGAGTTAAACGGCTCCTTAAATCGATTTCGGAACTCCTCCCAAACGAGAGGAGTAGCGCTAAATTCGATAGTGATAACTCGGATTAGGGTTCATGTGGACGGAAATCGACGTTATTGGCCTCCGGGCGGCATCCCAGAGTGCAGCACTGACCGCTCTGGACAGCAATCTGAACTCGGATGCAGCGGGCAGGTAAACAGGAAAAGCCCCGCGAACTTTTGAATTACATTTCCTGCTTGTCCAGCGTGGAGCTCTGATCAGCACGGCTGGCGATGCAGTCTCAAATCCAAAAAGAGCTCCAGCATGGACCGTACGGGAGATACTAGGTCTGATCGCTGTATGGGGAGACAAATCTGTTGTATCCAGCTCCGTTACAGAACACGAAATGCCAAAGCGTTTGAATAAAAAACTCCAGGATACACAGCGCTGTGTGACAAGCGTAACGGGAAGCCAGAGACTCAAATGGACGCTCATGAAGGGAGGGAGGGGGTACTGAGGACTCCAGCTATCCCACAGTCCACAGCAGTCTCTGAAAATTATTTGCATTCTTGGCTGAGCTCCCAATGTCTGTAGGTTCAAACACAGTGTCTGGCGTGGTTCAGGGAACAGCTCCTCAGTTTATTTCCCCCCCCCACCACGTGAAAAAAAAAAGGGAAAGATTGCTGTGCTATGGCGTTTGCTCAATGCACTCCGCGAAAAAGGCGCCAAAGGGTTGTCTGCTGCCTTCACAAAGGGAGGGGTGAGGCTGTACCCAGCACCACCCGGGGCAGTGTTTTCTGCCCCATCAGGCACTGTGCTCTCAACACGGAAGTGGGAACTATGGGATAGCTGAGGAACAGCTACCCACAGTGCACCGCTCCTGAAATCGATGGTAGCTTTGGACCATGGACGCAAACAATCGATTTCGGGATCCCACTGTGGACGCGCTAAACCGATTTTATTAGATCTGTTTTGTAATATCGGTTTAAGCTAATTCGAAATAATCATGCAGTGTAGACGTACCCTTAGTTATCTAACTTGGGGTATCCAAAATTTTAAAGTGTTAATCTCAGCATTTTCACTGACAATCTTACCACAATAATTATAAAACTACTAGGGAGGTACATGGATATTTGTTGCCAGCCATTACTAATTTTGCCAGCACTGCTCACTTCAGTAATTTGGTTATCCCTCCATCCTATTTATTCATTATTTTTTGTGAATTTTTTTTTATAAAGTCTGCTCCGTGTTATTCAAAAAGAAAGTTTCAAAAACAATTTAAGGATACTCAGTAAAGTACACTCACTAATAATTTAAAATATCCTAATCACTTAAAAGGAAATCAATTATTCAAGTAAAAATAAATCTCACATTTCCCATATAAAGCATCTATCAAGTACAAAGAAAGGCTTATTGCCACAAAATAAACTTAACTGACCAATGGATTCTTTAAAAATATATTTTGTCATGATTTTGTTATCAAACTATCCAAATAACATTAACAGAAATTACATGAGTACTTGGACAGATGATGAATAGAACCATAAGTATCAATATTCCACCTTCTCTGGTAAACCCAAAAGCTCTTCTTTAAATTAAGGAAGGTCGTTATGTTTTCAATAATATTTAAAGTGATAAGGGCTACAACATACTCCTGAAGAGCAATTCAATATCGTATGTGTAAGTATGTACACCAGTTCTATTTTATAACTACTAAAGCAAGTTAAAATCATGATGCAGAGTGAAATAAATGTAAAAGCTTTAAGGACACAAAGAAACCAAGAATTAAGTTAACATCTGCCCAGTCAACATATTTCTTAGTTTATATCTATTAAAGTCAAGTTACTCACCACAATAATATCTGGATCAATTTTGTGAATCTTCGCAAGGAAAAAACCCAGCAATGTCCTTTCCGTTGCAGCAATCTCTACGTTAGAATTCTAAGAGGAGCAAGAGGGAGTACCTGGTTTCAATGACCCAATAAATATTAAAAGTATAAAATGAAAACCCTCTCCCTCACTCACGAGTTATAAGACAACAACAAACACTGCAGAGTTTTTTCCTTCATAATTGAAGCCTTCTTGTTCTCATGCACATGGCTATAGAAAGCTTTTCTCACATACCGTTTTCTGCTTTGCTTTTTGGTTTCAAAGTGTTTCAAGAATCTTGTTAGGAGTCAGGAACAGCAAAACAGTACTACATATGATATACATAACATTTGCCCACAGGCTTAATATCACACACAAAAAAAGAGTAGGTTACATTTTTGTTCTGCCAAACTTTTTAATGCCTCTTTAAAAATGAAAAGAGAATTTTTTTAAAGAAATTTTGATGGACTTTATGCACATGAAAATGAGAGTCCAACACAGGGGCAGACAAAGTTTTTGGCCTGAGGGCTGCATCCGGTTTCCAAAATTGTATGGACGGCGGGTTAGGGGAGGCTGTACCTCCCGTAACAGCCAGGCGTGGCCCAGCCCCCACCCCTTATCTGACCCTCCCATGCTTCTCACTCACTGATGCCCCCCTCGCCGGGACTCCTGCACCGTCCCCTCGCCCCCTGCTCCCTGTCCCATGATGCGCCGCCCGCCACTCACCCCCCCGAGACTCCTGCCCCATCCAACCATCCCTTCTCCCTGTTCCCTGACCGCCCTAAGAACTCTTTCCCCACCCCATAGCCCCATCCAACCCCTTCTTTCCTTCCTGACTGTCCCCCCGGGACTCCTGTCCACATTCAACCCCCCTATTGCCCGCCCTCTGACCATACCAACCCCTATCCACACCCCCACCCCGATGACCACCTTGAACTCCCCTGCCCTCTATGCAACCCCCCCACTCCCTGACCCCTTACCATGCTGCCTGAAGTACAGGTGGCTGGTGGCTCTACAGCTGTGCTGCCCAGAGCGGGCAGGACAGGCAGCCATGCTGCCCGGTTGGAGCCAGCCACGCCACCGCACAAACACAGAACCCCGGCATTGCAGTTGCACTGCCCCAGGAGCTTGCAGCCCCGTCACCCAGAGCATTGCATCAGCAGTGGAGTGAGCTGAGTCTGTGGGGGAGAGGGAACAGCAGGGGAGAAGCCAGGGGCTAGCATCCTGGGGCAGGAGCTTAGGGGCCGGGCAGGAGGGTCCCGCAGGCCAGATGTGGCCCACAGGTTGTAGTTTGCCCACCTCTGGTCTAACACAAGCAGCTTGAAATAAGTATAACAAAATAAAATACAATGTAAAACTGCCCCATAAAGCTCTGCCAATGTACCTCAAATCTTATCATCTGTAACATTCTTCCTGAACCTTTTGAACTGCCAACTGTGCCAAATTATATGACAGTTTTGTAATCTAAGTACTGACAGATCAGCAGGTATGTTTTCAAAGATGATGTAAAGATGTGAATGTACATTTTCAGAGACAAAAGCTAGTGCTGTAAACTGCTCCATCCAAAACTCTTCTCCCACAATTCAAAGGCAGTATCTCAAAAGGCATTCTATTCTGAATGCTAAGAAAAAAAAGTTACCTTGCTTTTAATGATTTCGTTGAAGTCATAAGGGAAAATACAATCATTTGGTTTGGAAATAACTGCAAAAGAAATAAGTGGTTTGGTCTCATTTGAGCATATGGTATGAAAAGCAATGTCATTTGTTAGAAGTTGGGTTTTTTTGGTAAGAATCTCTTTTTAAATTTAAGAGTCTTCGGATCAATGGGTCTGGAAGAAATGCCACCTTATCTTACTATGTAATAACTGTATGCTTGGCACTGTACAAGATACAAAATGAAATCAGGTCCATGCCAAGACTCATCAATTGAATTAAAATAAAGCTATCTACTATAAAACTAAATTCAAGAGTTTAAACTGAATTAAAATGATAGTTTTCTGGGCTGGAAATTGAGAGTCACTAAGCCAGAACACACAAGCAGAAGACAATCTAATCTAACATCTTGCTTGTAACAGGGACATATATTAAAAAAAAAGAAGTCTCAACTACGTTTAAAGAAATTTAAACTCTACCATGGCTTTTGAGTTAAAAGTACATGGATTTTATGTTTTTCAGAGTGGCATTTAGTTTAAAAGAAGTTAGCAATAAATAAATCCAATAAAAGTAAAACTATTAGATGTAGGGTTGGCAGAAATTAGATTTTTTAAATAACTGACATATCAGTTTATTTTTAAGCATTTTTTTTTCTATTTTTAAATGTTCACAGTTGTGGGAAATTACAGGGGGAATCAGGAAAAAAAGAGGAGGGGTAGGCAAATGATTTAACAGTAGATGTTGAGATTCAAAAAGTTAAAGCTTTGTAACTGTTAAAACAAAAAAAGTGTTGACATCCCATGTTAAAATATACAAATTAATATCCATAAATCATACTCTATTAAGTTCCCAAGCAGTATTTTTCTTACTTTGTCTATCTGTAAATTTTGATCATCATCAATGGAAATATTTTTTCGTCATTTGCGTGAGTGGTGAAATTGATATTTATAAATCTTCATCAATAAAAATCTAATCCTTTCAAACCTAAACCCTAATTATAAATCATTAGCCATTCTCAAACTGTGCCATGGGAGCACTTGCAGTTCACATTCTAGCTAATCTATGAGCCTCCAAAACTCTACATGATCATCATTTGGGATCTGGGGCTACGTAAAAGGCATTCTGGGCTGATAATCCAGTTGACCATACCCGCATGCTCAGCTGTGCATCTTTTACATTTTCATATTTCTTAGTTTCATATTATTGTCTTGAGGTCTCAGCTCAGCCTTTTAAAAAGGAGTTCAACTGAAGCTATTGCTGGCCTGCTTCTAGCTGAACTTTTAATTTAAAAACGGTTCAGTCTTTTAAAAGTAAATATTTTTTTTTTAAAAAAAAAAAAGCAACAAGCAGGAGGAGAAAGAGAGGCAGAGGATATTTGGAGGGAGGTTACTTTGCCTTCACAGACAAACCCTAAAGATTTCTACCAAATAAATGTCATAGCAACTAAGTTTAAAAACAGAGAGGAAACCATGGGGTAGTGAAAAAAGATCCACTCATCTCACCTAATTAGCTCTCTCTCCACCACCACTCAGGCATCATCCATTACTGCTTACAGACATATAAATTCTTGCCTGCATTTCTCTCCAATAAAATTGCTCTACCCATAACTTGGTCCAATTACTCACCACAGAAGTGTGTCTGGAAAGGAGGCTGAGGAGGTGCTTTATCCAAACAAAATCTTTGATGGACTAGAGCTGCAACAGCCATGACCTACACCAAGAAATGAGAAATATTATGATAATATACATCTGCATATTTACATCAGGTTAACAGTATCAAGTTGCCTTTATCCCTCCATTTGCTTTTGAACAGCCTTCTCCAGTTATTCCTCCTTTTTAAAAAAAAGGCAATTGCCTACTTTAAGTGAATTTCAGCTGCAAATTGCTCAAGTTTTCAACATTGTTTATTGATCGTACGTAGCACAAGCTACCAGTCAAGAAATACTACTATTGGATTTTGATATCAAATACAGAACCAGGTGAAGAGAGGCAACCCTGCTTCATGAAGAATTTTGGTATTTCAAGATTGAGTTTTGTTCTGATTTGGAACAAAACTCCAGAATGTTGACGTTTTCTGCAAATAGGAAATGAAGCACCAAAGAATGGAGGACAGAGCCTGTGGTCCCCAACCCTGGGACACTCTGATAAGATGACTGCCTGGAACCCTGGGGTGCCGAAGAGGCACAAGCTCTCAGCTCACTGAGGAGCCAGGCTCTTCAGCAAGCCACTAGACCAGCTGCTGAGGATGCAGGCAGGCAAACTGGCAGATTCCGTTGGAACCTACTCTCCGCAGAACGTTTCAATTTTGCTGAATTGACCAAACTGACAAAAAACGTTTTGCTAGAATGCTTCTGACCAGCTTTAATAAGAGAGTTTGCTGGAAACAATTGTCTGTATAAATAATCTGCGACGTTACATACGATCCATACTGGTATCTTGTACTACAGGCTAGTAGGTCAGTACTAGCTTTAGCTTTTTTGAAACTTTATTCTTGTTAGTGCAAGTTTTAGAAAGTTAACACAGTGAGGCCAGCTTGTTAGCTTGTTTAAAATATAAAAAGTTTAAAGCATTTAATTACAGTGGGTAGTCTAAAGCAGTGGTGGGCAACCTATGGTACACAGGCTGCACACGGCCTGTCAGGGTAATCTGCTGGCAGGCTGTGAGACAGTGTTTAAATTGACCACCCACAGGCATGGCCGCCCGCAGCTCCCAACAGCCGCAGTTCACCGTTCCCAGCCAATGGCAGCTGCAGGAAGCAGCGTGGGCCACAGAGACATGCTGGACACCGGTTCCCACAGCTCCCATTGGCCAGGAACACCAAACCACAGCCAGTGGGAGCTGCAGGCAGCCATGCCTGTGGACAGTCAACGTAAACAGTCTTGTGGCCTGCCAGTGGATTACCCTGATGGGCCACGTGAGGCCTGCAGGCCCAGGTTGCCCACCCCTGGTGTAAAATCCACTGCTGTGGTTTTCTATCTGGATGAATAAAAAAAGTGGCAGCAGCACAACAGCTAGTATGCGCGTTTAAATGTTTCCCATTATGCTTTAAAAATGTATCAGAGGTAATCCTTTATTTTAATCAGAATATATAATATGTAAAAGCCACTTTACTGGGTATATATAATCTGTTGTGTGTTTCTTTAAAAGAAAAAGATTTATTTAGTCTACTATAACCAAAGATTGCATTTTGAGGTGTTTTCCATTAAAAAACACAAAATTTTATATACAAACAGACCCTGATCTTGTAATGAGCTCTGAACAGATGGATACATCAGACCACAGAGGGGTTTACCTGCACAGCTCTCATTGCAGAATCAGATCCACAGAATCAGGTCTATTGCAGACATTTGGCTGGTGAAGTTCTTCCAGTTACTAATTCTTACTTAGCATATACCATACAAAAAAAATCAAACTCATCACCAAAGCTGATGATTTACCTCATGCTGATGAGTCTTCACATTCTGAATTGTCCTCATGCTGAGAGACATGATCACAAGAGGAGGAGGAGGAGGAGGATCTTTAACTACATTCACCAACTCAGGTTTCAGTGCCATTGCCTCCACCTTACACCAACTGACTGACTGACTCAAGGGCTCTGTGGAAACAAACGAGCCATTTAAAAGAACAATAAGGTCATGATGGGGGCGGGGGGGAATGATACCTTACAATAACTGGTTCTCCAATTTGTTTTGTCCATGCGAATCCCTCTAAGTGCACCTGAGAAATGAAAATCATCCAATAGCAGCATCTATTTGTGCCCTGTATGTCCTTGTGTCCCCTAACCAAGGGCAGAGAAGCCATAACCATCAGTCAGTTCCCTTGCTCATTCAGAATAATCATTTAAGGGAGATTCTGAAAAACCAGGGAAGAAGAGCAGGTTGTAGGATCCACACCAACAAAATATCCTGAAAAAACAATTACTATAAGTAACTGTTTTTCATTCTTTCAACACTTGTCTATGTGGATACTACCTTTAGGTGACTGGCAAGCAGTGCCTTATCTGGAAGGTCGGATTGAGGAGTCCACTCTACCTCTAACTAGCTATTTTAACACTGCCCTCCCAAATTTGGCATCTGCTCTTGCAGCCACGTCGAGGACATAATGTTTAACAAAAGTGAGGGGACTACTTCAAATGGCTGCCTTGCAGTTCTGAGATAATGTGGATACTTCCTCACCTGCTAAAGCCTGAGCTCTAGTCAAATGACCTGTGGTATTTAGAGGAAAAGAAACATCAACTATATGATAGAAGAATGAAATACACTAGGTGATCCATTTAAATATTCTCTGGGGAAAAAAATGGCATCTCCTCTGGAACCACTACTTACAACAAAAAAGGCAGGGGCATTGTTTATAATGGGCTTTGTCCTAGTCAGGTAGCATACCAAGACCCTCAACACAGCTAAAATATGAAGTTTCTTCTCCTCTGAGTTCACTGACCCTTCTGTCTGACTTAGTGGGGATGATAAAAAGCTGTCTTGAGAGTAAGGTGGTATAGAGTATTCAGAAGAGGGTTCAAAGGGAGGCCTCAAAGGACAATATTATGACCCCATTTGAGAAGTGGCTCTGTAAATCAATGGGATGCAATGCTTAAAAATCTGGATGCAATAGTGTAGGATAAAAACTAACATGATTCAGCGTGGGTGGCATGCCAGAATTTCTGCAAGGGGGGGGCTGTAATTCAACTGAATGAGAATCCAGAAAAATGGAGATGGATGATATAATCAAAGATCTTGGTAACAGGAACGTCCAACAGATCAGGGTTGCGCTAGGCTGCTCCAAAAGAAAATCTTTCCACCTCCAAGTAGATTTTTCATTACTCATCAGGGACTCCTGCATCACCATAGGATTTCTCATACATATAACAGTCTCTGTCAGTGCCGCTTAACCAGCCAACATCCAAGCTGCCAAGTGTAAATTTCAAGTGTGGGGTCAATGTGACCTTTGTTTGGTGACATTATTTCTGAACGGTTTGGAATTGCTATTGGAGGCTGAGTTGACATTTGGAAGTGACCCATTAGCCAAAAATGCCTCAGCTAACAAGGAACTATCGGGATCTGCTGCATTCGGACTTTCCATATCATCCTGGATATTAGAGGGATGGGGACTTTGATTCCACCACATAAGAAAGGTGTCTTGCATGGATCCTGGGCTCAGACCCCCTTTGAAACAAAGAAGACTGGGCACTTTGGGAGTGTCTACACTGCAGCTGGAAGCAAGTCCCAGCCCAGGTAGAGACACTCATGCAAGCAGGGCAAGGGCTATCATACTAAAAATACTAGTGTGGACATTGCAGCTCAGGCTCTCAAGCCCATCCAACTACTAGGCTTAAGACCTTGAGCTGCAAGCCTAAGCACCAACATCCACACTGCTATTTTTATGGTACTAACTTGAGCCCCACTACTAAGTCTCTGTCCACCCGGGCTGGGAGCATGAACATACACTTTGTGTTCTCTTGGATGGTAACTAGGCTTATAATGGGATTTCCCCACTGCTGAAATATTGGTCTGAGGAGGGAACTTTCTGAGGCCATTCATGACAGGTGTTAGATTGTCTGCTGAGAAAATCCACTAAACTGTTGTTGGCTCCCGGAAGATGAAGAGCAATTGTCCATTATACCATGTCCATAATCTGATTGCTTCTTGGGACAAGGACAAAGGATGGGCACCTCCCTCGTGGATTACATCTTACATCATAGATGGATCTGTACAGTGAAATTCTCTAAAAGCCGAGAGCAATGATTTGCAAGCTGATCTGATTGCTTGGATTTCTAGGACATTTATGAGCAGACTCATCTTCTTCTGGGACCATATCCCATGTGTCTGAAGATTATGGTATGAGCACCTCAACCAGTTCCTAAGGAGTCTAATCAATGCCTTTGTGGTGAGGGGCCCCTTTTTGAAGATTCTGAGCATCTGTCCATGAGTTTAGAAATCACCAAATACATGAGCTACAATTTCAACAAATACGCCCGTTTGATGTTCCACAGGTTGATACAGGACTGGCTGAGATTGGATGTAACAGACATAGGTGATGGCTAGTGTCATCACATAAGAGAAAGATGATGCAACCTTACGGTTGGAGATAGGTTCTTGAGTGATTGATTTATCCTGATGTTGGAAAAGACTGTCTAGATAGACAGAAGCTTCTCTTCTGGAAACTATGCCTTTGCCGATTTGTATTCTATTGTCTGCAACAGGCTGAGTGATGATTTGTTGTAGTTTATGATGAGGTCCAGCTCTCTGAACAGGTGGAGGACAAAGTTCAGAGCTGTACCAACATTCTGATGATACCTGCCACCGATCAGCCAATCATCTAGATATGGATAAACAAATGTCTTGTTTCCTTAAAAAGTGAGGTTGCCATAGCTAAATATTTTGGGAGGACTCTCAGTGCTGTACAGCAGCTGAACAGCAGTATCTTGTATTGATAACAACTGGGCCCTCCTGAGAATTGCAGATATATCCTATGGGCTGGCTGGATTGTAATATGGAATCTTGAAGGTAGACAGCCAGAGAACAATCTTAAGCCTGCAAGCAAAGAATGATGGAGGCTGAAATTACCATTCTGGGAATCTCAAGAATTTGTTCGGTCCTCTCCAGCTGAGGATAGGACAATGATCCTATTTTTCTTCAAGTAAGGAAACATCAGGCATCTTTTTTTAAAATTCCACCTCCTCTACGCCTCCGAGGAGAAGCAGGGAGGCCGCTAATTCTTTCAGCTGGTTTTCAGGAGAAGGGTCACTGCAGATGGATGGGGGAGAGGAGGCAGAGACTGGAATTGCATAGCCTACCTAGGGAAGAGGACTTCTAGCACCCATTTATTGTTGGCTATTCCAGTTCAAACATGACAAAATAGGAAAAGATGGCATTCAAAGATAGGGTTCAGGGATGGTTCTAGTCTGGCTAGGTTATGACTCTTGACTTTTATGTCAAACATGCTGTCTCAATGAAGTCACAGTGGCTGGTGACTGCAGCAGGTGGCCTCCTTTGAGTACACATGGGTTTCACCCTCAGAGGATAATCAGGAGGCCATTGTTGAGAATAAGTGGACTCAGATTGAAATCTCTGGTGATTTATATCATGGCCCTGATATGCAAGCTGTTCAGATGTCAATGTGGCTTTGGAGTCTTTCAAGAAACGCAAGACTTCGTCTGATCAACTGCAAAATAAGTTTGCCCTCTCAAAAGGGCAGTTCCTTTAAGTGTTATGTATCTCCTTTGTGACGTCTGACACTTCAAGCCATAAAGCCTCTCCACTGTAGCTGCCACAAGCCACACACCAAGCTGCGGTATCAAAAACGTCCATAGCCACTTGGAGAGATGGACTTTGCCACCAGTTGCCATTCAAATACTCCAGACTTTAATTCCTCCTTAGCTTCTGGAGGAAGCTTGTTCACAGAGGAAGATAACTTGGTCCCAGGCCAAAAAGTCATACTTCGTGAACAATCCTTAGTAATTGCTATGAGTAGTTGGAGCAAAGTGCAGGAGTAAGCTTTCCTTCAAATGAGATCAAGCTTTCTGGAGACTTATCTTCAGAAGTAGCATGTGGCAGGCCAGGCTGCCTAGCTTTCTCCTATGCCATAGGGACTACCAAAGACACAGGGGTCAGAGGTATACAGAATGGTTCGAAAGCCCCTCTATGAAACTTAATATCTTTTTCCCCCCCCACTTGCTTTGCAGTTGGGTGAGGATATCAGGGCCCTGGTATCTTTAGCTGGCTCCAAAATGCCTTCATTTATAGGCCTCACTAAACTGCCCAAAAGAGGAGGAAAGCAAATAATTGATGGGCCTTTTCCACAATCACTGATGTCTCAATCTCCAAAGTATCAACACTTCAAGATACCAGGTCTTGAAAAGTTCTGAAATCATCTGGAGCTGGTATGAGGGCAAAAGAGCCTGCCTTTTCAGGACATCATGATGATGGGTCTGTGGGAGAAGCTGAAAGGCACTGGTCCAGTGGTTCAGGACCAAATTCCTCTTTATCCACTCCCATTCCTGAAAACTTCTGTGGGAGGTCTTGAAACTTGAGGTCATAGGAGAATGAGACCGACATCTGTGCAACAATCGAGAAGGAGACCCAAGTCTAAAAGCAGCCTAGTAAGCCTAAATAGGCATAGCTGGAAAGTTGTATGAATATGGTTAACCAGGTTAGTTAAGATACATTTGGGTAGGCCCCTGCCATCCATATGGTGGGTAAGCTAGGGCTCTGAAATGAGGGATTCTGGTCTGGAGGAATAAATCATCTCCTGACCTTGGACAGTGATGAGGTGAAGGCTCCCAGCGGCACTGGATGGAGAAGAAAGTATGGTCAGGAAAAGGTCTTCTCTATCTGCAGTGCTGATCTTTCAGGTAATGTCTGTACCAGGAGCACAGACATTTGAGTCAGTGCCAGATGATGCACACTCAGTAGAAAAAAATGGTATAGGAAAAGAGAACTTCCATCACCAATAATGCAAAGCCAGAACAATAGTTAGTTCCTCAGTTGACAGTGTCAGTATTTCAATTTTTGGTTTCAAGGAAACTGTACCAGATGTAGGGACCAGAATAGCCTCAGAGCCCTTCAGTACCAAGAAGAAAGTTGAATCATTGTCACTTGCCCCTTTAGCATAAGAGGACTTCACTCTCCTCCAAAGAGCTGAGTGTAAAGGAAATAGCTCTCCTTGAGGCCTCTCAACTTTTCCTTTCTCAAGGAAGAAAGATCTGTACCAGGTACCATGTTTGATCTAATGCTCTGATCTCCTTTACCTCACTGTGGAAGAGGCAGTATTTGTCTTTGTTGCTGGAGCAGCTAACAGTGCTGAGCTTGTCTTTGGCTACCAAGTCTTATGGCCAGTCGATCCCAGATTTGACTTCTTATGGATACCAGCCTTTGCCATTGCATCCTGGATGTCATGGGAGCACACAGAGTAAGAGGTGGAAAGTCCCATCTTGGAGCTCCATGCCCATTCTTGTGGGTCTGAAATGCCCCTCACAGGCTGCTCTGTAAGACACAATTTTAACCTCCTTCGACTTTCTTGTTCTGGAGAAGAGACAACTGGCAAATGGAGCATCTATTAGATACAAGGCTCTCACCAAAACAAAAACAAACTGTCTGGAAGGGGAACAAGCCAGTCACAAGATGGACAGGATTTGAGACTGCTGTTTTAAGTGGTTGTGGCACAAGGTACTGAGAGAAAATAAGGTGTTTTGTTTTGTTTTTTAAACAAAGAATAAACGTAAAGAAAAAATTAAAGAAAATGGGAGAGATATTTAAGGAATTAACCCTAACAAGCTATATAAGGATAGATTTAGAGAATGGACTAAGAGGCAGCAGGCAGACTTCCTGGTTCCATCTCACTGCCATAGCTGGTAAGAGGAACTAAGAGATGGTTGCAGCTGCTCAGCCCTTTATGCGCTGGGGTTCCTGGGAACATGAAGACATGGAGAGAGCAGGCATGGCACCAGAGACAATAATATTCAAAGATTCTGAACATATATGAGGTGCACTTGCACACAGAATGGGATCCCCATAGACAAACTCAAACAATGACCTAAGTTGAAAGCACACAGGGTGTTTCCAACTGTGTAATTTTGTGTAAGATATTGATGGAGTAATTTGTACTGGGTATTATCCAGAAACAGTTCCAGAAGTCAGAGTAAAGTTAAAATTAAATACTTATGATCAGACTTGTCTTTAAGCCAAGCGTGGCAACTGCCTAAATTCCTGTAACATTTTACACTGTGGCATTGCTGGAGCTAAACTGACACTCAGAACCATTTAGAAATTCGGTCACAGAATCAAATCAAGTTTCTCCTTCCCACTCCTCTTTAAAGGGGTATCACAAGTCCAGTCACCTTACTACTGTGGTGCCGTTGCCCACAGGCTATACCTTTTTGTATAAAAAAGCGACATTCTGAAGGATCAAGTCCCAAAGAGCACAAAACAAAGTACAGAATTTGGGGGTGGAGGGAGAAGGGAAGGAAGCAAAGGAGGAAATCAGCTCAAGAGCAGTCAACATTGAAAATAGACCATATAGGCAAACCTTGCTTGCCTCTCAGAATAAACTGTTTTCTAATAGGTCCTGTTTATGAAATCTAAAAAACATCACTTCTCATAATACTGCTCTCAAGGACTTCTAATCTAAAAGATTTGACAAGATAGAACTGTACTGAGCAGCTCATCTACCATCCCCTTCCAAATTTATTTTTCAGCAATCCATTACGTATTTGACATGCAAATCCTCATACGTGGTTTTTTTATTTCCAGCCAGCTTGGTCCTTTGATCTTCCTACTCATCAAGAGAAGTTCCAGGCTAGAAGTGTTCGTTCCAAATACATGAGAAAATGTCTCTCCTTTCAGATCTTGAGGAAGCCGAGGGACCTCAGCCTGACATAATCAAAAGAAAGGGATAAGTCATTGTATTTCTTAAAAAAAAAAAAAAAAGGGTGGGGGCACGTCAACATATTATGCTCAAGCAGCAGTATAAACAAACTAAATCATATCCGAAATGTGCCAGTTTCACAGGAGTGCAACTCCATCACATCAGAATGATACTTCTTGGGTTGCTATAACACAGACTATTGTTTTAACAAAACTCTACCTAAGTAGGTTTTGATTCATTTCATTTTTACCAGTAAATATCTGCAAACATCTATTTCACCGAACATACACAAACAAATGAAAAAGTAATCCCATCAACAACAACTGAAATGTACAGAAATGCACAATAAGAAAAATATTGCTTGAGAACTTAAGAGTCAGAATTCACTGAATTTTGAATTAGGCTTGTTACCTGACATTCGCTAGTTTGTAAAAACAGGTATGGTTTGTGGATTTAAAGATATTTGCTCTGTATATTTTGATATATGATATTGACAATTTGTGTTTTCATGATTTAAAGCTTCACTTTTTGAAACAATGTCTACTGTCATTAAAAAATTGTCTGGCCTCCTCTTTAATTTTCCCCAACTGTGAAAATTTAAATAAGAAAAAAAATGCTTACAAATAAACTCACATTATCTGTGGAAATTATTAAAACAAAAAATGGAAATCTCCAAGCCTACACATAAGCCAGGAAATTGATCCAGAAAGGTACATGCCAAAATCTGTGTCCATATGAGAAACAAGAGTGTGTTGATATCACCCATGACCCACATATCAACATTTTTAATATAGAAACTGCTTAAATAAATACTGCAAGTTAATTATATTGTTTTATGCATCTGACAGCTTTCCAGCTACATCCACTGTTTGCAGACCGGTAAGATTAGAATGCTTCTGAAGTGCTAAAGCAGCATTTTGAGCAGCTAACATGCTTCTACTTTACCCTTCAGATATGACCTTAATCCCTGCAAAGTGGCTGAATGCATTAAGATGGTGCCTATAATGTCCCCTTCTCCGCAATTAACAAAACATATTTAGAAGGGAATACTGTCAATTTGAAACCTAGTCAAATTTTTTTTAAATGATTAAAATTAGTTGTTACTATCCCTGTCCCAGAGTCCTGCTGGGAACTTGTGTGTCTGTTACTGTATTTCCCTCATTTCTAAAGAGACTTTCTCTTGCCCAGGAGCCTCATAAAAGAGGGATATAAACAGTGAAACTGACTATACACAAATGTCCTGCTAATCACAAGGCACTTAAGCATATACCTGATTTTAGGCTTGAGAACAGTCCCACGTGGGTGTTTAAAGTTACACACATTTAAATGCATCGTTTAAACAGAGGCCAAAGGGCACAAAAGTAAACAAAAAAATTATAAAGAAAGCCTGATTAATCAGGAATAAATACCTCCATAATAAATACCTCCATCATTAACATTGATGAATGAGATTTTTGTTTTAATTTCTTCGTGTTTTATGTTTTTGGGAATGCAGCTAACACAGAGATAAATAGAAAGCTTTAGTAGATCTATGATATACTGATTTAAAATGTTTCAATTTGCTATTTACTTTCACTTTCATTGTAATTAACTAGCTATAGCAGGAACTCGCCAGCATATCAATGATACAAAGAAAAAACAAAAAACACTAAGTCAAATGAGCTCCAAAAGACGAATTTTAAAAATAAAAAGCAACTAGTTTACATGTTGCAAAGTGGGTGTAGCCATGAGGACAAAATTTTGTTAACATATGTACTTATGTAAATAAGACTAAGTTCAATAGAACTATTCCAGTGATGTAGCTTCTAAGATCAGTTTTACTCACCGAGTACCTAACTTCTAGGTAGTCAGACTTTGCTGGAACATCCGGGATCTCAAAAGCATAATTCTTTTCCACTTTCTATACAAAATAAATACATTTTAAATACTATGTATTAGGTGCTAAGATTTTTTTTTAAAATATCAGTATACTGAACATTCATTCTTTCCAATAAGAGAAAGAAAGGAATAAAAACCATACATGATGCAAATGCTCATTTATCTGAGCTCATTTTTCTTACAGCAGCAAGTGAAGCTTAGCTTCCCTTTGCTATTGGACAAGTAGGTCTCTAACATCATGTTCATAAAAGTTACTAGCGATGCTAAAGTAGGCTCCAACCACACTTAGTCCGTGTCCACACTGCACTTTTATCATTAAACTTTTGTCACTCAGGGATGTGGGGGAAACACCCCCTAAACTACAAAAGTTTTAATGACGAAAAGCACCAGTGTAGACAAAGCCGCAAATGTCCCTCATTGGGGGTGGTTTTGTCAACAGGAGAGCTCTCTCCTGGCGACAAAGAGTGGCTACGCTGCATGCCTTACAACGGCACGGCTATAGCGGCACAGCCACGCTATTGTAAGCTGTGCAGTGTAGACACGGCCTTACTGTTAAGAACTATGTTAAAATTTCCTGGAGGCTAAGGATTTGGATTTGCGTGGCTATACTATGCTGCTGCACCAGCTGGAGAACAGCACATTGCATCCATTATGCAAATGGATGGTGAAGAGTCACTTGTGGCGCGTGTTATTTGTATTGCCATAGGTCCTACTGGCCCTAGTCATAGACCAGGATTCCACTACTGTCTTGTCTTTTTTAAACACATAGGTTCAAACCACTTCTTCTGGATTTAACCTGACTATGGAATAAAAGTTCTATTGAGAGGGTCACATCAGCTTGATATGTAGCAATATTTTCACATAAATATTTTCAATCATTTTGTAAGGAGAGATTTTTGAGCAGCACTGTTGCAGAAGTGCAAGCCGTGCCAGCCATCAACTGAAATTTACAGGAATCTTATCAATTTCATCACTGCCTTTCAGAGAATCTTGTTAGTTTTGCTACTGCTAATCACATCAATTTCAGCCAGCAGCTGTTGGGGTGTCCACGAGCATATTCTGTTTCAGAAACATGTGACAGTGGTTTCAAAAATTAAACTTATGGAATTTCTAGTTTCTGGGAAATTTCAATTTTTGCTCTGAATGGAACAAAACCAAAATTTCCCACAAACTAGAAAACCTGTGTTTCAGCCAGCTCTGCACAGAGCCACTGTAGCTTTGTCACTTAAACATGAAAACAAAGCAGATTAATTTCATAGCAAGTGGACTTCAGATACCAAGGTCTTTTTCAAAATAAATTGATTACAATGGAGGAGATAATTAATGAAAACTTCTTCCAAATATTTCAAAAGTAGCACTGTTAATGGATGAACTGAATATATACATTAAAGCTAAAGGACAAAATTTTAGAGCCAATCTTTTTTTTAGAAAAATAAGGAATTGTTTATGCCTATTGGCCTTGGAGAAGCTAATTTACAATTTTTAAATTGACTTCAAGGAAAACTGTACGTGTTTCTTAGGGGCTGATCCTGCAGCTCCCATTGAAATCAAAGGCAACTTGAGGGAGGAGAATTTCAAAGAATTAGCAAGCTTTCATAAACTAGAAAGAAACCCTTTTACTACTGTAGTTTTGTTTATTGAAATATAAAGAACAGGCCAAGCACATTTTAATACTAAAGTATTAATGCCTTAATAAAAGCTATGTTCTTTGAAAAAAGTTCACAAAGCTGCATATCATATGATTACAGGTATTAATTTTTCCCATCCTTTTTTGGCAATGCAGGAACTATGATTAGCTAAAGTATGCTTATGCAGTTTCAATGCTTTATAGGAGACCATCCCCCCTAGCTTTCCCCATCTAGCTAGTCTTAATATGCAGAGAAAAAAGTCAGTTCAGACCTGATAGCAAATTCCCATCTGAACAGTACGATACAATATTTGCTTGTCCTCTCTCTCAGATCAGTATTTGGTCTTCACACAGAAGGCCTTGTTTGATATCTTGCTAGACAATGAATAAAGCTATCGTCATCATGTTGAAATACAGGCCTGTATCTGACAAGACTTGTACTGGGGTAACTGCAACATTCAGTGTAAACACATTGTGCCTTATAAAAGAGGGTTTTGCACTGTGGCTTACCCCACTTTCAAACATCTATAATCTCTACCTGCAATTGTATCTTTATTTTAATCTTTGTTATCTCTTCCTGTATCATCATTTAACGTGCACATGCAGAGTGACAAAGTTTTTTTTTTTCTTTTTTTAAAGAGTTTTTCTGATTCTTCAGCACTTTTTCAAAGGACAATCCAAAGGATATGCTTTCAAGTCACTGTTACTGAAGCCTGCTTCATTAAACTTTAGCTATTTTCTCAACTGCAGGGTTCTTCAGATTTCAGTTCCTAAGCAGTGAGCTAGCATCTCATTAAAATTACCACCTACATCTCCCATTTACAAGTACATTATAATAAGAACATACAAGTAGAAACAGTGAAAAAAATTCAAAAGGTAAATTTGTCAGAATTATTTTGATCATAAGAAAATCTGAAACAGATGAAATGTGTTGCTGGAATGTGCCAAAGAAGCATGCAATCTGTCCACTACTGAAGGCTGAAAATACTGCACTAGATTACATACTGCTGCACAGATGTATGATATTTATTGGGTGAATTTGCTATTTAGGAGGCATTTGGGAAGCACTTGCATTTCCATCATGCTTTAGAACATTTAGAGTTGTCCATCAATATTTTGATTTTCCCCTCATTTTACACACCTGTGTTTTTATTCATTCTTCCTCTGTTTTCCTCTGCCTTTCAAACCTCTTATCAAACATTTTACACAAGGGTTTAATGACAGCACTGATCACTAATCCAAGAAAATCAAAACTAATCCCAAAGTTATACTGTAATTCTTTGTGAACTCTCAACTTGATACTCCAAGAAAGTTGGAAGAGCCATCTGAGCACTTAATTCAAGAAACATGATGCCAGTGTTGTACTCATCTTCATCCAAGTCTGGACTGTAAAGAGACACTTGCATTTTATCCACACATATTAATAGGGAAAAGGGAAAGAAAAGTTAATGAGTGTTTGTGAAGTGATTGAATAAAGTCTCCTCACACAGCTCTAGCAATGCACTTCAGTCCAAATCTGTGATGCCCTTGCTAGCACAATTTCTGCATATTTTGCTTTGCAGAACTGTACGTTTAATGAACAGGTTCCACTGACACCTATTCTCTATCCCACATCATGTCTGCCTCTATCTTCCGATAGAGCAACCTTTTCAACTTCACCATTCTCTCTTAACTGCTTGAGGAGTGGCCCAAATACATAGTGGAATCACAAATGTTAAGCACAACTAGGGATCCAATGAACAGTTTAAATCTCAAAATGGCATCCTAATTCCCACAAAAAGGGAATATTATCTGTCTTATTAATGGTTTGAAGTACAGCAGTGTCTAGAAAGTACAGCCAACATCAGGACCTTCTAATGTGTTAGGCATTGTACAGTCATATGAAAAACAATCCTGCCTCAGAGAGCTTAAAATCTAAAGAGAAAAACCAACAGATAAACAGTGGAAGGAAAAAATAAGCAACAAGGTGAAGCAATTTGTTCAATGTCACTGCAGGTCAATGGAAGAAAAATCAAAGAACCAAATTTCAAGTCCTAGCCCAGTGCCCTATCCAGAGGGCCTCAGGTGGTTTTTCCCCTCTCATGCTCAATATTCATTATAAAAATTAGGATGTTTAAGAGAAATGAATATTGGCAGTCCAGGAATCAGTACTGTCAGCACCACAGAAGGACTGCTGTTTAGTTGCTAGCTCACCTGGGCATGTACACTCTCTCTATTCTAGTAAGTGAAGCCATTTTGTGTGTATCCCTCAGCAAGCTTTGGGCAAAAAAAGTGCATTACAGTAAACAGGAAGTGCTACAGAAATGTAGTACACTGACTTCTAGTATATGTGGCAGAGACGGGAGGCGGGGAAGAAGGAAAACCTTGAACTAGGTCCATTAGTGGTTTGGGGTCCACAATATAGAAACAAAATTGACTCAAAGTTGTGTTGGCTAAAACTGTGCTATTAATTAAGCCGTTGGCAGGATTTCAGCAAGGTTTGACATTTATAATCATGACGGCACATACACAAACTGTTTGGTCATAGCCATATTTGAAAATAGTTTTGAATGTAACAAGTCCTAGTAAGAAAAGTCAGGACACAGCCTTAGATCTCAAAGAAAGATGACTTCTCACACAGAGATGATGATGATGACGACCTTTTATCAATATTCTGCCATTAATCATATTTGGTTTGGAGTTAAAATTCTGTTCTATACTAGGCCCATCTCCAAACTCTGTTTCACTTATTCTTGAGTTGAGAAAGATTCAGATAGTCACTGCTTGGATGTTTGCAGGATAACATACATCTACATGCCTTTTACACACACACACACAGCTATCCACTGAAAGTTTTCTGCCCTCCAAAAACAAAAAAAATTGGAAGGGATTGAGCATGATTTACAAAAGAGACAAACCTTGGATCTGAACTTCATGATCTTGTATTTTACAGCAATTTGGTCATTAAATTCTTGGTAGATGTTCATCATAGTCACAGGATTTTCTGTCTCTTTACCAGAAGTTAGGTCAACTTGCTTTAAAGAGAGAGAGTCAAATCAAATTATTTCATTTACAGATTGTGACAACAAACATTAACGAAATTAACAAGTCAGCAAAATTCAGGGTTATTTTAATGGGTAAACTGACATACAAATCAAAGTTTGTAGCCAAGGAATATTATGGCACCAAAATTAAGGCGTTCACAAAATGTAAAATTTATGAAATACTACTTAAAACAGAGGACTTGGAAACTTAACATGGTAAGCAGGAGATCACCCGAGAAGACTGCCACCATTAGTTTCAGGTAAAGGAACTGTCCTTTTCTCAGTCACATCATTATAGCTTGAAAATCAGGGATATTCTACTCTGCATGATGAATATCACATATGTAACAATCAGCACAGCTTGTTTTTGCCATGTAAGCAAGTAAGAAGGCATTTTACTACAATAGCTTCCCATCAGCAGCCCACTGAAATTTAGGCCTACCATCTCACGTGGCAGTAGATAGATAGTTCTCTCAATGTTTTTCACTGTCACACAACAGCTGACATAAGTCTCTGCTGATTCAATCCATACTTTACCAAACAGAAATACCACACCTGAGAAAGGAAGAAAAGACTAGATATTAGAAAACCAAAAATTCTCAAAGATGCTACTATCAGAAAAGTGGCCATTTTAAGTATAACTAAAGAAAGATTAATTCACTCACAGGACCAAAGTAATTTGCAATTTGTAGTCCCTGACAGTTCCATCTGCTGACAGATAGTGCTCTACAAATATCTAAGCAACCACTTTATAAACCTAGTCCTTCACCATCCACCTCCAACACTGTGGCAACCAAGCAATGTCAAGCACAGAAGATGGTATCACACCACTATCTTCTGTTCTCAGAGTTCTATTCTTATAGCTTCTCATTCTCCCTAAATCGGTTTAAGAGCTTCCAAAAAAAAAAAAAGTAGGTGAAGAAAGGAAATGCTGAGATGTGTGTGGTGTCAATTATTCCATAAAAGGCTCAAACGGTCCAGATGGTGGTGTGTTAGATGGTAACCAAGACAAGGAAGTCTTTTCCTTACTCAGTTCTCCAAGATTAACACTCCTTTGTACCCAATTAAGTTGATGGAAGGCCTTTTGTTATCTACTGAAAATTTCACTCAATAGATTTATCAGCTTCAAGTCCCAAACTTATGAATTTTAGTAGCAATAATTCCTATAGTAAAATCCAGAAAGATTTATATTTGACAACTCACTGCTCAAAAGAATAGCACACACAAAAAACAAGAGCCCACAAGTACAACAATCTTTCCTGCAACTCATGGTCCATGAAATAATTCCCCTGCCCCAAGAGCTCTCCTGCACAGTGCTTGTCACCTATCTTGTTCAGTGAGTATATGGGGCCACTAGCAGGATTAGTGAGGAGAGTTCACTGCGTTCAGTATGCTGATGGTACCCAGCTCTACATCCTCATGACATTTGACTCTGCTGGAGCAATGGGATGCATTTCCAAGTGCCTAGAAAACTTAGGTCCTGGATGACAACTAGCTGGTTGTGATTCCATCCAGGTAATTGAGAGATAATGGTGAGGTTAGGGGGAGCAACTGGAAGTTGGCGGAACTTATATCAGCACCCCTCACAAAGGGAGTGCAAGAGTACAGGTGGACAACTTGGGGACGCTGAGAAACTCAGGGTGCTCCTGGATGTCCAGGTATCACGTGTAGCCAAGACAGCTTTTTCACCAATCTTTTCTTTTCATTGTGGACCTTGCCACAATTATCCACATCTGCATCACCGCAAAATTAAAGGTATAATAAACCAGCTATAATGCACGCTACATGGGATTACACCTTGGAAACATTTGAAAGCTGAAGCTAGCACAGAAGGCTGCAGTCCACTTAAGTGGACTTGTAAGATGGGAGGACATTATACCAGTACTGTTACCTTTCAATCAGCCTCCGGGTAGAACTCAGGAGTTTGGTATTAACTAGACTTGGAAGGATTATATTTTTATTGGTAAATGTCAATTTCACTCCCCCTCCTCCACTGCCACCCACACACAAATATTTCTATTGATAATGGTAGAAATTTACAGACAGGAAAAATTAAGAAAATTGCTGCTCAAGAACAAAGATATTTACTCTGTATAGTCTGACATGTGATGTCGACAACTTGTTTTAGGAACATAAGAATGGCCATACTGGATCAGAACAAAGGTCCATCCAGCCCAGTATCCTGTCTTCTGACAGTGGCCAGTGCCAGAAGCCCAGAGGGAGTGAACCTAACAGGTAATGATCAAGGGATCTCTATTCTACTATCCATCTCCACCCTCTGACAAACAGAGGCTAGGGACACCATTCCTTACCCATCCTGGCTAATAGCCATTAATGGACTTAACCTCCATGAATTTGTCTAGTTCTCTTTTAAACCCTGTTATAGTCCTAGCCTTCACAACCTCCTCAGACAAGGAGTTCCATAGGTTGACTGCGCTGTGTGAAGAACTTCTTCCTTTTATTTGTTTTAAACCTGTTGCCCATTAATTTCATTTGGTGGCCCTAGTTCTTATATTATGGGAACAAGTAAATAACTATTCAATCTCTCCTCATCTGGGACCCGTTCCAAACCCCTAATCATTTTAGTTGCCCCTCTCTGAACCTTTTCCAATGCCAGTATACCTTTTTTTGAGATGAGGAGACCACACTTGTACGCAGTATTCAAGATGTGGGCGTGCCATGGATTTATATAAGGGCAACAACAGATTCTCCAGCTTATTCTCTATCCCTTTAATGATTCCTAACATCCTGTCTGCTTTTTTGACTGCTGCTGCACAATGCCTGGACTTCTTCAGAGAACTATCCACGATGAACTCCAAGATCTCTTTCCTGATTAGCTGTAGCTAAATTAGCCCTCATCATATTGTATGTATGGTTGAGGTTATTTTTTCCAATGTGCATTACTTTACATTTATCCAAATGTGATGTTGAACATTTGTTTTAACAGTTATAAAGCCTTCACTTTCTGAGTCTCAAGATGTATTGTCATTCAGTCATTGTTCTGACTCCCCGCTATCATCTGAACCTCTTCTCATAATCTCCCAAAATGTTAAAAATGCTTCAAAACAAACATTATCCACCCCAAATTATTAAAAAATAAGTCACATTCTGATAAGCATAGTGTTAACCTATAAGAAAAAAAAAATCGCTTCATAATTTTGGACTTGGTTACTGGAGATTTCTCTCTCCTCCTACAACATACTGCCATTACTGAGATCAGAAGTGTTTGAGCTGGAGCTCCTTCAGTATAAACAATTTTTGGGAGGTCTTCAATTTCAGGACTTGCTCCCTTGGTCTACCAGAACCAAGATTCTCTTTCTCCCCCACCTCCTTCATTAGACCTTTAATAAGGGTATGAGCTAAGGCTGAGATATTTATGGAGTAGTTCCTGGTTTATTCTTAGCTTTTTAAGCTAAGAAACAGGTGACCAGAGCACTAGATTGACACCTATTGTTTTATTTTATTATTTCTTTGAATTTTTAAGGTAAGAGTACAGCCTTCCAATTCTCTCCATAAAACAGTTTAAGGGAACCATGAAAGAAAACAGAGTCTATTTCAAAGTTACAAATGATTTTAGAGTCTTATTTATCTTGCAGTCCGGTTTCATTTCAAGCAATGTATTTGACCTTATTTATGCCCATTTTCCACAAAAATAATGAAACTGTTAGAAAAAAGTAATGTCAAAATTTATTTCCCCCCTGCACTATTAATTGAAATCAGGTCCAGTCTATTATTCAACCTTGAAATGTCACAATAAGGACATTCTTATGCAAGAAAACATGCAAGAAAAATAAATCCTTTCACAATTATGTTCCATTCAGCAGCCACTGACTTACAAGCCAAGACAGAAGTAAAAAATAATAGCAGAGTCTTTAAGAGTAGCTATTTGTATTAGAATCATTGATTTCACCGCAGCTTCAGTGATCACTAACTGCTCTCATCAGGAAGCTTTTCAATGCACTCAGCATACAAAGAGATTGACTCATATTTAACCCCTTGGCAACACAAGTTAAGAAGGCGTGACTGCAAAATGCATTAGACTTAGCACTTGGAGCATTAGTCCAAAGCCACCAAAATAGGTATTTTTCCTCTACCACTAAGAGCATGAATGAGGTTGATATGCATGGAAGACAAAGACCAAAAGCACTAGAGCTATGAAATAAGTGAGACAGGACTGAGGTATCTTGGCAGAGCTTTATGAAGATTTTTGCACAATAATATCTATTCCACAACCAGTCTGCCTCCTCTCCTCCAACTCATGTAATACAAAGACAGGTTTATCAGGACCTAGGAGACCAAACTAATGATCTAAATCAGGATCTCAGATAATATTTTCAAAAGGAAGAGAACAGTGCATTTAACTATTGTACCACTTAGCCAAGAGTTAGAGACATCAACTCATACACAGAGGTAAATAATGTCAGCGTATTCCCTAGATTTAACAGCACTGAAATCCTTTTCCTTCTCCCAACACTATACCAGACCACACATCATAGACAAGACTTTCATTTTGTCAAGTAGTTATATCATATAGAGGGAGAAATAACCCTGTGCAGGTTACAAAGCAGCTTCCAGGGGAGAACTTCAACAGGCATAGAGAGCAGCTAGTCTTTCCTTGCGTTTCTTTGAAAATCCCTGCTTTCACGGTGAGATTAAATTGAAGAGAACAAGAGAGTTACTTTCTGTCTTTAAACGTGTAGATACCTGGTTGACTATACTGATCTTCGTAAGCATCCAGCCAATAAAACCTAAAGACTTGATCACCATCTTTCCCATTCACTAGTGGCAGGCAACTGGGGTCCACTTGAACTTCTGAGGCAACTAAATCAATTTCATCCTTATCCATTCTGGTCCAACAGGACATATCAGGGAGAAAAGAACTTCTGCAAGTATTGAAAAACAGATGAGTAAAGTTGTATGTTTACTATAACCATAACTTTTGAGAAGACATGACTTAAGATCTGTCACAAGAAACCACCTAACATGCAATACTCCATTATTTCCCCCACAAATATAGCTCTCATTTATCCAGCAGACAGGCATTAATAGTTGCTTTAAACTATTAGACAGACCCCAGATATGCAAGTCTTTACAACATGAGTAATCCCATCGGTTTGCAAGGCTACCTTCAACTGTAAGCTATCTGGGATGGGACAGAGTCATTACATGTTTCTGTGAAGCACCTTGTACACTTCAAACCATGATTTGACTTGTCATAATTTTCAGTCATGAAACAGTATTTAAAAAGTGCTTCAAAACTCTCCTATAAGAAAAGGACCTGAAAATCAGTACTTTTGCATTTTGAACTTCAATGCCATGACTATTTGCCATGGGAAACTGGTTTTAACTAACATTAATGTTTGGGGAAATTATAAGGTGTTTGGTAATATAAATCTTTTGTGATTCCTGATTTCTATTCATCAGCACCAAGATGTGCAGTCTAAAACTTCCACATTACATCACCAGCTCTTTGCAATTAACCTAAAACATTACACTATTTACCCAGACAGGAACTGTCTATCCCCAGAAACATGAAGTATCCCTTTTCTTAAGTAGCCGTCAGCCAGTTTACTCCTTTCAACATGCACGTTTTTAAAGTCTTTACAGTGCAATCACAGAACAATGCCTTGAGAAAACATAAATATGTAAATATCAAGTCCAAATATAATAAAGTCATAAATATAACTTTTCAGCAAAAAAGGTCTTTTGCAACCACCGATCCTTACAAAAAGGATGCATCTTCCTTCACAGAATCTACTTGCTGTGTCTCTTTCTTTTCTAGTTTCTGTTCTTTCTTCAGGGCACCGGCAGTCTCTGGTATATCTGCTTCCATAGGTTCATCAAAATCCCCATCCTCAAAATCCATCATGCTCTGATCATTTTCTGTAAGCATTGTAAAAAGAACTAAGGAATTGAATCATTAATACAATATACTATATAATTCTAGTACATACACACACATAGTATACAACATTAATATGAATCACTTTAAGCTATTTTCACACTTAGACCCAGTGTTAACTCAAATATTTTAGAACATGCTACATTTGCTATCTCCGTTGCCAGAATTTTTAAAATACCTTGAATAGCTTTCTCTGGTTTTGCCTTCACCAGTTCTTCGTTTTCTGCAGCTTTTATTGTATATTCAGCACCATTCTCTTTATGGACTGCAACAGGTTTTGCTGCATAAGTGGTATGCTTAGGATCAGAGGTAGTTGGAGAAAGAACTTCCTTTCTGACAGTGGTGGGAGCTTTCCTTACTATAGGGGTTACTACCTGAAAAAATATTTTAGGCACAAATTAAACTTCAATTTTCCTTAAAGGAGAACTACAGTGTTTAGTTATAAATGAAGCTGGCAACAAGGCCTACAGTCAGGGTTTTGCACACTCTTCAACACAACACCAAATTTCTCAGCAACAACTCCTCAATTCCATGGCAACATTTATTCTACTGCCATTTCTATTCTCAAGCCTACACCCCAAAAAAGAGACAGTTCCATGGGTCATAGTTGAAAATATTAATAGACAGCATTTGTTGATTATTTTTGGCCATGAGTTTTTTGCTGTTCTCCCCAGGCCTCAGCTCAGGAGCGAAGAGGCTGACCTCAGAACCTCTCTCTCCCCATTTGTGCCAGGCAAGAATGGAGCTGGCTGTCAGCTTCAACAGTTTCTCTCTAGCTCCCCAGACAGCCTAGTTTGCCAGCATACACTGGTACAGCCAAGAAGTTAAATTCTCGCCCCCCCAACTCTCTTCTGACTTGTGTCATGGAACAGTGCAGGGAGTGCGCACTGTACTCCAATTAACTCACAATTGTAAGGGAAGTGGAAGGTATGGTATGGCAGGGTAGGGGAAAAATACAGTTGTGTGCCTAGCTGCAGCAAATTAGTGAAGGTCAGTTTATGTAACCATAGTATCCAAATTACACGGGGCCCTGACTGAGATGAATAGGACAGGCTACACTCCTCAGACCTAAGAGTTTCAGGTACTCCACAGATGCAGACATAGGACACTGCATCATTTAAGACTGTTTCCTGTTTGGAGGCACTCGCTGAAACCATGAAGGCAAGAATAATTTTCCAATGAAAGATCTGATTCTGGAGCATTGTTATGTAACAAAGGAATAAATTCTGCAATGACACAATCACAGGATACATGGGGCCCTACCCATGTTAAGGCAGCCTAAGTAATTTTTCAGTTGTTTATAACTTTGCCAAACTAACAGTTTGGACTGAAGTTTTACAGGCTCTTTCTATCTCCGGCTGACACTTCTCTTTAAAGTTTCATTCATTTCCAAACAGCAAGGTTAGGAGAAAAAGAGGTTGTCTTCCTAATGTTGAAATTGATTTCCAATCATTTCACTGAAGAGTTCCAGCCTCCTTGCTCTATAGCAGAGATTTAGAAGTTGATAAGGGGGCAGGCCCTGTTTGTTATTCAGTTACATTTAGTGGAGTTATTAGCCTCTCTAAAGTTCCCATTTGCACAACCTCAAAGCATTTAGATGCTTGCTGCTACGAAAAAAATCCCTAAATGTTTTCACTACACTTCTGCATGCTCCCAAACCCTATCTTCCGCCTATAAGCTCCACTTAGAGCTAGAGCTTCAGACAGGACATAGGTACAGCTGCAGCTACCTCATCCTACCCTCCTGCCTTTAACCTTGAAAATGGTGTTCTGGGCTGGGAGTCATGAGACCTTCCAATGACTGGTGAATAGTCCTATGCACTTTATTGAGCAAGCCCTCACTAAGCTCATCATTTAGTTCAGATGGGGAAAATGAAGTACCTTGCTCATGGTCACAGCAGGCCAGGGTCTCAGCCACAAATAGAACCCTGGTCTCCCAAATCCCAGTCTAATGCTCTATCTAAGGCTCCATTGCCAGCCACTAAACAGTACAGGTCTGTGCAGCTGATCTACTGTAAACGAAAATAAACTATTGTAAACTAAAATAAAGTTTAAAAAAATGTTAATATTTATCTATTTCTTTTTACCTCATCTACCCCAGCTGCCCAATTATTTTTCCCATCTTAAATAAGCCTTCCTTTGATCAAAGTTGCCTATTCTCTTTCTTACTCTCCAAAATCCTAGACTGTTACCTTCTCCAACCTCATTCTCTCTTATTCAGCTTCTGCACTCTCCTGAAGCCACCTTCACTAAGGTACTAGTGACTCCTCCTGCTTCAACCAAATAGACACTTCTCTATACTTATGTTTCCAGATCTGCATATTGAAATTGAAAACGTTAGTCATTACCTGCTCACTTCCACTTAGTTTCAAAGACTGTCTTCCTGGTTCTCATTCTATCTTGTGGACAGCTCTTAAAAACCTGCAATTGCTCCTTCTAGGACAGGGGTTCTCAAACTCGGGGTGGTGACCCCTCAGGGGGCAGTGAGGTTATCACATTGGGGTGAGGGGAGTCACAAGCAGTCAAGCTCCACCTCCAAACCCCGCTTCACCTCTGGCATTTATAATAGCATTAAAAAAATTATTTTAGTGTTTTTAATTTGTATGGAGAGGTGGGGTCGCACTCAGAGGCTTGCTGTGTAAAAGAGGTCACCAATACATAGTTTGAGAACTGCAGTTATAGGACCATCAGACCAGTGACGCAGCTAATCCAGCATTCTGACAAAGGACAGTATCATATGCTTCAGA
Organism: Chelonoidis abingdonii; assembly: GCF_003597395.2. NCBI lineage: Eukaryota > Metazoa > Chordata > Testudines > Testudinidae > Chelonoidis > Chelonoidis abingdonii. The sequence goes on from NC_133769.1 coordinate 224,847,759, forward strand.
GGAAAATAGTAGCAAGGACAGTTATGGAAGAGCGTGCCTGATGGCTAAGTTTCTTCCTAACCTATGTCAGCTAGTAGTTGACTAACACCCCGAAGCATCAGGGTTTAGATCCTCATTTAGATATACCGGTAATTTTTTAATCCTATTAAATTTAGACTCAATCTCTCATGACAAATCCACAAGTCAATTATTCATGGTGTAAGAGTATGTTTCAGTTTTTAATTTGATTTTCAATTGCACTGTTATTCTTCTATTTTAATGGCAAACAGGATTTATCTCCTCTATACCATTTGTATCCTTCAATCGTATCCCTCACTAAACTATCCCAGTATGCTACATCTCTTTCCATGCCCAGGAATTCTATGCCCATGAACATTTATCAGCCATTTCCAAATCCCTTTGACCCTCTTCCCTGCTGTTGTTCCTTGGTTTCTCTTTTCTTGGCCCTTTTTTTCCCCTTCAGTGATCTTACCTACTCCCACTGTTTCATCTTGTGTACTAGAAGTAGATGATTTTTCAAGTTCCAGTGGCTTCCTCTCCACCCAGGCTTGTATCTTATTCCCTGACATCTTTTGGATGCCCAGCTGCCATTTCGAACTCCCCTCCTCAAACATTAACTTGTCAGCTTTCCTGCTTCTGTATCTCTCCATCAACAATTCCATTATCCATCTCACTTCCAGGTCCTGAGTCTCACTCTCTGACTCTTCTCTCCTCCTTGCAGCTCTCACTAAGTCTTTTCACATAAAAATTCTTTCCTCACCTCATTGTCTCCACTGCTAAAACCACTGCCCATATATAAAGGTTTCTGACATAGCAATAGCCTACCCTCCAGTCTCCCTGCTTCTTACCAGTGTCTCCAAAAAAGCTGCTGCTAGAGTCATCTTTCATGCCTCCTCTCAAACCATTCCACCCCATCAGAAGACTTCTACTGGTTCCCCACCTTCTGCAAAACCAAAGGGCTGTATACGCACCCACATTCCTAAATAATATTTCCCCTATTTACATCTTTCCATTTTCTACTCTTTTTTACAAGCTCTTTCCAATCTTTCTGCCTTATTTCCTTTCCCACCTCACTTCATGCCTATTTCACTGTGCCCCCATCTGTCAAGCATCCTTTCCTCCAAATTCATTTAAAATTCAATCGCCCTTAATAAACCGCTCAATATCCTTTTGTCATATCTTGTTTAGATAAGCTTTTTAGTGCATATGAAGTATCTATAGGTAAAATGTCATGTAACTCTAAAATGGTTTAGTGAAAACTGAAGCTACAGTATGTACTCATCCAACTACAAAGATAGTCAGAGGCAAAAGTGTATTTTCATCTCTGTATTAGAGTACCAAAAAGGAAATTACAGACCTTCTGTTTTTACTAAGGAAGCCAATAATAAAACAGGAGCTTACTTATTCAAAACATAAGTTAGTCATAAGCAAAAAACAAACAAACAAACCAACCAACCAATTTGGTCTGCAACTTTACCGTATGGGCCTGTGAATGTACAGAGAAAGGATTCAGTGAAGCTCCAACAGGTCTTTTCTTTTTTAGCTTCACAACTGGAGGTGGAGTTATCTGAACAGTCTAAAAAGGAGGAGGGAAAATATGAGAATGGCCCTGCATTAGTAGAATTTGACGGAGAAGGAAAAAGCCACCCAATTTTTCTCTTCTCCCTCTAACCCCGCATGCACGCTACATCAGCTACTACAGAAGTATGAGAGTCCCAACAAAAAGTGACACTATGAAGTGTCCTCACTTAGGGAATTTGAGGAAACGCTCTCAAAGCAAGTGAGAAATCCTTCCACGCTAACTAAGCAACCTTTTTTTTCCAATTTACTTAAAGTGACAAGGCCACAAGAATTCTAATAAGGTTTTGGGTTTGAGTGTTAACATCGTGAAAAAATTAACTTAAAAAAAATCATTAAAAGCAGCTACACGCCTTGCTCCTAAACTAGAGAAGAATGCAGAACAATGGCTAAGAGGGTCCAGAACAGCCAAAGCAGCAGTGGGAGTATTATGCTAACTGATAATATATTATACAAAATCCTGGTGTGAAAAGAAAGTCAATAAAAATTTTAGATCATAAGTCACAGGACAGGGACCATCTTTCCTTGTATTTTATACAGCATCAAGCACACTGCTGGCATTTAAATAAAAGAAGGAGTCTTGATGACACAAATCTTTGATGAAGTTTAGAGATCCACAAGAGCCAGAGAAATTTAATTAAAAATGTGTGGACGCAATGGAAAATTTTTCAAATGCTTCCCATCCCTCACTATAGATTTTTTTAGACTACGGCTAATATGAAGTATGACAAAAGAAGTAAAAATTCAGCTATGGCTGAGAGTCATAAGTTTAACGTGTTGGCTTTACAAACTGTTCCAGTAGACAACAGTTAAGGAGAATGTGTTATTTAGGAAGATTTGTAGTTGGTTTTCAGCACTGGCATACTAGTTAACAAGCAATTTTAAGATGCACATTTATGCCCGTAAATGCAGAAAGAGAGAATGCCATTTAGAACATGAGAAACATATTATTGAACTCCAAAGCTTCATTAACTAGCTAACTATTCTACAACAACAGACTGCGTGCTTAAGTGAAAAATATGATGAAAGTATTTGGTATAAAAATGTTTCTCTCACTTACCCTCCACAAAGTCTGGTAATTCACATATGCCTTGCAACAGACGACAATATCAGGATAGCATAAAGCATTTCCTGAACTATTTAGATGTTTGTGACATTAGTAACAGTTAATAAGGTGACATATCCCTAAAGTTCGGTATCAGATACCATGAGGATGAATATCGAATATTTATATTAAAGCTAAGTGAGGGACATAGTACTGTTCTAATTTTTTTTAAATATATTTGTAATTTTCATTTGTATTAATGATGTGTTATGTTCAGTAACCCCAAAGGACATTATGATACATGCTGTTGAAAGTGTTAGCTTTGTAATTTTAAGGAAGTCTGCTAATACAGTAATGAGCCCTGTCACGCTGATTAACTAAAAAGTCATTGCTTTACCTGACTTTTTGTGTACCTGAAGATGACTCATGGGACAAAGACTGTCACAGCCAAGAGTTGGGAATGACTTCACTAAAATAATAAAATCTTAGCTGGTCCATTTAAAAAAAAAAAAAAAAAAGCTTCTTACAAATGTCTGACAACTGGATGAACTGCATCACTGATTATATACCTCAGAATTCAACTACTTACCTCAGCATTCAGATCTTGCAGAATATCCCCAAGTAAGTCATCCTTGGACAAGTCTACAGTTTTCTGTAAAAATATCAGACAGCTGTATTAGCTATATAGACTTCATTATATGCACTTAACTGAACCGAAAGACTCTGTCAGTACAGAATAAGGAGGTTCCATATCCCATGGGCCAGATTTTCAAGAGTGACCAGCACCCAGAAACTCCCAATGGGAGCTTTTAGAAGTCTGGCTTGTGTGTCAATTGATTAAAAAAAGTCAAAACGGCAGTAACCAAAACATTTGTCACTTTGAGTAAAGAAAATAAAAGTTACAAGTCTAACTGAACATAGGACATTTAAACTGAAATATAAAAATACAACTTACATCTGTGTTTTTCTTCCCAGCACTAGCCATAAACATAGACTTGATAGTGTTTGGCTTTGACACCACAGACTTCTTCACATTCTTTGTGTCATTTGTGGATGTTTTGTCACCTTTTCCTACTGGAGCAAGAGAGAGTAGTGATTTCTCAAATAATTGAAGGATCCAGGTATCAGTGGGGGATGGACAGTTGATGGAATTGGTAAAGGGATCATCATTAACCTTTAGGCTACTTGCTCATATCAAGTGTAAGTTGGCAGTTCATGTAAGGCATTACAATCTCATCGCTGTTCAGAATTACATTACAAAAGGCTATCACCAGAGTTTGTAGCCTTCTTGGAAGTATCACAGAGGCCAATGACTGAACCACCTCTCTCATATAAAATGTGGTCACTCCAGAGCAGTGGTTCTCAACCTGCAGGACTATCAGCACAGAAACGCAGCCCATGTGACATCCTCAGGGCCATACAGGTAGTATTGGATGCGACCCAGATAACTCACTGTGTGCCACATAGGTGGCCCATAACAGTAAACAGGTTGAGGACCACTGCTCCAGAGTATGGTATGGCAGAGTATTTGCATAGAGGAAAGATGGTCCAGTGATTAGTTAGCAAGCCTAGGACTATGGAGACAAGGTCAGATTCTTTGCGTTGCCAATGACTTCCTATGCGATCTTAGTCAAGTTACCTAGAATGTCTAGTTCATTAGTGCACATCATCAGGGTCCACATGGATAGCTAGTGTGGGACAGATTCATACCCCAGCTTGTTTGTGTATACCTGCCCTCAGGGAGCTGTGCAGAAGCTTCCCTTGCCCCTGTACATATCCTGAAGATAAACATATGACTTCTGTCCTCAAGGTTATTAACTGGTAGCTTTCACAAGAACAAAAGAAATTCAGTCAAGTTTTTAAACACAAAGAAACCACTAAAGAACATAAGAATGGCCATATTGGGTCAGACCAAAGGCCGATCTAGCCTAGTATCCTGTCTTCCGACAGTGGCCACTGCCAGATGTCCCAGAGAGAATGAACAGATCAGGTAATCAAGTGATCCATCCCCTGTTCCCCATTCCCAGCTTCCGGCAAACAGAGGCTAGGGTCACCATCCCTGCCCATCCTGGCTAATGCTGGTTGATGGACCTATATTCCATGAACTTATCTAGTTCTTTTTTGAACCCTGTTATAGTCTTGGCCTTCACAACATCCTCTGGAAAAGAGCTCCACAGGATGACTGTGCATTGTGTGGAAAAATACTTTTTTGTTTGTTTTAAACCTGCTGCCTATTCTGAAATCCTGTCTGATCTCACAAGTTCATCAAGATTAGCCCAGTGCTAGGACAGAAAGCCTCTATGGTAAATGCAGTTGCTATAAGAAACTATGTTTACACTTCAGTAAAAGGCACTCTTTCCTGATAGCCAGTATTGAGCCCAAAATAATGTTAGGGGCACTATGCTATTGAAAGTGCAATCTTTTATGAGTTGTAAGAGATTCTGATCATTTGTTGCCAGTGGACATCCTATGGCATTTTTGACAAGAGTGCAGATATTAAACTTTGGGTAATTACATCCTACACATTCCATCTGAAGATGCTAGAGCAGCAAAATGACATTACACAATTGCAACATTTCACCTCTCTATTGGAGAAAGGGATCTTTGTATATTATTTGTAAATCTCTTTAGATTGTCCACAATGGAACTAGCAGTATAAATTAGATTTACTGTATATTCATGAATACATATCCATAGGCTTAAGCATGCAAGTTACATATAGAAATTTCTAAAGCCCCAACCTCTTTAAAGGCAGCCAAGAGTTCTGTGCCACCTTATTGGCCACTCTGGGCCAATGGGGGTGCTGGGAAGTGGCGACCAGCACATCACTCAGCCCTTGCCGCTTCCCACCACCCCTGTTGGCCTGGAGTGGCGAACCGTGGACATTGGGAGCTGTGATCAGCCGAACCTGGAGACGTGGCAGGTAAACAAACCAGCCCGCCAGGACTGCTTGTCAAAGTTTGCCGATCCCTGTTCTGGACCAATGCAACTAAGAAAGCTAGGGACAAAGCATTCTTGATAAAAAAAATTTTATAGAGTTTTCCCCAACATAACAGGAAGGTATTTTGTACTTGAAGAACCCACATATATTCCCTAGCAGAGCTTTCCAGGGATCAAGAGAGGTGAATCCATGGCGAAGTACACTATGCCATCATAATGCAAGTACAGTTTGTATGCAACAAATTACATAGTATTATGATGAGCTCCATGAAAACTCCTACAACAGACAGGGAGCAGTAGGAATGGTACATCCATCTCAACCAGGCACAATGAAAGACCTAAAGAAGCTGGTGCTCCCAAGATTAGCAGGGCAGAAGGAATGAAGAATCTGTTGAGTAGCAGACATAATGTAGTATAGAAAAACTTAGTCAACTATCAAGAATACACTTAAAATCAACGCACTGTAAAGTTCTTTTACACATGCAAACCTGTAGTATCAACATTAACCTTTATTAGCTAAACTGCCAATGGTGAACCAACATAGATCACAGCTGACTACTGAAATGAACAGCTTTACAGACAAAAATAGTAAATACCACCACCACCACCACTTTAATTGTGCATTCATACTATTAGCATTATGTTCATTTGTACTACACAAATGAAAACTCTTCAGAAAGCACACAATCTAGGTTTAGGAAAACAAGATAAAGGCTGAAAACAAAAAGGGTAAGTTTAGTCTTGAGAAAAGAAGACTCGGGAGGACTCAATAACAGTCTTCAAATATATTAAAGACTGTTATAAAGAGGACTGTGATCAATTGTTCTCCATGTTTCCTGAAGGCAGGACAAGAACTAACAGGCTTAATCTGTAGCAAGAGAGATTCAGGTTAGATATGAGCAAAAACTTCCTAAATATAAAGCATGGTTAAGTACTGGAACAGGCTTCCAAAGGAGGCTGTGGAATTCCCCTCGTTGCAGGCTTTTAAAATAGATTTTTTTAGATGGTCTAGGCATACCTGGTCCTGCCTCAGTGCAGGGGGTTGGCCTAGAAGACCTCCCACAGTTCCTTTCATCCCTACATTTCTATGATTCTATAATATCTTTCATGTTCAAATATTATAGTTCAATTCCATACTATAGACAAGGCAACGGATGCTATGCCTGCCTTGAGGTGACAGGGCCTCAGACATAGGATTGGCTGTGGCCACAGGTAATCCTAAATTATTCTAGAAAACAAAAGATATTTGAAGGGGTACAAGAGATTTCCCAGATGCAGGTTGAATGAAGCAAACAGGAGCCAACGAGAACCTTAAAGGGGGAAGGGATGGTAAAGACCCTGGTGTCCAGAGGAGGGGGCTAGTCGTTATGCGAGTGTGATTTCCCTGGCTGTTGCTCATCCTAAGCTCTGATAATCAACATCTCACACACCATCACCAAGAATAAACAGAGGCTCTGCAGGCCAAACACTGGTTCCAGACACATTTATGCAACCTCAGTCACTTCCGGTATCAATGACAACTGTACAAGTTGTCCTTCCCCAGAAGCTATGATCATTGGGCTAATATTTGGGCTTACTGACCCATTTCCCTTGGATGAAGTCAAGAGAAGTACCCAATTTTATACACTTTTTTAAAAAAAGCAACCAGAGAAACTTTCAAGAGTTCAATTCATTTACCTTTCTTCTTGGAACCAAGGACATCATCTTCTAGATCTTCATCAAAGATCTCCCTTCCATCTTCTACATAACCTATGCCATCTGTACAAGAAGAAGGTTATAATAAAGTTTAAGTGATCCTTTGCAAATTTAGAAAGATGAAATTTAAACTTAATCTCCCTCGCTAAGGGGCTTCCTCTGTTTAACAAGCTCTTCATTTTTCATTATTTTATAAATCTATTTATTTTGAGTACAAAAATAAACTAAAAAACAAAGCAAGTTATAACGGGGTTTGGCTCAAAGTAACTACTTTAGTACATGATCAGCTAAAACTATACCTGTAGTTTGCATTAGGGAACCATTTTTAAATGGAACAAAGTCACTGTATCTGCAGTCAATGTAAAATATTTGAATCACTGATCTTGAATGCGATATTATAAATTCAATAACACTTAGGCATAAAAAGCCAGATTTTTAAAGCTATTTATGTGTTGCGGCACTCAGCAACACAATGCCTAACTGATTTAGGACTCTGATTTTTGCTTTTAAAAGAGATTTAGGCACTTAGTCTCCTAAGGACTCCTAAATCAGTTAGGCATTGTGATGTTGAGTGCCGCAACACCTAAATTGCTTTAAAAATCTAGGTCAAAAGTCTCTGTGTAGAAGCTCATTATTTTTGTTTGTATTATAACTGATAATCTATAGAGGGCACTGAGGCATTTACATTTTGAGGCAAGGTCTTCATGAAATCTGATGGAGTTAAGATAATGTCAGGGTAATTTTTATTATTTGTTTTTTAAAATGCATACAAAAGATATTAGAACTTGTAAGCCATTCAGCCTGTGGCTTGGAAATATATGCAAGAATACCCACACGTATTTTATGCTTTTACTCAGTATATAAAGGGAGCCTCCTAAATGAATCTTACACACCATCATCTACAATCCAATCATCATCCTGGCGTTCCCTGACCATCTTGGAGTATTGTTCTTCATCAACTTCTTCATAAACACTTGTGAACTCCTCAACCTGCAAGCAAGGCATATTTAGAATTAGCAAATTGTCAAGCTATCATATTTAGATATTCATATTAATTCACATTAGAATTATTCTCAAGCTATCATATTTTTAATAAAGCAGCTTTATCAAGGACTCAGACTAGACTGGATTTTAGTTCTCTAATCACACCAGGGTGAACAGAGAAGAAAAATCCAATCTAGTCTGTTCAGAAATAGCAACTGTAAGTCCTCCTTCAGTTTGAGGTGTTTTGTTTTTGCTTTTTAGTATTGTGACACTATGTACTTCAGAACAGCACCCTGGAGCCCCCATATTCACCCCATCATATAATTATGATCTATTTCATACAAGGAATACCATGTAAGACAGGGGTAGGCAACCTATGGCACGTGTGCCAAAGGCGGCACACGAGCTGATTTTCAGTGGCCCTCACACTGCTCGGGGGGCTCTGCATTTTAATTTAATTTTAAATGAAGCTTCTTAAACATTTTTAAAAACATATTTAGTTTATATACAACACTAGTTTAGTTATCTATTATAGACTTATAGAAAGAGACCTTCTAAAAACGTTAAAATGTATTACCAGCACGCGAAACCTTAAATTAGAGTGAATAAATTAAGACTCGGTACACCACTTCTGAAAGGTTGCCGACCCCTGATATAAAATACCATATATGAAAGGTCATGATTTGCTGAAACAGATTGTTCTGTCAAAATATGTATATTGTTAGTGTGTATGAAGTTATGAGATTTTGCTGCATAGTTGTTACTGAAATATGTTGCAAGTTTCAGGGTCATCCACTGCCTGACAACTAAGGGGGTGATCCACTCCCAGGTGGGTGTTAAATGACCATTAAATCAACAGGGGAGTTGTAAACAAGGAATTTACAATGCTGTAAGAGAGTTATGCAAGCAACACACAATGGGAGATTGCTCAATTCTGTGATTCAGCAACGCCCACCAGGATACATCTGGGCTAGTGTTTTCCTGGCACATGGACTTAGGATATAAACTAGGGGACAGAGGCATCATGCTTTTACCTTTTGCCTCCCCCACCTACACTGGAAGCAACAAGAACACTGGGAAGACAAACACTTGACCTGAGGAGACTCATCTAGGCTTAAAGGGGAAGCCTGTGTATTGAGAACTAAGCTACCTGCAACATCCAGTGGGGTGAGAAAAACTGATTGATCTAAATACTGCCAAATCTAATAAGGTTCAAGATTTAGGGTCTTTCTACATTGGCACTTTTGTGAGCAAAACTTTTGTCAGTCAGGGGTGTGAAAAAACCTACACCTGACCGACATAAGTTTCATGGACAAAAGCGCCGGTGTAGACAACACTATGTTGGCGGGAGATACTCTTCCACTGAGATAGCAACTACTGCCCGTTGGGAGTGGTTTAAATTATGCCGGTGAAAGAACAGATAATAAGTGGCAGGTACCTTTAATCTATCTTTCTGTAGTTAAAAAATCTATTTTATAATTTTACCTAAAACAGTGTGTTTTGGTTGAAGGGCTTGGGAAATCTCATCTCAGTTTGCAAAGGCTAGTGTGTGTCCTCGCCACATCGAGGGAGGGGCTGACTTCGTAATGAACTTACACTGGTCAGGCTTTTGACCAGGGTAAGACAGCACAGTTCTGGGATGCAAGGCTGGGGGCTTAGGAGATTTGCTGCTGCATTTCTCTGAGTGATTCGAGAGTGGCTCTGGGAGCATTTATGCAACCTAGCTGGAAGTGGGGCGCCACATGCTGTTGTACTGAGTGCGGATTGATTCTAGCAAAGCATTATAAGAGATGCCCCTTAACTTCCCAACCTGGGCTGATACCCCAGTTCCAGGTTGTACCCCGGGGATCTCATCACAAATAGAGCCCTGCACAAATACACAAATGTGTATCTGCATCTGATCCACTATCCGCAAAAATTGTCTGCAGATATCCGCAGGTTTGAAAGGCTATACGCTGGGGGCTGGGCAGAGGCTCCAAGGCATCCCTCTGCCAGAGCCTGGTTAGGGAGAGCTACGGGGACAGCTGTGGGAGTCCACATAGAGTCACAGACCCTCCACCTGCCGGTGGTCAGGCAGGGAGCCTGGGGGCAGGGAATCCACACCGCAGGCAGGTAGAGGGTCCGCCGCAGCTCTCCACAGCTGCCTGCCCGGCTCTTACTGTGGCCAGGCTGCGGCTCCAAGCCGCCCCCCTCCCCAGCCAGAGCTGGGTCAGAGACAGCCACATGGGCAGCTGTGGGGAGCCACGGCGGACCCTCCACATTCCCTGAGGGGGTGGCTCGAGCAGCCCCCACTCAGAGTCCCTCTCCCACCGGGGAAGGTGGAGGAACCCAGGCTCCCCACAGCTGCCAGTGCGGCTCTCCCTAACCCGGCTCTGGCCTGGAGGGGTGGACGAGGGGGGACGGGGATGCAAGGCTTGGAGCCACAGCCCAGCCACAATGAGACCTGGACGGGCAGCTGTGAGGAGCCCCGGCGGACCCTCCACCTGCCCTGAGCGTGGGGCCTAAGCAGCTCCCCGCCCAGTGTCCCTGCCCCCCAGGTCCTCAACCCATGGCAGGTGGAGGATCTGTGCCACAGTTCCTCAGAGCTGCCCACCTGGCTCTTACTGTCAGAGCCCTGCACAGCTACAAAATTTGTATCCAAATATAAAGCAGATACCTGCGGATTAGCATGGCTCTAGTCACAAGTATTGACTGATCCAATGGGGAAAATGTTGTTAAAATTAAAAAGTTATCATCTGAAACTCCAGTTCCCCATGGCAGTAAATGCATTCGTCAACTGACTTTTTTTTACTGTTAGTCTCGTATAAGCAGGGTATCTGCTTTTCTTAAAGAAATGGATTCCTGGTAAAGAAGAGCTATAATGATTGAGTTTCTATTCTCAAACACAAAGATGAGGTATGAGAGTGTGGGACTTGTTAGCGTCAGCTGACGGATGGCACAAAGGTGCATAAGAGTTAGAGACCCCGAGTCTGGTCTCTAGAACAGAGGTGGGCAAACTATGGCCCGTGGGACCCTCCTACCTGGCCCTTGAGCTCCCGACCCGGGATGCTAGCCCCCAGCCCTTCCCCTGCTGTCCCCCTTCCCCTGAAGCCTCAGCTCACTGTGCCACCAGTGCAACACTGTGGGCGGTGGGGCTGTGAGCTCTTGCCAGGCAGCGCAGCTGCAGAGCTGCAGCCTGACCCGATGCTCTGTGCTGCATGGTGGCGTAGCTGGCTCCAGCCGGACAGCATGGCTGCCTGTCCCAGTGCTCTGGGAGGTACGGCTGTAGCACCGCCAGCCACCAGTGCTCCAGGCAGCACAGTAAGGGGGCATGGAGCCGGGGGCAGAGGGCTTGGATAGAGGGCTAGGGAGTTCAGGGGAGGGTCTTTGGTGTGGAGGGGTGAATAGGGGTCAGGGCAGTCAGAGGGTGGGGAACAGGGGGGCTGAATGGGAGCAGGGGTCCAGGGGGGCAGTCAGGAAGGAGAGGGGGTGTTGGATGGGGCAGCGGGGGGCAGTCGTGGCAGAGGTTCCAGAGGCGGTCAGGGGACGTGGGGGCTGGATGGCTAGGGTCCCCAGGGGCTGGATGGCTAGGGTCCCCAGGGGCCAACAGGGAGTGAGAAGTGGGGGGGTGGTCGGATGTGGGCAGGCGGGGCCATACCTGGCTGTTTGGGCAGGAGACTATATGTCTGTCTATACATAAAGTGAGTATTGTACCCTTCACAGTGAATGCCTATTTACAGTATAAGCAAAATGCTAATCAAGTCAAGTGATTGTGAACTCTCCAAGGGAGATTTTCTATAAGAAAAAGCAAGCAGAAGGGGGTACCCTATTGACAAGTGAAGACAATGGATCTTTGGAATTATATGTGGAAGAGCAGAAGTATATCCAGGTATCCTACACAAAGGGGATCTGCTTTGTGTTATGACCAGAGGATCACAGCCAGTCTGGTTGTTTAATGCTGGGAGAGACTTTGGGTGAGTTAACCTTAGGAGACAAGAGAATGTCTTGTTAAGTTTAGGCTCTAGGGAAAGAGTATTATGATTTTATTTTACACGTAATCCTTTGTTTCTATTAATTCTGCTTGCTTCTTTTCTAATCTCTATTCTCTGTTAAATAAAAACTGTGATATGGTTATAGTGGAAACAAGCATAAGTGCTGTAAATTGAGTGGAGAGAGGATTCTGAGGTGTACTGTTTGTTTGGGAATAGAGGATCTGTCAATTCCGTGAGCATGCAGTGGAACTGGACCTAGATACTCCAAGAAGGTGTTTGGGAACCTCAGGGGCCAGAGTGCATCTACTGCTTGTCTCCAAAGGGACAGCAGAGCCTGCATGGGCTAAGAGGAAAGTGCATATGTTTCCTGAGGCAGGTGGAGTCTGTGACCTGACCCTTGGCAGGCACAGACAAGGCTTCCTCATGTTAAGCGCAGGTGGTAGAGAGGTGCCTCACAATCTTGGGCACTCCAGGGAAGCATCACAGTACCTCATCAAGGGACCTCTTGGTGCCAACTGGCAGAGGGAACAGGAGTGTCTAAGGGTTACTGGAATCCCCAAGGTCTAGTATCTTCATACTAGTTTGCCAAAGGGTGTCATGTAAGATCTCCACTGAGAGCCTGTGTCACACATTTCACAATGATGATGAACAGTATGTACAGAAAATATGTAAGGAGGTAGGTGTGTATATATAGTGAAAATTATTGTTAGGGGCTATGAATTGGGTGGGGTCACCAGAAGGGAATTAAAAAGTTTCTTTCAGACAAGAGATGTTTATGTTCCTTGCTATATGTAACTAAACACTGTAGGGATCACAATGGATGCCCATTTACAGTCTGAGCCAAATGCTAATGAAGAGATTTGAAGATTTTACGGAGAGGAAATTTACAAGAAAAAAATAAATCAGCAGGAGGGAGTCCTGTTTACATGTGAAGACAACAGATTTCTGGACTATAACTGTAGAGACTGGGACACACTCTGCATCCTTTACCTAGAAAGCAAACACATTGTCAACTTACTTCTGTTTTGGTTTTTTTACATCATCAGCCAGGATTGGCTGACAAGCACTGGAAAGACTCTGTGGGCTAAGCTTTATTAGTCAAGGGGGTGTCCAGTGAAGTAAGTCTAGATTCCAGAATGCATTTATGACTTTATCTAAATGTCCCCTCTCACCCCTATGGGTGGTATGTGTCTTCCTCAACCTCGGGTCCTCTACCAGAGGAGTTTGAGGGTTCTGCGCAGTATCTTAGCTGTTCCTAGCACTGCACTCTTCTGGACAGAGAGCTCTGATGTTGTTCCTGGGATCCGTTGGAGCCACTCACCCAGCTTAGGAGTCACAGCCCCGAGTGCTCCTACCACCACTGGGACCACTTTGGCCTTCACTTTCCACATCCTCTCTAGTTCCTCTTTCAGGCCCTGGTACTTCTCCAGCTTCTCATATTCCTTCTTCCTGATGTTGCTGTCACTTGGCACTGCTATATCTATCACCACTGCTGTCTTCTGGTCCTTGTCTATTACCACGATGTCTGGTTGATTGGCCAGTACCTGCCTGTCCGTCTGGATCTGGAAGTCCCACAGAATCTTAGCCCTGCTATTCTCCACAACCTTCTGTGGAATCTCCCATCTGGTCTTGGGAGGGTCTAGCCCATACGCTGTGCAGATGTTCCTGTACACAATGCCAGCCACTTGGTTGTGCCGTTCAGTGTATGCTGTTCCTGCCTGCATCTTACATCCTGCCACTATGTGTTGGACTGTCTCTGAGGCCTCTCTGCACAGTCTGCACCTTGGGTCCTCTCTAGTGTGGTAGACCCCTGCTTCAATGGATCTGGTGCTCAGTGCCTGTTCCTGTGCTGCTATGATCAGTGCCTCAGTGCTGTCTTTTAGTCCAGCCCTTTCCAGCCACTGGTAGGATTTCCCAATGTCAGCCACCTCAGCTATCTGTCGATGGTACATCCCATGCAGGGTCTTGTCTTGCCATGGCACTTCTTCTGCTTGGTCTTCCTCCCATGTCTGCTGCTGCCTCAGGCATTCTCTCAGCAGCTCATCTTTGGGGGCCATCTTACTGATGTACTCCTGGATGTTCCGGGTTTCATCCAGGACAGTGGCTTTGACGCTCACCAAGCCCCGCCCGCCTTCTTTCCGGCTAGTATACAGTCTCTGGGTGTTGGACTTGGGGTGGAAACCTCCGTGCATTGTGAGGAGCTTCCGGGTCTTCACATCGGCAGCCTCCATGTCCTCCTTTGGCCAGCTCACTATACCGGCAGGGTATCTGATGACCGGCAGGGCGTATCTGTTGATGGCGTGGATCTTGTTCTTCCCACTGAGCTGGCTCTTCAGGACCTGTCTTATCCTTTGGTGATACTTGGATGTTGCTGTCTTCCTTGCCTCCTCATCGTGGTTTCCATGTGACTGTGGGATGCCAAGGTACTTGTAGCTGGTCTGTATGTCTGCTATGTGGCCCGCTGGTAGTTCCACCCCATCAGTCTTGACTACCTTCCCTCTCTTCACTACCATCCGGCCACACTTCTCCAGTCCGAATGACATCCCGATATCCTCACTGTAGATCCGCGTCAGGTGGATTAGCGAGTCGATGTCTCGTTCATTCTTAGCATACAGCTTGATGTCATCCATGCAGAGGAGGTGGCTGATGGTAGTTCCACTCCTGAACCTGTACCCGTATCCAGTCCTTGTGATTATCTGGCTGAGGGGGTTTAAGCCTATGCAGAACAGCAGCGGGGACAGTGCATCACCTTGGTATATGCCGCACTTGATGGCCACTTGTGCAAGTTGCCTTGAGTTGACTTCTAGTGTTGTCTTCCATAGTCCCATTGAGTTCTTGAGGAAGGTCCTTAGTGTCCTGTTGACTTTGTATAGCGCCAGACATTCACAGATCCACGTGTGCGGCATTGAGTCATAGGCTTTCCTGTAGTCAATCCAGGCTGTGCTCAGATTGGTCTGTCTAGACCTTGAGTCTTGGGCGACTGCTCTATCTATGAGCAACTGGTGTTTTGAGCCTCTGGTGTTGTTCCCAATGCCCTTCTGAGCTGTGCTCATGTACTGGCCCATGTGGTCCTGTAGCTTGGCGGCTATGATGCCTGATAGGACTTTCCATGTTGTGGGGAGGCAGGTTATTGGCCGGTTGTTGGACGGTTCTGTTCCCTTGCAGGGGTCTTTCATGATCAGCACTGTCCTTCCTTGTGTTAGCCAGTTTGGGTGGGAGCCTGCTGCTAGCAGCTGGTTCATCTGTGCTGCTAGGCGTTCATGCACTGCTGTTAGTTTCTTTAGCCAGTAGGTGTGGATCATGTCTGGTCCAGGTGCTGTCCAGCTCTTCATGTTCTTGACCCGCTGCTGGATGTCTTCTACTGTGATGGTGACTGGTTTCTGTTCTGGGAGATTGCTGTGCTCTGTTCTCAGGTCCTGCAGCCACTTTGCACTGGTGTTATGAGTCTTCTCTTTCTCCCATATGTTCTTCCAGTACTGTTCAGTTTCTGCTGCTGGTGGCTCTGCTGTTGTTGTGTTGTTGCACTGCAGTTGGGAGTACACCTTGGATCGTTCTTTGGAGAACAGGGCATTTACTTTTTTGGCCTCTGCTTCTCTAGTGTATCTCCTTAGCCTGGTAGCCAGAGCTGTGATATATATATCCCTTCTTCCTGTTTTTACCACACACATATCTAAGTGCTATGTATATTGTTTCTTTGGGAATATGAGATCTGTGGGACACTCTCAGAATTCCCAGATTAGGGGCTAGACGGTGCAATGGGAGACTCGAGGTTGGAGTGTGCCTACCCTTAACCTGTTAAAAAACAGTTGGACTGGCAAAGGCCTGGAGGGCAGTGCTTGTGGAGCTGGGGAACTGACCAACTGCAGGAACATACAAGGCTTTCTCAGCTAAGGAAACTGATAGTGAGGTGCCTCACAACCACAGATACCACCAGGATGCTTCACAACATATATTAACTGCAATGTAAGCTTTGCAAACACTTTAATTTAACAAAAAGTTATGATTGAGAGGGGGTCTACACTACCAACTTGCATCAGCACAGCTACATTGCTGTAGTTCGTCTGCTCTCCTGTTGGCTTAATAACTCCACCTCTGCAAGAGGCAGTAGCTATGTCAGTGGGAGAAGCTCTCCAGCCAACAACATAATCCCTCCCCATGTAGAGAGCACTAAAATCAATATAACTATGTCACTCAGAGGTGTGTATTTTTCACACCCTTGAGCGACTGTTATATTGAAGTGAGTGTGTAGTGTTGCCCTGGCCTGAGAAACACAAGGCAATGTTAAGCTGAACATGCCTCAAGTGGTCTGATTATTCCATACCTCTGCCCACATCCAAGTGAGTGAAAAAAGGCTATTTGATGTTGCATATCTGGTTAGTTACTATGTCATTTTGCCACACTTTGTAGTAGTTTGACTTTTCCTTTCCTTCCAAGATGCAGTGCCATAACATTACCATATTGGATTGCATAATACTTTGAAAGTCATAAGTTAACGTTGTTTCATAGTCCACTATTTAACTGATACATGCTGAAGTCCTGAAGGCAAGTCTTTCACTACAGAATAATTGTCAAGGCAGATCAAACTTCACGCTTAATCAATAACCCATTTTAATGACTGAAATTAAATGTTGCTCACCAATTTCTTTAATTTCCAATTACAAAAGACAGAGAAGTAGCAAATACAGAAATAACTACTGTCTCATGAAAAATTTTACTAATAAAACACCTTTCAGGCCAGTTTGTCTTGGCCAAATACTGTTTTGCTAATGTTCCCCATGATTTCTAGAAGCGAGCAATCAGCTTTACACAGGTTAGGACAAAGATCAATATTCCCAAACTCAATTTAGGTTTTTATACAGAAAGTCTAAGCAAGAGAAAAGATTGAACTACTTACCTCATATTTTACTTTTTCACCCGCCTTGGCCTTTTTCAAGAGTTCTAGAGCTTCTTGGTGTCCTTTTTTAGATTTTTTCTCACGCCGAGAACGTGACAGTGCAAAACTGCCCAAGTCTGATGTAGCTGAAATCAATATTAAAAACATCAGAAGTACAATTCAACTATGCATTATTCTTGTTTTCGGACAGTTAATCCACAGTAACTGTTTAATATTAGTTTTAGAGAAACAATGGTTCCACTGTTGATTACTCCTTAAAAACATGGGCACAGCATCCAATAGGCAGGGGAAGACTGAGCTTGCCCAAACAGCTCTGCATGGCCCCGCCGACACACCATCCACAGGCCTTCCCACATCTTGCTACTAGTTGACCCCAGCCCAAGTAGGCTGCTCCTCTTCCAGAAAGAGAAGCCGGCTGGGGCTGAGGCTGAGGCTGGGGCTAGGGTGGCTGGGACTTGGAGTAGTTGGGGCTGTCCAGTGCTGGGCGGGGGGGGCGGGGGGGCCTGGCACTGGGGTTGTGCTGCCAGCACTCCAGGGCTGTGGAGGGGCCGCATGCCGCCTGCCACTCTGAAGGGGGCAGGGAGGGCTGTGCGCCGCCTGGCATTGTGAAGGGCCCTGGACAGCGGGCCGCCACTTCCTGCAGCTCCCATTGGCTTGTAACCGAGAACTGTGGCCACTGGGAGCCGCAGGCAGCCATGCCTGTGCACAGTCAATGTAAACCAGGGATTGGCATCCTTTGGCACGCGGTCCGCCAGGGTAAGCCCTCCGGCGGGCCAGGCTGATTTGTTTACCTGCCGCATCCATAGGTTTAGCTGATCGTGGCTCCCACTGGCCGCAGTTTGCCACTCCAGGCCAATGGGGGCTGCAGGAAGTAGCACAGGCCGAGGGATGTGCTGGCCACCACGAAATGTGCTGGTCACCGCTTCCCGCCACCCCCATTGGCCTGGATAAGCGAATCGGAGCCAGTAGGAGACGCAATTGGCTGAACCTGCGGATGCGGCAGATAAACAAACTGACCCGGCTCGCCAGGGTCCTTACCCTTGCAGACCGCGAAACTGAGGATCTGGGCGGCATATGGGCATACCTTTGCGAACATTGCCCTGGGCTGACCACCATTTTAAGGAGTTGAACACCTCTGTTGAGACCCTTACGTGATCCTTCATGTGTTTCAAGGAGTGGTCCTGTACCTTTATGATGAAGCCCTGAAGGCACCTGATGCATGATTGTACCCAGTGAATGATCACTATGCACAATATGAAGAGGTCTAGTAGTTGAAGGCCCAGTGCTATAGCAGGCCTCTTGCAGCTCCCAAACAACACAAAGACGTCCTGAATCTTCTTGAACCTTTCTAGTGATGGCTAGATCCTTGCAATCAAGGTATCTATGTCCACTCTTAAGCGTGTTATTTTTTTTGACATTGACAAAGCTGGGTGTTTATAGGATACTCAGTGTCAGTGATGTGGCTTTGTGCTGTTTCCAGGGATGGTGTTCTAATCAAGTGTCGTCCAAGAAGCGGCACAGGTGGATACCCTGCAGTCTGAGTCAGGCTATCATTACTGCCAACATCTTTGTAAACACCTTGGGAGCAGAGGACAAGCTGAACGAGAGCATCCAGTACTGACGTTACTTCCCGCCATAAGCAAACCTTAGGAACTTGTGATGGCAAGGTCTGACAGGATTGTTGAGGTATGTCTAGTGAGGCGGACTGCAGAGCGAGGGACCACTACATTTCCTGGTGGGCAGAGCCGAACTCACCCCGCTCGCCTCGCCAGAAGCGCCAGGAAGTATAAAGGAAGGACTCTGCAGCTTAGGGGAGCAGCAGCCAGGAAAGGAGATGGACACCTCTATTCTGCTGCAGCACCCAGTAGATGAATCTATACTCTGCAGCACCATGCCCCCAGAGGAGACAGACCCAGAAAGAGAGTTGCCAGGACTGTCATCCGCCATGTACCCAGAGGAGCCAGAGAACTGGGGATTCCAGAAATACCACACCCCGGGGAGGAAGGAAGTAGTCCAGGGGCAGCCAACAACTCTCTGGCTACGTTGCTGACTGTTTCTAGGTCAGCGTGTTGCGGCTGGATCCCCGCTCACCAGTGGCGGACCACTCCAACACTGCTGGCGCCTGGGCTGGGTTATGGTGGAGTTGAGTGGGCCTGCGTCCCCCAAACCCTGCCACGCCACACTTGAGGTGGCAGACTCCCACCATGAAGGACTATGTATGTCTATTGTCCATCAAGCTAGGACACTAGACTCGGTTGGTGCCCCCCATTTCTGAGCCCTTAGATTGTGTGGGTGCTCATCCCTATCTGAGCCCTGAACTGAGTGTTTGCTAGCTGAATTAGCTAGGAGGCTTAGCTACAGCCTGTGCTCCCTCGAAGGTGCACGCCAGTGCAGCTGCACAAGAGCCACGCACCAGCCGCACACCCAGGTGAGTGTGCTGAATGTGCAGGGAGGGTGGGTGAGGTGGGAGGCAGTGATGGGGGGTTGAGGGAGCTTGGGACATGAAGGAAAAGTGCTGCTCTACCTCAGCACCAGCCCTGGCTGGGGCTACGGCACAGACAGGAGCTTCTCTCCCTCGGCTCCAGCCCTTTTTTTAAAAGGGAGATCTTGTGTTACAGGAATTAAATGTTTCTGTTCTTTGTTCTGCGATGCCCCTGTTAACACGTGATTTATGAGGCTAAACAGTACTGGTATTTTATCTGCCAGAAATCTATACCTTATTGAGTCTGATCCACATCCTAAACCAAGATTTATATAAGACTGTGAAATACCCACCTTTAGCTAAAGAAACACACCTTCAAGGTACCACAAAGTTTTCATTTCATTTGGGTGAGGAATCTCACTTTAGGTTCAGCTTTACACTGCCAGCCACCAGATTAAATTCTGAGCAAAGGGAACTGCAACCTGAAATATGGGTTGCACATTATAGGATTTCATTGTTTCCTGCCCCTAAGAAAAGCCTGTTATGTGCATAAGACTTCAGTGATACGGAAGTCGTTCTAATACGATCCACCTGAAGAGCCAAATCCTCAGCTGTGTAAATCGAAGTAGTTCCAGTGACTTCATTGCTGCTGTACACCAGCTGAGGATTTGGCCCTAAATGTCAGATTCCAGGAAATCTTTACAGTCCCTTTTACATATACCATAGGCCATACCTGTGGTAACTTAAAAAAATTATATATATGTTTTTGGTTTGTACTGGTGGCGCACATCCACACATTACCTCGATATCGGTGCTGCACATAACAGAATTCATTCCGCACATGGATGGAAAAATTAGCAGGAGCATTGGCTACAACCTGCTCCCTGCTCAGCCCTGCCCAAAGAGCTAGAGCCCCAAACTGTGTGTGTTCACTGGCTGCCTTAGCCAGGAGCCTGAGGCTACAGCCTGCTCCGGCTCTGGCCCTTTGGGTGGGGCAAAACTTAATCTAAAGTACTGCCAGGCTCAACAGAGGGGCTACGCGCTAAAAACTACTCAGTGTTCTGCCTCAACCAAGGGTGGGGACAAGTGCTCCAGGTTATTGCTTTTAGACGCTCATGGAGCTACAGGCAGTTTACAGCTCGGCTCCGCCAGTGCGACCTAAGCCCAAGGGACACTGCTCAATACAGTGAGGCAGAGTGGCCTTCCTCCCCACTGGAGGGTGAGGGACCACTACACTATCCATCTGCCAGATCCACTGAAGTCAAAAAATCCTCCTTGGACAGGCATGACACCACAGAGGTCAGGGTCTCCATCTGAAACTGTGTTTTCTTCATCTACTTTTTGAATCATCTGAGGTCTAGAATGGCTTGGATTCCTCCTGTATGCTTTTGAACAATGAACAACATGGGGTACACCTTCTCTTTGGAGTCTCTCCCTGCTCTGCTCACGAACTCCTGGTCTATTTTTCTCCCAGTGGAGTTGCAGCTGCTCTGGTGGACAGGTGATCCCACCTGCCTCCCCAACTCATGGCCCTGGGACCAAACAGAGTTAGAGACCGAAGGCTGAGCACAACTCACCATCTGACAAGGCGAGGAAGGCTGTCTCATAGACAGAGCACTGTTTAGATTTTGTGCAGTGCTTTTTAGGCTGCTCAGCCGTACCAAAAAGGTGTAAAGGAGTCAGCAGTGAGGTTCCAGGTGGGTTCAGTCATCTGACTAAAAACCAACACAGAGAGGAGGAAAGGGCTACTGTGGACACCACTGCCGAGCGCCCCCTTCAAGAAAGCCACACTGAAGGTAGAAGATAGGAAACTGCAACAGAACTGCCATCCACATGCTACTGCAGAGGCAGAGAATCTGGCCACAAGTGGGTGCAGAAGAGGCATGAACAAAGCAGTGGTGCCAAAATGCTGATCCAGTGCCATGAAGCTGCTGAGTGAGGAGAGTAGCCCAGACATCAAGGATTGTTGGAGCTGCTGAGCTGCAGAATAGGTAGATTGTGGTAACAATGCACCTATAGTAGACTCAGGAAGGGAAGGGTGATAATTGTTAAGCTGCCACTCAACCTCCTTTAGGGGTGCATCAAAACTGTCACTATCCATGATTTGGAAAGGAAGGTTATTTTAGAAATCTAACTTTCTTTATGCTTTTATTTAGTCTCTCATTGACAAACAGTCCTAGAATGCATCAGGCAAGGTATTTTCAGAAGAGACAGAGAAGTATTAATACCTTTATACAAGACACTGGTGAGACCTCATCTGGAATACTGTGTGCAATTCTAGTCTTCCATGTTTAAGAAAGATTAATTCAAACTGGAACAGGTGCAGAGACAGGCTACAAGGATGATCAGAGGAATGGAAAACCTACCTTATGGAGAGGAGACTCCAAGAGTTTGGCTTGTTTAGCCAGCCAAAAGCAGGCTGAGAGAAGATATGATTGCTCTCTAATCAGAGGAATAAGTAGCAGAGAGGGAGAGGAGTTATTTAAGTTAAGCACCAATGTGGACACAAGAACAAATGGATATAAACTGGACATCAAGTTTAGACTTGAAATTAGACAAATGTTTCTAACCATGAGAGGAGTAAAGATCTGGAACACCCTTCCAAGGGGAGCAGTGGGGGCAAAAAAACCTAACCAGCTTTAAGACCGAGCTTGATAAGTTTATGGAGGGGATGGTATGACGAGACGCGCTACAATGGCATGTAGCCCATATGTGACTGTTATTAGCAAATCTCTCATGGCTGGTTATCGGACACTAGATAAGTGTCCCACCGACACAGCTTCCACTTCTTGTAGAGGTGGAGTAATTATGCTGACAGGAGAGTGCTCTCCTGTCAGCATTGAGCATCTTCATCAGACACGCTACAGCAACGCAGCTGCATCAGTGTAGTGCTTCTAATGAAGACCTGCCCCCATATTAATGTCAGACTAACAGATTTATTCTTTTAGCCCACATGACTGATTAAAATGTAAAGACCTGGTCTAAACCAAAACAGGTAATAAAGTAGCACATTGTCAGTTACTGTTTGCAAAGCTCTATTATTGAGGTCGAGAACCCACAAAAAGGTCAACAGAGATCGACCCCCACTAACTGTAATGGAGCTCATGCAGACGCAGAGGTACACCTTCACAAAGCTCTTTGCAAGATGTTGCCCTGCTTATATCGAGGGCCCTACCAAATTCACAGCATCTCCCACAGTTCTACCCAATCTGAATGGCTATGAGCCAAAATGTCAGATGCTGAGTAGGATCTTTACTATGGGACCTCCCCCCACCACCACTTTTTTGGTCCACTGAACATAGCTGGACAGTTGTCTCTGAAGTATTTGTTATAATACTGATAAAAGATTTTACAGCTTTGGAATAATTTATCTGCCCATGAGTGGGAGCAGAGGGAGAATGGCCAGAGCAGCAGCATCAAAATGCTGCTCTGCCTCTGTGAAGCTGCAGAATGAGGAGAGCAGCACAGATGTCAAAAATTGGGGTGGGGGTGCAGGGTCTATACGAGGGTGTTGTATTTGGGCTCCCCTTGAGCACGGCTTGGATTTCTTTGGCGGGGGTGGAGTAACGCAGCAGGATGTTGATGGGGGGAAAATGCATCCCCCATGGCTGCTGGCTAGGAGCAGAGTTCTGAAGGCAGTGCAGAAGTGAGGGTGGCTGTCAGCCCCCCAGCCCAGATGGGAGGCTGCCAAGAAAACCAGAATGTATGGTAATCCACCCGCCCCTCCCCCAATACCCTGCGACCCTCACTTCTGCACTGCTGTGGGCAGTGGTGCTGGCTTTAAAGCTTGGCCATTGCTCTCCAGCCCTGAAGGCAGCACTAGGTAGCAGCAGTACCGAAGTAAGGGTGGCATCCACGACCTCCCCTACAATAGCCTTGCAACCTCCCCCCCACCTAACACTTTTTTGGGTTGGGATCCTCATGGTTACAACACCCTGAAATTTCAGCTATAAACATCTGAAACTATGAAACTGACTATTTTTAAAACCCTATGACCATGAAACTGACCTTATAACCATTCAGAAGGCTGCTGCAAAGATTATTTTCCTAGCCTGCTTTGACAATGTCACCACTCTTGTTGCACCCTATCCACTGGACCCTCTTTCTCTACTGCATCAAACATAAGTTATTTGTCCCCACCCTACCTAGCATCTTTCCTTCACTATCAAGATGTTTACTCCTGCCTCCAATCTACCCATGATGCCAGCCTCCATTGCCCACTTGTTAAATTTTTGATCAAGTGCTGTCATAGAATCATAGAAGATTAGGGTTGGAAGGGACCTCAGGAGGTCTTCTAGTCCAACCCCCCTGCTCAAAGCAGGACCAATTCCCAAACAGATTTTTGCCCCAGCTCCCTAACCGGTCCCCTCAAGGATTGAACACTGAACGTTGGATTTAGCAGGCCAGCTATCCCTCCCCTCACCTTCTGTTTGGTCATGATGAATTTTAATTTGCATGGGTCTGAACACTACAGATATCTATACACTTCAGAAAAGTCACTGGAGCCAGAAAAATCATGCTTTCTTCTATGCTACTTCTTATGCTTAACTCCACCAGAGAGGTCCTTTGGGGCCATCTGCCTGTCCCAAGTCAGGATAAAGGAGGAGGGTTGGGCGTGGGACTAGCAACTCAACCCCGTAAAAAATCAACCTGCTACAGAAACGCCAACAATAGAGACAACAGAGACTTTTACCCTGGAAAAAGAAGGGTCTTCAACTCGAAGATGCATGACGCTGGGTGGTGAAAGCCGTGAGGAGCCACTAAGCTGATTACCCTTCTGACAGGAGATTACCATAGGCACATGGAACGTGAGAACCATGTACGAGTCAGGAAGACGGCGCAGGTTGCAGCAGAGATGAGGACAACAACCTGACCCTATTAGGCATTAGCGAAACAAGATGGACGCAAGCTGGACAGAGACAACTGTTGACAGGACAGCTGTTGCTGTATTCAGGACATGAAGAGAGCGACGCACCCCACACACAGGAAGTAGCTTCATGTGTCCAAGCAGGCACAGAGAGCACTGATTGGTTGGGAGGCACATGGTCCAACAGGATCATCACAGCATCCTCAGAACTAAAATGAAGAGGATTAAGAAGACCAGACTTCATTAATAGCTGCCTCAGAAGGATTCTCACAGATCCGCGGCCAGACACCATCAGTAACATCCACCTTTTGGAGGGACCCGTCAACTCCCAGCAGAGGAAGAAATCAGAAGGAGAAGGTGGGGTTGGATAGGACATACACGATGCAAGCAGCCAACTAAACATCACCAGACAGGCACTGCGGTGGAACCCCAAGGCAAGCGAAAAGAGGCCGTCCAAGAAACACCTGGCAATGCGACCTTCAGGCTGATAGCAAAAAAAATGGGCTATACCTGGAACCAGCTAGAGCGAATGGCCCAGGATAGAGGACTCTGGAGATCTGTGGTTGGCGGCCCATACCCCGATTGGGGTGACGGGCATGAGTGAGTGAGTGACTCCTCATGCTTAGGGGAGAAGCCACCCATAAACATTTGCAAAACCAACACATTATCCTTCTTAAAACTCTCCTTTGCTGTGATACCTACCAAAATAAAAATTTGTTAATGGTTAGGTTGCTACTATGCTGAGCTCATTGCCTATCATGCTAACCAATACTGTCACTGTCTCTTAGTACCCCCAGTCTGTCTGTATCCATGTGTTGTCCCTTATCTGATACTAGACTGTGAACTCTTTAGGGGTAGAGACTATCTTTTTGATCTATGTTTGTACTGCACCTAGAACAACTGGGTCCTGGTCTATGATTAGGGCTCTTAAAGTGCTATAATATAAATAATAGTGGTTTCTAGTTATTGTTAAGCCAAAATAGCAGTTTAAAAAATGTTTATGTCAAATACAGAGAATTAAACTTTGCTTAGAGTGAAAATACCTCAGTGCATGCAAACAAACTGAATACAATTTCTCTATACCCTGACTTTGATTTTACTAGATTTAGAGGGTGAAAAAATTCAGGGCTCAAAACAGTGATGATATGAGAAAAATCAGAACCCATCAGATATAGAAAACTGTCCTAAAAACAAGGACATCTTGTGGGATGAGGGGAAAGGGAGAGTGCACTTCTGATAGGCATGATTTTCATCTACACTACACCACGAAACAGCGGTTTCTTTCAAATTAAAAAGGTTACAGTTCTCTCTTCCCTGTGTTTACTCCATGCACTTGACAGCATTTCAGGTACAGACATTTACCTCTATGTATGAGCTTAAACCCAGGCCGAAAAGAAGAAAAAACATTCTTAAAAAAAAAAAAAAAGTGACACAGGGACCAGTGTCGGCACTAGCGTCTTTTAACACGCCGGTGTGTTCATTTTTTAAGACAGACTCGATTTCAACACACTCGCCCTGTCACCGTCCAAGGAGAATCTTGGGGACATCAATGAAGTGCTCCCCCCACCCCAAAAAGAAACCCCCCAAAGCGGCCACTCCCAACTGCCCCAGCCAGGTCACCGCCCTGCCCAGATCCTGCAGCAGCACCACCACCACCCCCGCCTAGGAAATCGGAGACACGCTCCAGGGGATCCCAAATACAACACCCCCGCCGCCGCCGCCCCCCATGCAGATCCGTCCCGCGCAGCGGTCGCACGGCCCCGCCCGCCACTCACTGCCGCGCCGGCTCCCGCTCTCCGCCATGGCCCCGAGCACGCTCGCGCCAACGCGCCCGAAAGTGGCGCGAGAGAGGCGACCCAGGCTCCCCGGCCGGACGGGCAGCCAATCAAAAGCCGCGGCTAGTCCCGTCTTTCTGCAGCCCGCCCCTTCGGTCCGTTCCACCCTCTTGTGCAGGTCGAGGGGAGGAGCTGGAGCTGCGCGCCGGCGCACTGGGTGTTGCGAGTAATCTCTGTGTTTGCGACTTCAGCTCTGGAGGTGAGAGGCGCGGGCGGGCGGCTTCTGCACCCTGACTGGAGGTTACAGGCCAAGTTTACCGCCAGCGGCGAGAGAGGGTTGCTATTTATGGACAGGCGCTCCTGGGGGGTGGAGTTCCAGGGGAGCAGGGGTGGCCTTTTGTGTCCGGGGAAGGGAATTAAAGGACACAGCTATGGGACTATTTTCTCATCCTGGCTCTGGGGAAATAATTTGCAATTGATAAACTCATGCCAGAGGCTGCAGAAAAGAACCATTTCAGCCCACGCTAAGGGTGGCTAGGCACCAGCATTGCTATCACTGCAGCCTGCACCTAGGCCAGTGCAGTTCATGTGCCCTGCTGACCCATGGGTAGGGCTCCTAGGTGCTAAACGTGTATACATAGTAAAACTAACATTTCGCAGCTTGCTCCCTCAGTGTATGGATAGAAGATGAACAGGGCCGGCTTTAGGCTGAGTCCCCCAAATCAGGCCCCGCACCTAAGAGGGCCCCAGCGCCCTAAAGAAGAGCGCCTAACTTAGGTGCCTTGTTAATTTTTACTCATCTGGTGGCACTTCAACAGCGGGTCCTTCACTCGCTCTGGGTCTTCGGCAGTGAGTTCTTCAGTGCCACAGAAGACCCGGAACATCCCTGCTGGGGCCCATTGAAACTACTCAAATCAGGTCCCGCACTCCCTTAAACTGGCCCTGAAAATGAAGGCTTAATTCACAGCATTTGTCCATAGGAACAGAAAAAGTTGAGCCATTTGAATGTGGGCCCTGATGTAAGCCAATTTAAATCAGTGGAGTTACACCAAGGATGAATTTGATCCACTACATTAACTTCCCCTCCGAGGTTTCAGAGAGCAGACATCTGATCTTTGTCCATTGCAAAGAGAAATCAGCAATCAATGAGGCTAGAACAGTGTTTATACCATCTTGGTAGTCCATCGATCCGATGATGACAAATCTGTGCAGATCATCTATTCTTGGTGTCATGGTGTGCCCTCTGATGACTATACAAGCCAATTCTAGAGGTGCACATTTTGCTGCAGATGGTGCATGGGAAGTTCGCGGTCAGTGGGTTGTGTGCTGCTGGTGCTCTGTGACGTCGTTCGCATGCCTCTTGTAGATGCCAGTAACAGTCTCCCTCAAAGGCGATGCAGGTATTCCTGACTGTTGCACGCCACTGTGTTCTGTCGCTGGTGGCGTCCTCAAGGTCCCTAGGTTTGATACTGCTGTACTGCAGATTGGCTTTGATGGTGTCCTTGTAACATTTCCATGGACGACCTATATGCCAGATGCCCTGGGAGAGCTCACCATACAGAAAGCTGGCGGGGGATTCTGTTGGCATCCATGCGGCTGACATGACCGGTCCAACATAGCTGTGACTTCATGATCATCATTTCGATGCTTGTCATATGGGCTCTCTTGAGGACCTCAAGATTGGGCACTTTGTCTTGCCAGCAGATCTTCATGAAGTTGCGGAGGCAGCGCATGCGGAATGCTTCGAGCTGCTTGATGTGACACTTATATAGTGTCCACGTTTTGCACCCATACAAAAGAGATGAAAGAACAACAGCTCTGTACACAAGCAGTTTTGTTGACATCCAGATGTTGTGGTGGTTTAAAACTTTGACATGCAGACAGCCTCGGTTTATACCATATACAACTCATAAATCCATCTGCAAAGGATCAAGGAAATATGAAGGCTCCAGATTATCTTAAAGTCCTCAGTCCCTTGGTTAGAATGCTCTCATCAGTATATGATCATAGTCCAGAGGCTGGAGCAGGAATCAAAAACACTGTCTAAACACCTTCCATTCCTCCCACTTCTTCCCTCTTGAGGACTCCTGACCAACGTAACAGCACAATACACATGGTAACAAACTTAAACAAAGCCTTTGTTTAAGTTTGTTAGCATGTGTATTGTGCTGTTAAACACATATAAAGAATGTATGCCTTTCCAAGCTGTGTTCTGCTCCATTAAGGAGCAGAGTGCAGCTCCCCCCTGCCTACTCTAGAGGGTTTGGGAGCCTTGCCTCCCCAAGTCTTTCCGGTACCCCGTACCCGCTAAAAATCTCTTGCTGGTACAGCGTACTGGAGCGTACGCTCTATTTGCACTCCTGCCTTGAAATTAAAAGAAGCTGCAGGATTCCTAATCAGCAGAAACTGTGGCTTGTGTAACTTCATCATTTCAATGGCTAAACCGAACACTGTGAGAGCAGAGGTAAGAAGCACTAACTGGAGCTAAGTCACAAAGCAGAGCAGAGTACTGGCCTTTTGCATCAATCTTGCCAGTAGTGGAAGATGCTGACTCTTGGCAGAGGGCTCATTTGGGGGAAGACGTTTTCTCCTGCTGCTTAGCACCAGATTTCTAAATTGACCAAGCAGTTGGGGACAAGGCAAAGAGCCTTATCTCCTTTCTCCCTGTCCACAACTGGGGGAGCATACCTCAACTTTGCTTGTGTTACTCCTATTGCTCCGCAGATGTCTTCAATCACATGCATCAGAGCAGTGCCCCAGCTTCAATCCAGGAGCAAAGCTGGGGTCTGGAAAATCATACATTTAACCTGAAATTACACGAAAATAAAAATTATTTGAAATGATTTTTAAAAGCCTCCATTGAGATTTTACTAAACTTTTACTATTTTTCAATTGGTGGGATCTCCCTGTAACAAAGTGATATTTAGGGCCCTAATGAAGCTTTGTGGTCAGCATTTTCTATTGGGATGATGTGACCTTTGACTTTTCTTCAGAATGGCAGTTTACCAGCAGCGCTGACCAATTACAATTCATATTATTCAATCCCTCATTTGTATACAGATTGTGTTCATTTGAGACGCACATGCTGCTCACAAAGGGACAAATGCGGTAACTCCAGAAATGGTGTGAGAATTCTTAAATGCACAGACTGCTTATAGTCCTTCATCTTTTCAGCTTCTGAGTGAGTAGGATGTGCACCATCATATACTTGTTTCCCTGCTGGTGCTAGGTCCTTACAGAAATGGTAAGTAGGACAATATGGTTTATCCTACAAAATCTACTCCTTATGGTTCTAAAACAGACTGATCACAACTATTTTACTCCTCTACAAGAGGATTGGACATTCCTTTATATAGATTAGTGAATCTGTGCTGTGAGGAAAGAAGGAATGCTAGTTTTTAATGCTAGTTTCTTACCTGTTTACGATCATTTTACCTACCATTATCAGTACATTGTTGGCTCTCCTTGTCATACTGAGTCTTAAAGCATGAAGGAACGTTGAAGACAATAAAACAAATTCTTGAGCTACCTATAAATAACTCTCTTCCACTTGGATGTGTGCACATTTTCCCCAGTGTATCCATTGCCTCTTTAATGTGTGTACAGCACAAGATCATAGCATTGAGGAAAAATGGACAAGCAGCAAACTAGACATTAAAAGAAATTAGTCCAGTACTGACAATCCCAAAGGTTCAAAATTCATGAGTCAAACTCCCAAAAATCATGTTGGGGGTCTCTGTGTGTGCACGCACATGTGTGTGAGAGAGAGAAGATTATTGGTCTTTTTGGTCTTTTCAGTTTTTGAACTGCCTCTTTCTGGCCTCAGTGCGTATAAGACAGTTATTGATGCCAACTCTCTGATATTTATTGAGTAAAGTGATTGTAGCTCTTACTGCAGGAGCTCTCACTCTTACATCTGCCAACTAGAGTTGTCAGTTTTGGTGGGACATATTCCTGGAGGTTTCATCACATGACAATCTTTAATTCCTGCAGACTCCAGGCCAATCCTGGAGGGCTGGCAACCCTAATGCCAACCCTCAAACCAGTCCTGTCTCCATCCAGTCCCCACATCAGCATGATAAGGTGGGTGAGGTAATATCTTTTATTAGACCAACTTCTGGTAAGAGAGAGAAGCTTTTGAGCTTCAGGAAGAAGAGCTCTGTGTAAGATCAAAAGCTTTTCTCTCTTAACAGAAGAAGTTGGTCTAATAAAAGATATTACCTCACCCACCTTGTCTCTCAAATATCCTGGGGCCAACATGGCTACAGCAACACTGCATACCACATTAGCATATCACACCAGTTCTGCCCATATCTCAGCTCTCCATTCACATTAGTTCTATGCCTCCAGGCCCCTCATCAGTTCAACCCTGACATCAGTTTTACCTGTCTCTCAGCCTCTTCACATAAATTCTGCCCTCAGATCAATTCAGTGTAAAATATATAAACCATTTCAACAGTTTATGTTCATTCAGTATCTTTGTAAAATACTTTGGAATGTTGAACTGTTCACATTTTTTTAAAAATTTAAGCAAAATAAATCCATTCTGGCTCTGTGTCATCTGTTGTACAACCAGAAGAACATCTATCATTCAGGCAGTACCAGCATTTGAGTCAGTACACAATGACACAGTTAATTTATCAAACAAATTGTTGCCAAAGCTCCACTGTGGGACAGTGCAGATTAAACAATGTCCTTTTCACTAATGCTGGGCCAGTTCTGATATTCAGCTCCGGAACAACAACGAGTTTGTTTCCCAGAGCATAACAAGTGCTGCAGAAAAAGGGACTGTGGGCTCCAGAAAAGAAGTGTCATATTTGGGTCTTCATATGCTAAATGGCCTTATCACAGCAGATTAGTTGGATCTGATCTTTAACCTCTCTTGAACAATTTGGCATAACCTTTGTTTCAAGTACAAGAAGTGGAAATTTCATTTTGTGCTCAAAGTAACACAAGGTTCGATCAAGGAAAGTGTGAAAGCTGCAAGGAGAAGTGTGAGAGAAGCAAGTTAAGGAAGATGGTAGGCTGCCAAAAACGCAGGACAGAGGAAGAAACTCAGGATATCTATGCACCCAAATTTCAACAAAAGGTGATTTAGATTTTTTCATGTTTTTTCTGAAAACTATAATAAACATGCAGGTTATGAATAGTAAAAATTAGGAATTATCATTGCAGCCTTAAGCAAATAAAATCATTAATAAATTTTTTTCATCAGCTCATCTTTGTCTAGTTGTAGTATGTACTTGATCCTAATAAAGTATAGTATTATTGTCAGATAAATAGTTAAAATAATACTTCCCGGTTGAGGCATTGTACACCAAGTTTATACTTGTACATGTTAGAATCTCTTGAAAATGCAGGAGTAATATTTTAATAGAATGCAGGCAGATCATAAATTATAGCAATGTTAGCAAATTTCACTGCCATACTTTGTTTAGAAATGTCTAACCATTATTTTATCAATTTTATATACTATATATCTTTTAGTGCATGTGTGTATATGCACACGCACACACATTTAGCGTGCATATAGTTCAGTAATTTTTTTATTTCTTCTATGTATTGGTTTGAATTCAGTCTTGCTTTAACTCCATTATCAGGTTTATACCAGGGATGAATTTGGCCCTTTGTAACTATTCCAGGAATGACTTATCAAACTGTGCTATTTGTACCACATTGCAACATGACCTATTTAAACTAATGTAACCCTTAAAAATGAAACACTTCAAGGAATTTTTAGAAGAATACACCTTTAAAATGAGACTAGATGAAACAACAGGTTTCAGATAAGGATCCTGATGAGAAAGGTTTCCCCCACATATGTGCCACCTACTTAGGTGTTATATTTGTTTCCAAAACATGTTGTTTTTCATATATAGTTAACTGATTGAATCACCAAAAAGAAGTGTGTATTTTTTCATTTATGTTTATGTAATATTCTGGTTAAACATCTATATTTAAACTGCAGCAATCTGCCTGTTTACTGGGTCTTCTGGCTGTTAGACACTGTCTTCATACTCCACTTTAAATCACCTGTTAGGGTCAGGCTGAAGAGAAATGGAAACTGAAGTGCAGACATGAAGCCTTAAAGCCATCAAATTCAAACAGTTCCTAATGCAGTAGGCTATGAAGCTGGAAGGTAAAGTTCAAGATGGCACAGTGGCAGACACAGCTTTTTGTTTTATGGCCTGACTGCGTTAGTGACACTGAAAGAGTCAAAGAAGGGTAAGTGAGCCTGATGAGAACACTTTTTGAAAACCACAGGCAGACCAAATTCTTATTGCAGTGACATTAAACTAAATCAAAATAACTCCTGTGATACAGCATGGCCAGAGGGCAGCATAAGAGTGTTAGCAGGGGGCCTTATTCCCTGCCAAAGGAGGAAAGTTTGCTTTAGATTAACTAGAACACCTGTAGCCATTTAGAGCACCTGACTCCAATTAGAGCACCTGACTTCAGTCATGTGATAAAAACCCCTGCTTCAGCCAGACAGTGTGGGAGTTGAAGGAGGAAGGTTTGGTGGGACAGGACAGGACAGGACAGGACAGGACAGGACAGGACAGGACAG
>NC_133769.1:224899700-224910824 GCF_003597395.2 Chelonoidis abingdonii
AGAAACCCTAGGTAAGGGGCACCAGGCTTGTATAGAAGAGAGGCAAGAAGCCCTTCACAAGCTGAAGGATAGGAGAGGGAAGTAACCCAGGGGAAGGAACCGCTAGTTCAAGTGGTTCACCACAACCGTCAGGGCCCCTGGGTTGGGACCTGGAGTAGAGGGCGGGCCCAGGTCCCTCCCTCTCCACTCCCCTCCTCCAAGGACACTAGTGGAGTAATTAAGACCCAGTTCAGAGGCAAGCAATAGCGCCCTGAACCTACCCCAGAGAAGAGAAAGCGCGAGACCCAGCAGATCAGTACCGGCAATTTGCCACACTCCATTGACGTTCATGGAGTGACACTGGATTTACATCACTGTAACTTAGCAGTTTTCAAACTTTTTGAGCTAAGCTCACTACCCCTTTGAGTTGCAATGTTTGGTTATACTCTCCAATACTTACCCCTCCCCGCTCGGGTTTTTAGGGTGGCGGAAGATGAGTGTGATGGTCTCTGGAGTCAGAGCCAGCACTGAGCATGGAGGCACTGA
This sequence comes from Chelonoidis abingdonii, assembly GCF_003597395.2. Classification (NCBI taxonomy): domain Eukaryota; kingdom Metazoa; phylum Chordata; order Testudines; family Testudinidae; genus Chelonoidis; species Chelonoidis abingdonii. The sequence continues at coordinate 224,900,226 of NC_133769.1, forward strand.
TACTGACCCAGAGGCTGGGTGGCCCACTGTGAGTCAGGGGGTGGAGGTAGTTCTCCCTCCCCCCAGAATGTTACTCTGTGCCCCCCTTGCGGGGCATGCCCCATAGTTTGAAAACCTCTGCTATAACAGATATCAGAATCTGGCCACCTGCCTATTTAAAACCCTATTCCCATCCAAACCAAGAAGAAAAATACAAAATATTATAATATAAATTAAATAGGGAAGACAAGCCAGAACAAACTCACTGAGAATGAACCTTTACATTATTATAATGTCTAACAATTAATTCTGGTGCCAGTGGCTTTCAAAGCATGTAGTTATTGCCACAGCATGAAAGTCTCTGTTTTAACCACTTTCACTCTCACTCTACAGTTTCACAAAACTGAATAATGAATATATAAGCAGCACATTATTGCAGAGAGCCTGTTACAATCCAAGCCCTGGCTGAAGATCAAATACACACCCACTGGTGAACTAGAAATAGATGCGAGTTCTGAGCTAGCTCAGTATCTGTGTATTCACTAATTCAAGTTTTTTCAGTAGATAAAAGGAGATCATCATGATAAAACATATAGTTTCAGATAACATAACATTTCAAATAATTAGTAGCTTACTACTAAACACACTAAGGCTCCAGTCTTGCCATTAGATTTGTGTGTGTATCATTCCCTTGTAGATCTTATTGCAGAATCAGGATCTAATTTATCAAAATAAAAACTTAAACACTGAATTGCTTTCACCATTTATATTTGGTTACTCTTTTCCATTTCAATCAGTTTGGACAGTGAAACTACACAAGACAAATTTCATTCTTGTCTATAGTCACTTGAACTTTCTAGTTCATACATAGAGATATTGGTATTTTTTAACAACATTTGACCTAATGACAATAGATTATTATTGTATTTATTCAAAATTTCTCCTCATGCTAAAACTGGAAAAAGAAAATGATGAATCCCACTCCACCTTTCCCTCTGCTTGCCAAACGTTATTTATAACCTCCCCTTCACACTTTAGCTAGGCTTGCAAACCCCTTCCTATGTCTGTCTTCCTCCCTTCTCATTAGGATCACGGTTTGCTTTCTCTACATTGTATCAATCTCTTGCTGCAGCCTTTTCTTTGTGAAACTGTCTTCCCAACGTGGCTATGCTCCAGGGTAGTGTCTCGAACCATGTTTGTTTTGTTTTTTATTCTATTCTCAGGTTCCCCATGCCCTCTCTTGATGTTTAGAGAAGACCATTTATGCAAACTCTAGGGCGTAACTCCTTTGATTTGTCTGAAGATGAGATGTACCAGTGTGGCATACCAGCCCATATTAGCTCACTTCAAATACAGATGTGAAATTCACAAAAATACCAACACTATGTTTGTACATGAAAGCCAGGAAGTGAACAATGTCTAGTTTCATTGTCCATTCTGAGTAAAATGCAAAAAATAAACTATAAAAATAGTCCTGGAACTTTCATGAAGTTACTGTGAATATGCTTGGATGAGCCCAGCAAAGCGTTATTAAAATAATATCAGTGTAGAATGTTATAATGTTGCTTGCATACTTAAAGCATAGTGTTGGATAGGAATGTATATTAGGCTAAAATTTTGTCTTATATTTTGTATTTGTGAGCTGGAAATTGTACTATATTCCTTCCCATCTCCCACAGCACCACAATATAGTAGAAGTAGACAGTCTCTTGTGCTCTACCTTTGGCCTTGTCTACACACAAAGTTGAGAAGCTCAGGCCTTTCTGTTCACTGAATGAGGCAAAGTTTTGTGGAAACATAGTATAGTTCCATACATAACATAGTATTGATCATGTAATTAAAAACCATCATAATACATACTCACAGTGGAGCCAAGTTAAGGTTGTACAGGTAGCCTTAATTCTGGCATTTCCTAACTTTTTGGGTGCTTGACTTTGCAACCTTAATAAATGTCCTTTTAGCATAGCTTTTGTGTGTAATTTTGTAGTTTATTAAACTGTAAGCTGAGAAAAAAAGCTTTCATGCCATCATATTGACGCTATCTGGTTCTTCAGCTGGGTTAGATCATTTATATCCACCACACAGAACTCTGCCACATGAGCTACAGGAGTAACTGATAGCAGTAGTAGGTTGTCACCTGCTTGTGGATCACCACTAGAAAGGGAAGAGGAACACACTTAGCTAGTAGTTTTTCACAAATATATTCAGATACCAGGTACATGCTGAGACTCAGGAATCTTGGATTCCATTCCAGGCTCTGTGGTGAAGTGGGCACAGACTCTTCTGCCCAGGTCCCCCAAGCTTGACTCCTTCTGCCCCATCCCCTAAAACCTGTCCCTCTCCCAGTCCTGTCTCTTCTTTTTTCTCAATTCCAGTGCCCAGCCCTACCCCAGGTCAGAGCAGCTCTTTGGGAATGACACACACAGAGTTCAATCAGCACTGGGAGCTATGAAAGTCTCAAGCATACTCATTAAGATTGAACTGCTAAGCGATTTTAGCAGCTAAAACCTAACAAATCTCTACTGAGCATGTACAAATAGTGACTTTTCAAAGGTTTATATTTTGAGTCTTTGCTCCAAAGCAGGGGATGGTCCTAAAGCATTTCAAAGTAAAGGTCTCCAGAATTATTTAACATAGGTAAACCAACATATTAGATCCTAGCCTTGTTCTTGGAAACTGCTAAATCATTTTAGCTGAAATTTTTCAAAAATACTGAGCCTGATGCAGACACCAGGCTTGGGAAATTTCAGCCCAGATGGTTAAAGATTGGAAAAATTATAAGCAACTGAAAACAGGGTCTTATAATAGAAAGTGTCAGGCGATCTTAATAATAGGCTGTGCTATTTAGATTTTATAAGCATAGTTGTTGATCCTTTGAGTTCAAAGATGACCATAACATCACTGATTGATTTGGTTTTGTGAACACCTGAGTGGGTGATCTGGCCAATTTGAGCTTTGAATTATCTGTGGCACACTGAATAAGAGATGCCACTATGGGTTACTTGATTAACAGCAGACATGCTGCTGCTGTGAGATTCACGCTGCTGGCACTTCTGCTCTGCCTCAGTATTTCTCCTCTGCTCATAGACTGTAGCTCCAATATGGATGAGACTTCATTAGGTAGAACTATCATGAGTGAGATATTCTCAAAACTGTGTCAATGTTGAAACGCCTCCAGGATAATTTGAGGGAGTCTTTGAAAGGTTTTCTCTGGCCTCTCTGAAAGTGCTTTCCCTCCTTTAGCTCACCACAAAAGATCTTCTCTGACAGTCACTCAAGTGACATTCTGGTGACATGCCCTGCCCATCTCATCTGTGATTTCATACACACACATGTTTTTTAAATAAGAAATTTATCTATTTTCTTCCCAAGTTATTTCACAAGTTTATAACAGTAAGTAAGCAAGTTTTATGTGAGCATCACAGCAAAGATGGCCCTTCAGAGGGGAACTTGAATGCATCAGGGATAGGATCCTTTCAGATGCACCCAGAAAGTGCACACATCTGGGGTGGTTAGAAGATGGTATGGAGACATTTGTATGAAAATCTGAGAAATGGCCAACCAAAGGCTGGCATCATTAGTGGAGCAATTGGTGTTTGGGGGTGATTCTGAGCAGGGCCAGGTGCATAAATAGGGAGGGACAAGTTGTAGAGAGAAAGAGCTTTGAAGATGAGACAGTGGAGGAGGAGAATGCAGCAAACAGTCTGAAAATGGGTGAGGGAGAAAATGATCAATACTATGGACAAGGAAGCCAATTTTAGCAATGGCATTCTGTGTAGATTTGAAGGAGCTGATGTGCATGTTAGGGAAGCCAGAGAGGAGGAGGTAATATTAATAAAAAGAAGACATAATGAGAGTCTGGATGTGAGCTTTCACTGAAGGGATACAGAGAAAAGGATGGATGTTAGCAATGTTGAGAAGGAATAAGCAATACAATTTGGACATGAAGAAGAAATTGTTGTTCTTCAAACCCAATAGGGAGGTAAAGGCTCTATTTAACTCTTCTTAAGGCCTCCAATTTTGGAAATGTTGAAATGCTGTGTTGTAAATTTCTGGTGTGCAGCTCTAGTACTAACTTGGGGCCAAATTCTGAAGCCAATGGGGTAGTTGTACATGTGTGTATAATTTGTACCCATGTCTTTGGTTCTATGGCCTATTAACAGCTAGCTGAGTTCATCAAAATGCTTCATAGTCTCATCCCTCAGCATTCAACAGATGAATCTGACTACAGAAATGTTTGGTTGGCAATCCGTCCTTCCTTGACAACCAGATAAGTGAAAACCTGCTTGTTAAAATTAGCAAAGAGAATCAAGCCAGCCACTCAGCTAATGACAGAAATGGAGGTCTACTTGGTCTTAGCTGACCAATTAGTGTTATTTATGTATCTAACAGAAGTGCAAGTGTAAGATACAAACTGTTATCCTCTGGGGAGGAAATCCACTATCATTGCTCATCAACTGGAACTTTGTTCCAAATTAGTTCACAAAAGCAGTGCATATAAAGCCCAATCCCCTTGTGGGGAAGCGGGAAATGGGGGGGAATACGGATACATAGAGAGCCCATAGCATGGGGGAGGGAGAATATGGGATCCTGGTAATGCAGGAGAGAGGAGTAGGGTGCGCGCACACACACACACCCTGGCTGGTGAGTTTGGGACCGTGGTATGGAGGAAGGGGAAATAGGGATGCACGCAGATCCCTTGGCTTTGGGAAAATGGGGGACTCTGCAGTAGGAGGAATGGGGACACACAGAGGTCTTGGCATGATGAGAGGAGACTGGGGAATCCTGATCTGAGTGGAAGGAAGTACACACACAGTCATTGGGGATGGAAGAATGAGCAACCTTCATATGGGGGAAGAAGTAATGGGTGGCGCACACAACCACTGGCAGGGGCAGATTGGGAAACCTTGGTGTGGGGAAAAGAGGTAATGGGGGATATGGAGGAAAGTGGGAAATGGGGTCACACACAGAACCCCTGGCAGGGAGAGGCTGATAGACCTGGTACATTGGAGAAAGTGGGATATGAGGGAGAAAGGGAAGAATGGGGGAACATAGAGCCCCTGGTATGGGGGAAAAGGAGAATAGGGGGCACATAGAACTTTTGATCTAGGGGAAGGGGTGGAGGGTAACAATGAGTCACTTAAATCTAGGTGAATAGGAAAATGACACATGAGAGCTTGTGTGTTTACGGGGTGAGTGGGAGTGGAGAGGAAGTGAAGAGCCCCTCATGTGTGCAATGAGTTTGGCCTACAAAAAACAGAGTGCATGATCCCCTACCATAGCAAAGTTCTTCATGTAATTTCTGCAAAATGTGTATTAAAGGGCCACTATTAAAAGCCCCTGTTTTCAGGAGTTTATGACTGTGATAATTCACCTTGCGATAAAGTTATTTGTATGAAGTGTAGATGTCTATACATTTAAATTATGTAATTAGAAGTAAATTAAATCATACAGGCTTTGTGCCTTCAGACCATACCTAGTTCACTATGTATTTAAAATATGTTTTCAGATAAATGGAAACACTGGAAAAGAATCAAACTTTATATACACACGTTTTGCCACATGCACTGACTCCAGTGGTATTGTACTGGTGCAAATGACTGGAAATTGATCAATGGCCCTGTTGTTGATGCAAAAGAAGGAATAGAACCCAACTCATTCTCCTAGCTGTGGTAGCTGTACAGAGCTAACAGTAAAAAGCCATAAAAATCTTATTTTGTCACTCAAGTCAGCAGATATGACTCAGAAGCAAATCTGTTGAGTAGGCAGGTGCTGTTTTGACATTACTTTCCCGAGTAGATTCACATTTCTCAAAAGCCATAAACATGAGTATATAAAATAGAACTCAAGTATATACCAAATCTCCATTAAAAATGATATCCAGGTTGTAACAAACAAAACTCACTAACTCATAGAAGACTGCTATTCTAGCTTTACTCTTGTTCCCTTTCTTCCCCCAGGATGTGAGTTGCTCTTAACTTGGAATTTCCTGACTTCTTAATTTAGGTGAGAATATTATTTTAAAATAATGAAAATGCCACCCTTTGTTGTCCAGGGGGTAGACTAAGCACTGTGAGAAAATCACTTTGTTTTGTGACCTAAAGCAAATCAGTCAGGACCCAATTCACTTGAGCATCATGTTGAGGACAGCACTAAAATACATGATTAAAAGCAAGCCTGTGCATAAGTTCTGTCTTGGATTGCAACATTAACTGCTCTCTCTCAGACTGGTCCCCATGCAGTCAATGGGACTACTCACATGAGCAAATGTATGCACATGCTTAAATGCTTTTTGGGATCAGGACCATTATCAATATGTAAAATGGGTATAGTATTATCTACCTCAGAAGAGTTTTATGAGGCCTGAATAATGCTTATAAACCACATATAAATCTTTGGATGAAGTGCTTATAGAAAAGTCTGACCGAATTTAATATGGTAACCTTTTTACGGGTCCTTTAAGTCTAGAGAATTTATAGAAATTTGTATCCCTTCTATAGAATGACTCAAAGTCTATAGAAAGGATATCAGGCTATGTACAATTCTATATATTTTAGAATACTTTCTAAAGAACCCTATCATATTTCTATAGAACCTTAATGATTTAACCTTATTAAATTTAATAAAGGCATTTCCATAAAAAAGCCTTTATTAAAGAGCAACACATGTTTATTAATTATTTTTTCTGTTCAGACAAATGGCAAAATATTTTAATCAAGATTTTTCCCCCAAACTGGGATATACAATGAGCAGCAGCAAGAAGATATTCCACTTCTATCTTGCATCATTGGTATAGTTTAGAGAGGCTGTAGTATTACTGCAAGAGAGAACCATTATTCTTTAATGCTGCCATAAGATGAAAAAATAGCTGTACTGTAAACTGTACATCAGAATGTGGACATGATTTAATATGCAGACCTTAAATGAAATAAGAGTATAATTCACCCTTCCCTGCACAATGCTAGAGTAATGGACTTTGCACAATTAACTAAACAGGAGTGTGAAACGAAGAAGAAATTTACATTGCCAACTCGTACACAGCCTCTGCATTCCCTGATGGGGAGGGGTTTGGACCACTGGGTCCAGCTGAGTATATATCAAGTGGTACTCCCGCCTCTGCCAGTTATTCTCTTCACACTGGTCTTTTAAGAACTGGCATGCCTGGAAAAGTTTGCCGAGGACTGCTTTATGTCGACACTCTGCCCAAGTGCCAACCTTACTCATCCCCACTGTGTGATGTGAAGGACCCTGCATTTACTTTCCATATCTGGGTGAATATTACCCTAAAAAAGCACTGCATTTGTTTCTTAAGGAAATGAATAACAAATTAAGGTCATGGTGCTTCATTAATCATGTTTAATTATTTCTCCCGAGAATAACTTTAGTAGTGTTTGTGTCCTGCATATAGGGAAAATAAATGATAGGCAACTTAATTACAAGAAAAAAGATTCAGCAAGGGGGTTTAGTAACATCAAAAACAAAACAAAAACAAAAAACAAAACATGTTTTGCCTTGTTCAGAGTTTGCTTCTTTACGTTTTTTTCCTTTCTTTCCCCAATCCAGTCTCTCCCTTGCACTCTTTTTGCATTGTCTCCCTTTTACATGCTCTCTCATCTCCTCTTCATCCCCACCTCCTCCTCCTCTCTTTTGAAGAGTTCCTCTTTTCCTCTTCTCTACTACCTGTGCCATGTCTGATATGACATTTTAAATCAAGCTGCCTATTTATGAAGAATGATTGTGAGTCACGATTCTCTTATAGTTCATCATGGTGTCAGCTCACTTTAATTTCTATTTTCCTTATTAAGCTTGAATTGGAGCAACAAAATCTTCAAATTATGTTTTAAATAAAAGTTAAATATAGCCACCATGGCTAAGTGCTACTGAAAGCCACATCTTTCAGCCTATTACGTTTCAATCCAACCAATATATTCTCTTCATTACAAAAGCACTAACTCAAAGTTATCCTGACATTACTGCTGTGTACAAGTCTGAGAAAATCTGGTGTATCAGTAGTGAAAATCCATAACCTATGTGTCATAAAATGACCGTACAGGATGACTAAAGAACAAGTCAATTCTTAAGAAGACACTGTCCAGATTTCTACCCTAATCACAGGGGGTTAGGGATTTAATTTGTATTTTGCTGTGGTAAAAATACTTGATTATATTTTGGACTGAGGGCACATTTTGGATCAAAGGTCTAATCCCTAAAACTGTGCCACTTTCTGTGTATCTATAACACAAATACTTTTTGTAGAATACTAAATAAATTTCCTTTATATCAAAATAGCAATTTTAGTTTTATTACTGAAAACTACAAGCACATATAATGATTAGACTTTTCCACATAAAGTGAAAAAAGCACATACATACATCAAAGCAGGAAAGAAACCTACAACTATGGGTGCAGGGGCTTAGAACGGTTCTTCTCTGTCTGCATCAGAGGGAGGCCACTATGCCTCACTATGCCACTTAACGGCTGAGGGCCAAACAACAGGGGATTAGCACTGTAAATCAGTAAGGAGTCTATAGCCAGTTCTCTGATTGGGCCAGGCAGCAAACACAGCCAGGCTCAAGCCCTCTGGGCAGGGCCAGGCAATATTAAGTAGTCAGGCTCAAGCCCTCTGGCTGGAGCAGAGCAAAAGTAGTCTTTGGCAGACAGTAAACAGTTAGGCTCAAGCCCCCTGGGTAGGGCAGAGAAGAAGCAATCTATGGCCGAGCTCCCTGGCTGGGGTAGACAGCAAACGAATGCAAGCCATGTGGCCTAAGGTGGAAGGCTGCCATCTGAGGGGTGGCTTTGGCAGCTGGGGGTAGGGGAACGTGGGCCCACCTTACTCTATCAGCTCTCAGCCCAGGGCCCTAACAGTGGCGAGATTCCCCGCCACTGGGTTAGTGGGGATTCTGCCCAAACATGCTGACTGTAGTTTCAGCAAACACAACTGGACTAATGCCTGGTTCCCCTAGGCTACTTCCTACCCCTACCTAGTCATAGTGCTTCATTCCTCTTGGGCACTCGGGCTCCTGGGGACTCAGCAACTGGCAGTTCCAGCAGCTCCTTGGGGTATTCACCAGGTAGCAGCACCTCCTCATGTTCCTCCAGAGGCAGGGTTGATACAGTTCAGTCCCTGGTTCAGGGGCCAGCAGCAAGGAAGCAGTGTCTGACTCCGTAACTGGCTCTTCCTCAACTGAGCGGGAGGCCTGGGCTCTTATACTTTCTGTTCCATCCTCTGCTTCCAGCACAAGGGGCAGGCCCAGCATGACTCCACCCACTAGGGGGCAGGAAGTGGTTCCTCCCTGTCTGTGTCAGAGGAAGGCCAATTCACCTTTCTACAATGGATAGTAAATGCTAATATCACATATTCAATACATCCTTATAAATGGTCTAAGTACAAGTGTCAGGAACTACAAGAAAATATATTCAGTTAGTGGGAGAAGTAAACAAACATATTAATCAAAGATTCTACTACAGGCTCCATTACTAGCTCAGTGAAGGACAAGCCACTCACTGTTTATCAGATTTCTCATTCTCTCTCTGTGCTAAGTGCACCTGGTGGTCTGAATTGTAACAATTAGAATTTGTGTTCTGAATCCTTTGACTTTGGAGAGGTACCATAGCCTGAAATCATGTAAGAGATATAAGTTGACTGTTTTTCCTCCAAAATGTCAATGACAGAGTGGCAGTAGATTTTTGCTTTCAAGCTACCTTCAAAGTCCAACTCTCAAGTCCCTTTAGTAAAACATAGCTTTGCAGATTTTAGTGGTGTGCTAGGGAGCAAGTTTCAAACATTTACGACTGTGTGCAGTGCTTACTACTTGTCGGAGCCCAACGGCTTCTGGCCTAAGATGGCGGCCTGCAGGGCCTTAAGATGGCGTCTGTATGGCCAATTGTAGGTCATCCAAAGGTCACACTAGCACTGTGTGTTACCTTGAGGGCCGTGTGCAGATTCCCGCTCTTTTTTGCCTGGTCACCTAGAGGTTAGGCTAGGGCCGTGTGCAGTCTCCTGCTCTTCTGCCCAGCAACCCAGGGGTCAGGTTAGTGCCGTTTGTGCTATTAACACCTAAGTGCCTTGTGCAAACTCGTGCCCGATTGACCCAATTGTAATACAGTTCACAAGGTCAGTAATATTAGAGGTGTATGTTGCCAAAAAACCTAGGCTAAGTTGCATGTTGCTGAGCTTCAGCTATCTCTCCTCTGGGTTGTGTCGTGTGCAAAATCTCGCTCACGGTAGCGGGCAACAGCTCAGAACATGGAGGTGGGAGTAGGACCAATCAAATTGTGCCCATGTTGTGTTTCAGTCCTTGGAGACTTAAAACCATGCCCCAGCCAGGGTCTGTTGGGAGTGTCTGAGTTACTGACTGAAGGACCGTGATGAATCTCAGTGGGGGCTCTCGCGCGCAGGTTATAGCCGGCTCAGGGAATGTGTTTATTCAGTTCTTGGGTTCTGCCATGCGTTATGGTATATTCTCTTTGGTCTGCCCATGTGCAATTCACTTATTTCTTGGGTTCTTACATAGGATTTATGATTTCGCAACGTACTTTTTCTACTATTTTTGGCTACTCGGGGATTAGCTTAATCTTGGTTCCCCGGATCCGATATGCGTATCTGGTTCTTGCTCTTGC
>NC_133769.1:224912693-224933353 GCF_003597395.2 Chelonoidis abingdonii
CGATTTAAGGAGCCGTTTAACTCGATATTAATGACGACGTCGTGTGAACGGATACAGCGTTAAATCGGTATATCGGCCATTAAACCGATTTAAAGTCGCAGTGTAGACCTGGCCTCTCTCTATATAAACAGCATTACCATGTCAGTAGTACACATCCTTGGCAACACAGAATGCTGTATAGGTCACTGATCTTTAGCTAACAGCTATATCAAGCTGTTAATTGCCTTGTGATTTCAATTTAGAAAAGCAATACTTGCACTTTTATAGTGCAATAAAGAAAAAAGATCTCAGAGTGAAGTATTATTGAAGTAGATATAGGTTAGGTGACTTGCCCCTGTTACATGGGAGGCTAATGGCAGAGTCAGGACAGTTGTTTGACTCCCAGTCTTACACGCTGTGCATGGACAGTAGCAATGCAAGCTTCACCACATCACCTTACCATTGTGTCTCAGCCAGGACTTCAAGGAATCACCTAGACTCTAGAATGAGCTTTTACATTCATATTTGGTATCTGTATGTAACTATTTGTAATTGTGCCTGCTGGAACTATGGGTTTTGTATGTGCAATAAATGCACAGATTTTTGCACATGCATCTTAGTCCCCATACACAAAAATGTGGTCCTCAGTTTTTGTCTATAAATCTCCATCCAACAGAGTGCAATGCTAATTAAAGCTTGGTTACATGCAAAAAATGAGTACATTCCTCCATTAATCATGTCAGAAGGGGGTATAATTTGGGATAATTTTAATATGTATCTTGGGAAGGGGGGTTGTCTGATATGTAGAGTGCAACTGTGTTTGTTCACATTAACAAAAGTTCTATCGTGCTAAATAACCCCTCCTTCCAAAAGTTCTGGTGCTGAGTGTATCATCTATTGTCAATACAGCACATCCATCAGATGGAGTGGTACTATGGTGACAGTAACCAACCAGAAGACTTCATGCAAATGAGAATACTGTATCCCACATCAGCTGCTCTGTTGCTGACTGGTTGTTATAGTGATAAACTAAGGCCTTGCCTCTTCGCTTCTCCTTGAAAGAAAAACCTTTAATTCCTCAAGGGAATGGAGAGAGAAGAAAGATGAGGGTGGGGGAGGGAATTACATGACAAAGAAAAACATTATCTGGCTGCAAAGAGAACAGCAAAGAGGGCATCGCGGAGAAAAACAAACATTCACTGGCCATGCCAGTGCTCACCACCGATGCTGAGTCAGAAACAGGTATCCCAAAATCCCTTTCTAATGAGCTTCTTTCAGAAACCATGGAGGAGATAGAACACACTTGCCCTCAGCCTCGGTTGGTAAGTAAAGACAAAGGATGCATGTATTTGTCACCCAAGAGCTCTTTGCCTTATTAGAATGTAAAGGAATCAATTGTTCAAAGATTTAACATGTAAATATGAATTCAACTGCAGCCTAACCTATCTCAGTTGATTGTGCTTAGGGTCTGCACTGGGAGAACTTGGATTACAAAAAACTATTGTGCCAGCTGTGGAAAAAATACAGACTATTTAGGATTATTGTGGTTTTGTCTGTGAGGAAGAGGTTAATATTCTGTTATGGCAGGTCTCTTTCTATAACAATGTCAGAAAATGTAAAAATGGCATTTTTCTTTAGCCTCTCTTAGGTTCGGATTTACAGCAAGGCTGTTCATTGTATACTCGCCTGTTCTTCGTTTTTGTGCTGACTTTGGGAAATAAAATGACAGATAAGCAGAATTGCCACATCCCTAAATAAAAGACAGTGAATTAAGGATGCATGTGGGGGAAAAATGATATGGCAAGATCACTCACATTTCTAAAAGGTTCTAATGAGATTTCCAGCGTACGCTTCCATGATTTCACTTCAGGTATAGAAAGCATGTGACTCAGGAAAGCTGCATTAAAAGAAGAGCTGCAGATCTTAAATAATTAGTGTGACAACAGTACATTCAGAGAAGCTGGCTGCACATACGGTAGAGAATTCCTTTATCGCTGTATGTCTGATGTATTGCATTAAAAACCCTATTCCTCCATCAGTGTTCAGTTTCACTCCCAGGGTTCTGCAGGTTCATTCTCCATCAGGCAGGATTCAGCTCTTTAACAAATAAGAGAAGATAATGATGTGTTACTTGCTGCTTTTCTAAAGTCATAAAGAACTTTGGAGGGCAGGCTTCTAATGAGATTTAGGGCTCTAAATTATGGTAAATGCCACCAATCCTTTATATCCGAGAGTAGAGCTTGCCAATTGATTACAAGAGGCTGTTTGAAGAAGCAGTGTGGAGAAATGGGACTGGGGGGGCGGGGAAAGGTGTGTGATAATAAAACAAGTTGTTAGTCTTTGATTGAAGGTGACAAAAGGCTCATCCAGGCAACCCAGGCCACTTCACAGTCAAACAAGCACAGGCTCCATTCGGGGTGCTGCAGCCTAAGTGTAAACATCCTAGAGCTGTGTATTTTCATGTGCTAATCTTTCTTACATTTGGAATGTTTTTATTGTTGTTCTGCATTTAAGATTGTCTAGTTTATTATTCTAGGCAAGGGTAATTGTTAACCTTTCCCTATGTGTGTTACCACAAGGCATGGATAATGATGATACATATAAAGGAAGTCTGAGAAATGGATATCAATAAAGTGTGACACTATGACTTATGCAATAGTTTTGCACTGGAAATGAGATCATTTACCACCAAAATTAAATCACAACCTTAATTAAAACAATTTTAAAAAATCCAACTTCAATAATCACATTTAACATTATATTTCAAATATTATACTGTTCTGACAAATAGCAACAGTTGCTGGAATTGGCCTAAATTAACATTTTCCACTAGCTCTTCTTATAATTAACTAACAATTTTTTTAAAAAAACCTCTTAATTTATAAATGGAAAGGCTTTGGGTGGGCTTTTGTTAATGTTTGTATTGCATTATGTTTACTAATGCTGTTTGTTAAGGTTTTTCTTCCACATAATATAACACTTATGAATACATTATATCCCTTCTGTCCTGCCACATAAAAAGAATTTAAAGGAAGAAATGTCAGTGTGAAGCAGGTATCAGTCATTCCAGTAGAATTCCTATGGAAATGAAAGTGGCAACCAAAATACATGAATAAAACTGGAACTCATTTTGATCTGTTTTAGAGCTTCATGAATATTAATACATCAGTAATGACAATAGAGACCCTTGGAATAAAGATTTATAGAAAACTCATACTTCCAAGATGAGATTGTGGGACTACATATCTGCCTTACCTCCATACTTGCTGAAAGAAATGTGCCAGTGTTGAAATAGAGAAGTCAGAATATTTAAGAATACAATATACTCCACCTAATAGTGAATGGTCCTGAATATTTAAGAATACAGTCCACTATCCCCATGATAGTGAATGGTCCCGACTGCTGCTTAATCAGAACTCTTTTGGCAAAAGTGTGTCTTAAAGTGAAAACATTGATAGCCAACGGCCAGAAGGGTTAAATGGAACTTAACAGAGTAATAAAAGGCTTGAATTTCTAAGCTTTGTTCTTTACGTACAAAAATGATAAAGATTAAAAGAGCTAATAAAGATCAACTAAAGATGGAAAGTAGTGTTTATGCGACCAGATCCTTATCTGGTGTAAGTCACCATAGCTCCATTGAAAACTATAGAACTATGCCACTATATCAACTGAGGATCTAGTCCATTATTCTTATTAAGCACAGTACTTGATTCATTTTAAGTTTTTTCAGATTTTTTAAATAGCCTCCTCTCTTAGTTGCTGAACCAACTCCTATGAAGTCAATGGGAGTTGGGTTGGATCATTAATTGAGACAGCAACTTAACTGGGATACAAGGCTATCTACTGGGGAGTCCTAATTAAAAGAACTTTGCTATATTTCTATTACACTGTATTTTAATTTGTTACCAGGCAATTATGTAATACTGGTGAGCTGAGTTTGTGTTATTTACAAATGATTTTTTTTCCATGAAGCTGGGTGGTCATTATGTTAGTCTGAGAGTAATGAATAGTCAGCATGCCCTGAACTTTTTGTATAGGCAGTTTAAAAAACAAACAAACTATTTTTAAAAACTAAATATACATATTCAAAATTATATCAAATAACATGAAATGCTTGAAGAAAGTGTCCATTAATTAATAATGAAACTTTGCATAGGTCAATACATATTTTCACAGAAGCAATAGGAGTTAGTAGGACTTCATAAATGGATATTTTGTATAGCGGATATCTACTGTTATTGGCTTTTTAATTAAAAAAAGAATTGCTTATTTGGTTCCCCAAAACAGCAAATATTTTAATTAATATATCTGTCACAATGTAAATATTTCTTTTTCAGTCAGTCAATCCCTCTGACTTTATGTCATGGAGGCCGCCATCTTGGCACGGAGTGTCACAGTAGGGTTAAAGGAAACTTTTGTGTCCTTCAGTGAATGAGGAAAACAGGAGAGACTGAAGTCAGTTTTCAGGTAAGTTTCAATGTGTATTGAAATATGAGTTTTTCCTATATGTAGCACTGTTTTTATTTAAATTGTCATGATTTTCTTTTTTTTTCCAGGCACTGTCTGGGATTTTTGAACTAAAAAAAGCCAGTCAGAGCTCCACTAAGAATTCATATTGAAGTAGATACTCCCTGTTCCATCCTTCCCTCTAACTTTGCCTACTCTGTGTTCCCTATTTTCATGCATCTGCCTGCCAATTAATAGCTCCGTTCTTCACACTCCTTCAGTGACCTTCGCCTCAAACAATGAAACAATCTATTGTAGTCTTGTCTACAATGTGGGTTTTAGCCACTGGTGCAGCTATCCAAGTGTTGCTATTCCAGTATACACTTATACTGCAGACATCGTCTGGTTATGGAAGCGCCAACTGTTTGAAAATGGGATAATTTGCACCAGTGCAAATTGTATTTTTTAAACTGGTGCACCATGTCTACACTAGGGGTTTGCGCCAATGCAGCTACCTAGTGGCTAAAAACCCACGGCATAGGCAAGCCCTTAGTTTAGCTGGGAAGCAGAGGCATGTGGAATAGAGAAGATTGGAGAGGAGGGGGAGTAATTTGGAAGATGCAGCTGTCTGAACTTATTTATTTAGTTTGTTTATGATGATGCAGTCTTTGGGCTTGATTCTGCAGTTAATTCCCTGTGGACAGCTACTGGCTCCTTGCAGGATCAAGGCCTTTGTCTTCGTCCAGGTTGGGAAAGCATCTATTGCCCAGTGGGAATTACCAAAACCTAAATATTAAATAAATAATAACAACAATGCAGAGCCTCACGTGGGGTTGGAGACAATCCCAGACAGTGTCTACAACAAAAAAAGCAACAACAATTTATAATTACAGTGCTGCAGTTGAAAACAATACACATAGAAACTTACCTGAAAACAAACTTGAAGGACTACCACTTGGTTTGACCTTTCACTTAAGTGCAGTGGGAGTTTTCTTTACTCATACTGTATGTCTCTTCCTTCCAAAATAAGTCTGTACAGTAAAATTTTCAAAAGCACCTATAGGGCTTGGGAGCCTAAGTCCCATTAACTTTCAATGAGACTTAGGTTCCTAAATGCCTTCAGTTCCTTTAGAAAAGAGGACTTAGACTCTCAAGTCACTTAGAAACTTTTGAAAATTTGATCTTAGAGGCTTTAATCATTTTTACAGTAATTTTTAAAAAATATGCTAGTTGTGCTGGTGAAATCATTCAGGAGCTTTGAAAAACACTAACAGTTCAGTTAAGAGTAGATGAGAAAGATTACTATATATTAGTCTCACTTGGTGGAGCCATAATAATGGTTTAAACCAAAGCTATAATGGCTGTAGAGATTATTCCCTACTGATGCGACTAAGTATGAAATTTGAAGAAGCTATTTCTAAAAATTGTATTAGCCTTGACTTTCAATATTTTGATCGCTGACTTTTTTTCCTTTTTATTTGATCTGATATTTAAACAATGATTCAGGATGATTCATACATAACTGCTCTAGAAGTATTTCAGATATTCTTACCAGTTCACACAGGTAAACCTCTCAACAAATGCCAAATGCATATGATTTTAACTTTTATAGTTAGTAACATTATAGATGTAAAGGGCTTTATTATAGTTACAAAACCAGCCAGGCTTTTGTTTTTCCACAATGTGGTGTGATTTAGGGAGCCTGACATCGGCTCTTCTTCAATTTGGATCTATGCTGGGGTACAGATGTCATGGGAAAAGGAGCATTAGAGCAGATGACTGTGTAATAAGGCTGTGTCTGAACATTTTAAAAAAGGCATGGTTTGACTAAATGTGGTTGATCTTAGCCCTGCACAAGTTGTGTACTGTTTATGGACTCAAAACTAGTATTCATGATTTCTGGCTGTTTTGGACCAAAAATTTAAAAAGGGTATCAAATCTGGCCTCTGTTTGTATGCACATAACTTTCTTTGGCACACTTTTAAAATATTTTTTCTTTGCCTGCAGCATGTCACCACCAAGAATTAGATTGTGATTTGCCTTTCACTTCACTGAGAGACACACCATTGCTACATATCTAAATATGCTGTACCCCTGGCAACAAGATGTTGCATTATTTATTGGTCAGATATACAGAACTACGGAGATGTCTTTGCTAGAGTCACACACAAGATAGGAGAATTGTTGCAAATATTATATACTATAGAATGTATTGTATTTCTTGCTCACATATATGTGTTATGCTATTTGGAATTTGATGTTTCAGTCGAACATTGTCTATTTCTCAAACAGTGCTTATTTCAGTTATTGTGAATGTCTATATCACAGCCTAGGAAGATGAGTAAAAAGGCTAGTGTAACTAGACAGCAAAAGCAAGGAATTTACTACATAAAAAATACTAAAGCAGAAAAAAAACATAGGAAGGAGCTAAGAACTATTCACATGTCAGAAATACATATATAGAAACCACT
This sequence comes from Chelonoidis abingdonii, assembly GCF_003597395.2. Classification (NCBI taxonomy): domain Eukaryota; kingdom Metazoa; phylum Chordata; order Testudines; family Testudinidae; genus Chelonoidis; species Chelonoidis abingdonii. The sequence continues at coordinate 224,919,590 of NC_133769.1, forward strand.
GACACAGCCAGCTCTATATACAAAGATAGGCTGAAACTAAGGGTTGGTCTACACTATAAAATTTGGTCAGCATAATTACATTGATCAAGGCCATGAAAAACTTCATGCCCCATGCAGTGTAATTAAGCTGACCTAGGACCAGAGGTAGATGTTGCTAGCTTGATGGAAGTATTAAATAATGGCTTGCCCTCAGGTTGTTCTTTTGTGGTTCTGTGTTGGCGGCTAACTCCCATGAAATGCTTGTCTGTACCGAGGCAGTGTTGAATTGCAGAACTGTGTCTTTTTCCATCTCGTGTACCTGATGTTTGGAACATATTTGGTTCTTTCACTTGTGTTTTGTTTGAGTTTGGGACCCAACATACCTCTAAAATATGTCATACTTTCTAAACAATCATTTCTGGTTGAGATAGAGACTTTGGGCTTGATGCAGAAACCACTTTTTGACATGCAGATTAGACTAGATCATAATGGTCTCTTTTGGCCATACAAAGCTATGAATCTATACATATCACCACACGCTTTTGTAAAATGATGGGAAGAATTTTCTGCGTTGTTCCTTTCTTTCTGAAACTTATACTTGCTTCTTATGATTATTAGTCAGTCAATAATTATTATACAAAGATTAGTGATGCATAACATGACTTTATGAAGGATGAAGCCCAGACAGTACTTGAAAAAAGGCTGTCTGGATTGTTTGCAAATTGGATGAATTTTTAAAAAATATTATTAAAAATATAAATAGAGTATTCTGAATTACTCTATTCATATTAGCTCTGCAGAACCAATAGAAATCTGGGAGAATGAGCTGGATTCTCTTCTGGTTCATGCATCATCAACAGAACTTTTAACTAAATTCCACTTGCAGAATCTTTACCTGGAGGTACACAGAGATAAGGGGCAGTTAAATTGTAATTGCAGTGTAATACACCTCAGCTGGGTCATGGTTACTGATAATATAGTTTAAATTTATAATTGTGAGGTAATATCATGAAACAATAGATGCAAAAAAGATAATCTTAAATCAGACACCTATCCCCAGGAGTAAAAATTCACTCCCTGAACACCTGGTCCTTCAAGAAGCATTCCTTGAGTATCCAGTGGCAGACCTAGATAGTCCTTAAGGCAGCGTTTTTCAACGGTGCCACTGATCAACTCCTCCCCCTCCCTCCCAGTGCCTCCTGCACGCCGCTGAACAGGAGGAGGAGCGGGGATGGGGCACACTTGGGGCACAAAGAGGCAGGGAAGAGGAGGGGCAAGGGTAGAGTGGGAAGAAGAGGAGAGGGAGTGGGACCTTAGGGGAAGGGATGGGGTAGGGGTGGCGCCTGCAGGTCTGAGAAAATTTTTCAATCAAAATGGGGGTCCTTGGGTTGCTACAGTTTGAAAACTGCTGCCTTAAGAGATTCTTCATTTGCAAGGAATGCTCATGTTTTAGCAGACCCAGCATGTGTATATTTCTCATTCTTCAGTTACTTATAAGATTTTTGGTAGTATTTTATTCTTAACAAATGTGTTGAATGTGCTTTAGATTTTCCCCTCAGATTTTCACGTTTCCTGATTTGTAGTCATTGTTTGCAACCTATGGGTCCAGTACTACAAGTCCTCACATGGTTAGTCCTTATGCATGTGATTAGTTCCACTGAAATCAGTGTACTATTTTGGAACTGGTCCAAAGTCTCTCTCTTGTTTTAAAAGACTGTCAACTTGAAATCTAGGAAGTTAAAAAATGAGATAAAAGTAGCGTAACGTATTGTCCCTGAATCCTTCTGCTAATTCTGTGGTTTTACTGTTTTTTCTCTCCCTTGTTGCTGTGGGAAAGACCCCACACAAACAAAACTAACCCATCCCTGTTCTAAGGGATATAATGAAACAGACTGTACACTAAACGCTGTCAAACATATCAAATAAACCAACTGAAAAACTGCAAGGTGATAGCAGCAGCAAAAAGGGCTGAGTTCAAGATCTACAGTTCCTCTTAACTTTTTTATAAATGTTCCTCTTAATATTAAACAGAACCACCTTGAATCCCCACCCAGAAAATAGGGAAACTAAACACCACCCTTACAGCCATCCAGGGGAATGTCTACACTGCATTTTAAAATCCACAGGATTGGGTCTCAGAGGCCAGAACTACAGACTCAGGCTTGCAGGGCTCACACTAAGGCACTAAAAACGGCATTGTAGACATTGCAGCTGGTGCTGGAGCTCTAAAATTTATCCACTTCTCTGGGCCTCAGAGGCCAAGCCCAAACGCCTATACAGCTTTTTTTAGTGCTGTAGCACAGACCCAAATTTGTAGACTTAGAGACTGAGACTCACGGCTGTGGGTTTTGAAATACTGTGTAGACATTCACTAAGAGGCAAGACATCCCCGCTCACAAGCACTGAGTGTTTGCACAACAAAAGAAAACTTTTATTACGAGAGAGGGAATACAGTATTACTTTGGGAAAATACCACAGTGACTCAAAAGCATGCAAACTATAAATAAGCAACTGCCCCCATGGTATCTTGGGCAGTCCTTTGCCTCAGTTTCCCACCTTGCTGTGTGAAAGGCCAATGGACAAATGGCCATTAACGTACCACTCTTCTTTCCCTCCACTGCACCCACTCATGGTTTGTTGTGTGAGGTCAGCAAAGTCACAGAATCCAGCAATGCATTGACACGGCTTCACCTCCCACTTCTGAAGGGGGGAAATGGTCACGCAATGCCGCTGCTGCCACAGGTGACCCCTGCCACAGTCATCCCTGCCACTCCTCACTGCTGCTTCTGCTTGCCGCTCACATTGCTCACTGCCTCTAGCTGCAATGCTAGAATGCAATCCACCACTTAGCCCATTTTTTAAGCGATTTCACTGGGTAGCGGGGAACCTCACTGTTGCTGCATCCACTGTGTTGCCTTTCACCATGACACTGTCCACAAACCAGGTCTAATGTTCATGACCCTAGACCTGCTCAGTGATTTCAGCAGTAGTGATTATGGAGCAGAAATAAGGACTCTTGATTGAGTTTATTTTTAAACACTGGAGAGGGAGGGTAAAATGATCTCTAGAACTCCTTAAACAGAGGTCATGCCACTAGGTAAAAACCCCTGCCTCCATCTCCTCTGACTTTCACTTAGAGTTGGCATCCCTACTCCCTGCTTAGCAAATGAGGTAAGCTTAGGGTAACCCCCCTGAATTAGAGCAGGCTAAGGATAATTCTGCTGCCCTTTTGTTATACAATAAAGATGAACATTTCATTACCCTTGCAACCAAGATTAAAGTACATTTTAACCCAAAGCAGCCAAACATTGATCATTTTGCAAAGTAGGTCTCTCCGCTGATGACCGTCTGTGCAAATACAATCTGCTCCTCAGACCTTTTGTCTCAGTTTTACAATAGATGGAAGGGGAGAGAGTTCCTTACACAGGATGACCAGATAGCAAATGTGAAAAATCGTAATGGGGGTGGGGGGTAATAGGACTCCATATGAAAAGAAAAACCAAATATTGGGACTGTCCCTATAAAATCAGGACATCTGGTCACCCTAACCTTACATCAGTTACCACCCCATTCTCACAAAGTTATAGAAATTGTAGGGGTCACAAGTAACAGCACCTTGTAAAATATATTTAGACAGCGTGCCTTTAATAATTGTTGTACAGTTATCTGATTTAGAATCCAGGAGCCAAATTCCTCCTTGTATAGCTCTGCCAGTTCTACTGTGTTGAATGAATTCATTCAGAGTAATTGGAGAAATCTCAGAAAACTCATCATAATCTGAGATAAACTCTCCTAGAAAGTTTCCCTGGTAAGAAGAGGAAAGCTGGGCCTATAGGTCTATTCTTACTAGCTTAAGGAAGTGATCTGGACTGGGGGCTTCTCCTGGCAAGCGTTCTGATGCTTTTTCCTCCCCTTTGGAGACATTTGAATTCCTTGCTACTATACAGAGTCAGAGGAAGGGAACTCAAACCCTTTATAAAAACTATTCTCTTTGAGGGGAAAAAATGAGGAAGTCAGTTCCAAAATTTTCTATAAATTATTGCCTCTGTTCACCTGTGTCCTTTTCAACAGTAAATCAGCTAAGGTTCAACAATCAGGTCATAAAACACGAAGAAAAATAAGGAGCCAGTCCATATTCTGCAACAACCCCCCCCCCCCCCCACCTCCTGCTGCAAATGTCAGGCATCGGAACTGCACCAGAAACAGACAGCAGTTCCTGAATAACTATATCCAGGTAGATGCCACCATGGCAGAATTAACCACACTGTTTATTAATATTCTTCTTTTTTAACTAAATTATTATTTGTTTACATTTTCTCTGGCTCAGTGTTTTTCTGCAGTCACTGGCAGAGGGGGATAAATGGAGAGAAAACAGTTACCTTCAGTGTCCTAGTTGGTAATCTGTTTGAAATATAATATGCTGGCAAATGGATGGAGAGAGATATTTCCTTGGTGGGGACATAGCAAGCAAGCAAGCCCTGTTATTTCAACATTCTTTGTGCACTCAAATAAAAAGAAACTAAATAATCTGATCTGTGTTTGTCAGCCATAGCTAGGGATATTGAGCCAAGAATACATGGGTACCTTAGAAATTACTCATGTGAATGGACAAAAACCAGGTGCAGAGATAATGTGGATCTCAAACCACTCTTAGTGCCAGATCCTCCACACCTAAATTGACTGGCAGGGAGACATGCAAAATTAGATCCACTGCTCAGCTGGTGCAGAGGGATCTTCAGGTAAAGGGAGATGGCTTGTCTACACCAAGGAGATTTCCCGACAAATTCTAACCATTTAAAAAACTAATTGGAGCCATAGGGTTGGGTGGCCTGAACCATTTATGCTAGGGGTTGCCAACCTGTGGTTCCGGAGCCACATGCAGCTCTTCAGAAGTTAATATGTGGCTCCTTGTATAGGAACCGACTCTGGGGCTGGAGCTGCAGGCGCCAACTTTCCAGTGTGCTGGGGGATCCTCACTGCTCAACCCCTGGCTCTGCCACAGGCCCTGCCCCCACTCCATACCTTCCCGCCCCATCCCCTGAGCCTGCCGTGTCCTCCCTCCTCCCATCCCCCTCCCCGAGCCTCCTGCACATCACGAAACAGCTGATCGGGAGGTGTGGAGAGGGAGGGGGAGGTGCTGATCAGTGGGGCTGCTAGTGGGCGGGAGGTGCTGGGAGTGGGGAGCTTATAGGGGGCTGCTGACGTATTACTGTGGCTCTTTGGCAATGTACATTGGTAAATTCTGGCTCCTTCTCAGGCTCAGGTTGGTCACCTGTGATTTATACTCACCTGATTTCAAAACCACTGATTTTGCTGAATTGGTTGAAGGTGATTTTGAAACTGATTCAATAAAAATAGTTTGGGCCACCCAAGCCTGGTCTATACTATGGCTCCAGTTTAGCTGAAACAGTTTTCAAGCTGTTAGAAGGGGAAGGGGGAATTTCAGTGTTGTCAAGATGATTTCACATTGTATTTACAATTACTATAGCCCAGGGCTAACTTTGACACTTATGCCCAGATTTTTAAAGGCATTTAGGCATTGCAATTTACTTCCCTCAGCGTTCAAGGGCTAAGTAACTTGGATGGCCAGTTCCATTTCCAAAAGTGACAAGGTTCAGCTACAGTTTTTCCTCATCTAGATTCACTGACACAGCCTCAGGTACCAATTGAGTCTCCTTTGTATTCTGTTTGATCTATAAGCACATTATTTGTATGCATTTCTGAATGTGTGTTCCTCCTTGACATATTCCTGATTTTAGTCACTTGTCCCTAATTACTGTTCGTTTTAATGTCTGAAGGTTGAGCAATCACATGGTAAGAAAAAAATTGGGAAGACCTTTTCCAACAAGACCCAGGCTAGTGGGAAGCTAAAACAGGATGCACTTGGCTTTAGTTGGGGCCGAAAGAAAAAGCTGCTCAGTATTGCAAAGAAATGTATATGGGTAAAAGGTTTACTCTGTTTGACAAGCAAAAAAATAAAAATAAAAAAACCTCTTGCTGCAAACCAGACCTATTTTCTTCAAATAATCTCCCAGGAAACAGCCTGTACCTAGCTCGGATGTGATGACCAGTTGTAGGCCTCAGACCATATCCATTATTGTTTTAACATTCTTGCCTTCCTCTTTATCCCAGCATGAAGCAGCCTGTGTGGGATGTTGTGTAACTTGACATTGCTTGGAGATAAAAAGGCAATTTAGCGCTCAACTCTCATGGAGACAGAAGCCAAAAGACAATGATTAGAAAATAAAGAAACGAGTGTGCACTGTGCTGTGTGGGCAGCTAGTTGAGCAGGATTCCCTTCCACAGAACCCAAACAGAAAGTTTGATTTTCCCATATTTTATTTTTAATTTTGTCAGTGCGTGGCAGCTGCATTTAACATGATGAAGGCATCAGTGAAAGTAGGGCAGCGTCACTGCAATACAGGAGATTTTTTAAATTTGTAGGAGTGATGAGAGTTTTATAGAAGCAATATTGGTGGTGAATCCCAACCAAAATAGGCTACAAACAAATCCTAGGGTTCACCTTTATGTAACACTGGAAGCCACCCTCTCAGGTCACAAAACAAAGGGTCCCATTGCAAGTGCCTCTTAAGTTTGGAGATTCATCATCAAAAAAAATACATTTACAAGAATGGCCTAAATTAAGAGCAAACGCTAGTCATCAGTGTGAACTCATATCAGCCATTCCAAGAAAAGAAAAGAGGTAAGTGGGAAAAATTTGCTAAAAGGAGACACAGTGGTCTGGCATTGCTGAAAAATGCCCACTAAATGACATAGCAGTCTTCTAAGTATTGAAAAATGTAACTAAAGGGCAAGAAATATTTTGTTATTGAGTGCTCAGATAACAGATATGACAACTGGGTGTGCTCCATGCAGTCTCTTCCAAAGAGCAAAACAACAAGACAGATGATGCAAGATCATGAAATCCCAAAGATTAATAGGGGATGTATTTGCTTTTGATAAAGGAGGAAACCTTTTTATTGTTAATTGATTACTACTTTCAACTAATGGATTTCAAAACTAACAAGCAAATGGTATTTCCCCCCTTAATAAATCACACGGTGCAAGGCATCTAATACCCACGGTTATAATTGCTGATAACTTCCTGACAAAACATTCAATCTCTTGTTGCATCAGGAGGTTCCTATCTGTAAAATGGGGATATACCACCTCATTTCTCCCACCTTTTGTCTTTCTTGTACCTTTCAAGTATAAACTGTTCAGGCACTGTCTCTTAGTATATGTATATATAGCCCCATCTAATAAAATGGGGCTCGGACCTCAGTTAGGGAGTCTAAGTATTACTGCAATACAAAAAAATAATAATGAAAGGAATTCCAGATAAGTCCGTCAGACTTAGTCCAGCCCTGACTTTGTTTGCCCTTTGTCAATAATAAAATGAAGTATCAAGGACGCTTGCTTCATGAAAAATTCAACAGAGGTAGTTTATATCTAATTTTTGTCAGTGGGTGGAGTTTGTGCCCAATCCACTCAAAAGCTAGTGAGGAGATGGTCCGTTAGTGTCTTCCAAAATCCTAGTATCTAATCAGTTTCAGTTACTTCTAATATAACTGAGCATTTTACCTCCTGGACACTGATCTAAGTGCAACTATCCCATGGTCACATAATAAATACAAAAAGTAGATGTTTTATCTGAAAACTGCAGGAAAGACACTAAGGAAAATGGAACCCTACTCAACTTGTCCTCCAGTAGACAAGTTACTGTGCCAGCTGATTGTTTTGGATTTCCTCAGTAGACAAGACATAGCCCAGGGAAAGAGAAAGCTCCTACAATCGACAGTCCAAGAATTAAGCTTCTTACACACTGGGCTGGTAACCAGAGAGACCTGAATTCAATGTGTGGCTAGATTGTTTATTTTCCTGAACCACTTCCAAAACATTAGAGCTTCTTGACTAAGACCAAGGTTTAGTTTGCATGGTGTTTTAAAAACACTATAGTCTCCTCAGTACTTAATTGACACTTTTTATATAAATTGGGTGAGCTCATGAGCGATTTCAAAAAGGAAACAAGCTATCATTATGCACAGTTAGGACTCGCTGACGTACAATGAATTGATTCAGGTTTGTCTTCCTGTTTGAAGAATGAACTAGATATTTGCTCATGTAATTTTTGTTTTGTTTCTTTCTGTCTCTACCGCTCCATTGCCTTCCAGACTCTGATTGCACCTGCTCCATTTGCAGATGAAATAAGCTGTCAGTGCCAAGCCCCACATGAGAAACTAACCATCACTCAGGCCCGCCTGGGAACGCCAGGTGAGTCTTGATTAACTGGACGTCTTTGCTGACAGCAGCATTAACAGCACTAAGAGCAGCTTCCACAGACACAGCCTTTCAGTTGTGAATGTATTTCACTATTACAAAAGTACTCTTCAGTTGGGAGGAGGAGCAGCATATGTTACCTGACTGAGGCTCAGGGAGGTGTAACAAAAGGATATTTATGTTTTCTTAGAGATACAGACCACCCACGTTAATGTAGTTGTTAAAAGTACAGTTTAATTTTTGAACAATTATAAAAATGCTGGGCAGTGAGATCTGGACATCAGAGGTAACTCAGCAAATCTCAACACACAGGTTATTTGCATACTGAAATCACATGGGATACTGGCTAAAATGAGTGTTTTCCTCACATTTCGAAACACACTTCATGGTCTCTGCATCAGAGCTGTGATATATCTCCTCTGACATCACCACAGCTTATGAGTGTATATGTACTTTGCCTGAGTACCTATATGATGTGCTGAGAAATCACTTTTTCCTTTCTGACATTACAATGACAGTCAAGGCCTGCAGTGCAGGCAACACCATAGCATCAGGGCCCCCACAATGATGGTGTGATGTTTGGTGTCCAATCTCCAGTTCCAAATGGTATGGGGTCTGAGCTGATTCATGCTGACTGACTAATTACAGCCCTGGAGAATTAGGGAGCCTCTCCCTTTATTGAGACCCTGGATGGCCACATTACAAATTCCTTCCTCCACCTGTCTAAATGAAAATGTTGATCCACTATTTTTCTAACTCCCTTTGCATAACGCACAGACAAGTGTTAAACTCCTCATCTGTTCCCCTCTAATCTGGTATCATAGCAGAGGAGTTTATGGTAGATCATACTCTGGATCATGGACCTTTCAGATGGTGGGGAGGATCCCAACTGATGGTTTTACAGGGGGCCCCAAAAAGCTGCCGATTACCCTGCTTTGAGGAAGCATCCTCATCTTCCCAGTGAGTTTTCCAAGAAACATGGTTTTCTCCACATTTCATCTGAGTCATGGGAGATATGGTCATCCTGAGCAGTGACATGTCTTTCTGCTGCATGGCAGCAGCAGCTCTGGAGCTCAGAGCCCCAGTTGTTTCTCTTCCAATTGTATAGGGACTGCCTATCTGTAGCCAAATGGCCAGGCATGCCACTCAGTGAAGCAGGTCCTCTTTAGGCCTGCAGCCCACTGCCAGGGCATGAAGAGTGGGGTGCAGGAAGAGATGGGTAGCAGGGAGCAAACAGTAGGAGGCAATAAGAATGGGAAAGAAAGAAAGGTTAATCAGAAAGGAGAAGAGTGTGAGGGAAGAGGAAAGGTGTAGATGCAGGAGGAAACAAACGTGTGTACAGCATTAAGCTGAGGAAGAGAAAAAGGCAGGGAGCAGAGAAAAATGTGAGATGACACAAATGGAGTGAGACAGGAAAAAGACCTTTTTCTGAGTAAGAATTCAGGGAAAACGGAGGATAATAAAGAGGCCAACTTGAGGAGAACACAGTAAAAAGGATTCTGATGGGATAGGACTCACCACTGCAGTGCCCGCTGCTGGATGTTCCAGGGATCAGCTCTGCTAGCCGGGGCTCCCTCTTCTGGTGGCATCCTGCCACTGTCACTTCTGCTCCTGGGATCCACGTCACTCCCAGGACCAGGGCATTGTCTTTGTGACACAGCCCTCCAGCTGTGCCACACGCTGTACTCCTCGCTTCTTGGGGAATGTCATAGTCCCTTAGGGCTGGTCTACACTACAGGGGAAAATCGATCTCAGATACGCAACTTCAGCTACATGAATAACGGAGCTGAAGTCGAAGTATCTAAGGTCGAATTACTCACCGTCCCCATGGCGCGGGATCGATGTCCGTGGCTCCCCATGTCGACTCCGCAACTCCATTCGGGTTGGTGGAGTTCTGGAATCGATATAAGCGTGTTCGGGGATCGATATATCGCATCTAGATGAGACGTGATATATAGATCCCCGAGCAATCGATTGCTACCCGCCGATACGGCGGGTGGTGAAGACGTAGCCTATGTCTAGTCACTTCCACAGTGGCAAGTGGGGGAAGGGGAGGGACTCATGCCTGCCCACTACTCGGGATCCAGGCCCAGGGACCCTTTAGATGGCCACTGCTTGCGGCACCCCCTTACTCCTCAGTAGATTTCCCTGGGCCACTTCCCCACAGCCACAGCACCCTTTTCACCCTCAGGGCCTCAGCCTGGATATCCCTGCAGCCCACAAGCAGCTGCCTTTAGCTCCCTGGGTCTCTGCCTGCAGCACTGCTCTGTCCAGGGTGCTTACTGCCTTCAACCTGCAAGGCAGCCAGTCTACCTCCCTCCTCAAGTTCCAGGGAGTGACCAAAGCTGCTCTGCTGCACTTATATGGGCCAGCCCAGCCCTGATTGGCTGCTCCTTGCTACCCCTCTCTGATTTGCCGCCTCCTGAGCAGCTGCTCAAGGGCTCTGTTAACCCCTTAGAGTCCAGTGTGGGACAGGTTCCCCATCACAAGGATGTAGACGAGTAAGTGGAATAAAACATTTTACATTTACCCACTGTAATTCTGCATATCTGAGGAGGAAAAAAACACCCACAACATTCTTACTAGAGGCCAAAACTGATCACCTGGATTTACACGATTCCTGTTGAAACTGAAAATCGTAAGTACATAAAAATGGCATAGTGGGTCAGACGAAAGGTCCATCTAGCCCAGTATCCTGTCTTCTGACAGTGGCCGATGCCAGGTGCCCCAGAATGAACAGAACAGGTAATCATCAAGTGATCCATCCCCAGCTTCTGGCAAACAGAGGTTGGGGACACCATCTCTACCCATCCTGGCTAATAGCCATTGATGGACCTGTCCTCCATGAATTTATCAAGCTCTTTTTTGAATCCTGTCATAGTCTTGGCCTTCATAACATCCTCTGGCAAGCAGCTCCACAAGTTGGCTGTGCATTGTGTGAAAAAATACTTCCTTTTGCTTGTTTTAAACCTGCTGCCTATTAATTTTATTTGGTGACCCTTAGCTCTTGGGTCATGAGGAGTAAATAACACTTCCTTATTTACTTTCTCCACACTAGTCATGATTGTATAGTCCTCTATCATATCCCGCCCAGTCATCTCTTTTCCAAACTGAAAAGTCCCAGTCTTATTAATCGCTTGTCATATGGAAGTTGTTCCATACCCCTAATAATTTTTGTTGCTCTTTTCTGAGCCTTTTCCAATTCCAGTCTGCCCACAGTGTTCAAGATGTGGGTGTACCATGGATTTATAGAGAGCCAATGTGATATTTTCTGTCTTATCTATCGCTTTCTGAATGATTCCCAACATTCTGTTCACTTTTTTGACTGCCACTGCACATTGAGTGGATGTTTTCAGAGAACTATCCACAATGACTCCAAGATCTCTTTCTTGAGTGGTACCAGCTAATTTAGACCCCAACATTTTATATGTATAGTTGGGATTATGTTTTCCAGTGTGCATTACTTTGCATCTATCAACATTGAATTTCATCTGCCATTTTGTTGCCTAGTCACGCAGTTTTGTGAGATCCTTTTGTAGCTCTTCGCAGTTGGCCTGGGACTTAACTATCTTGAGCTATTTTGTATCATTTGCAAATTTTGCCACCTCACAGTTTATCCCTTTTTCCAGATCATTTATGAATAAGTTGAATAGGCCTGATCCCAGTACAGACCCCTGAGGGACAGCACTATTTACTGCTATCCACTCTGAAAACTGACCATTTATTCCTACCCTTTGTTTCCTGTCTTTTAGCCAGTCACCAATCCATGAGAGGACCTTCCCTCTTATCCCATGACTGCTTACTTTGCTTAAGAGCCTTTGGTGTGGGAACTTGACAAAGGCTTTCTGAAAATCTAAGTACACTATATCCACTGGATCCTCCTTGTCCACATGCTTGTTGACCCCCTTAAAGAATTCTAGTAGATTGGTGAGGCGTGATTTCCCTTTACAAAAACCATATTGACTCTTCCCCAACAAATTGTGTTCATCTCTGCATCTCACAATTTTGTTCTTTATTATAATTTCAACCAGTTTGCCTGGCACTAAAGTTAGACTTACTAACTTGCAATTACTGGGATCACTTCTGGAGCCCTTTTAAAAAGTTGTCATCACATTAGCTATCCTCCAGTCAAATCATTGTTGTGTTTCTTTCCCCACAGTTGACAGACCAGTTAGAGTGTATGCAGATGGGATATTTGACCTCTTCCACTCCGGCCATGCTAGAGCTCTTATGCAAGCCAAAACTCTTTTCCCAAATAGCTACTTATTAGTAGGAGGTAAGAGCATATCTATTTACTGGATTTTTGCCTCTATTCGGAAGTAGCAGAGGAGCTGTATTGCCATGTTCTCAGCTGCAGCTGTGTATACACTCTGACTTTGAGCACTACTTCCTGTTTTGATGGTATTTTACACCATAAAAAGTAGTCCATCTTAAAATGATGTCAAACAAAGTAAGAGTCAAGTCAAAGTCTGGCCTCAGCTGCATATGTACAGTTCACAGTCTAGTTAAACTGTCAACCATCAATAATCCCCACATAAAATTTGCACTGCACCAGAGTCTGGTGTCACATGTCTCACTGTGTGCATCTTGTTGTCTTATTTCTTGTTGTAGAAGTATTTATTTGGCGTTAAGATTTTTTAAGTAATTCACTAAATAGATCTTATAAACAGGGCCGGCTCTAGGCACTAGTGTCCCAGGCATGTGCTTGGGGCAGCACTTTTCAAGGGGCGGCATTCCGACCTTTGGAGCGGCACTTTTCAAGAAGTGTCACTCCGTTTTGTTGTTGTTGTTGCTGCTACTGCTGTTCTGGCTTTTTTTTTTTTTTTGCGCTTGAGGCGGCAAAAAACCTGGAGCCAGCCCTGCTTATAAATACGTTGCAAACCAGTAGGCCCAGGAGAGTGTGGTAACCAGAAAGAAGCCCTTGGTGGCTGATGGGTGTGTACCATAAGTGGACAGGCACAATTAAAAGGAAATACCTCTATTTTACATCTTATTCAAAAGATGACACCTTCAGCAGAAGAGCATCCACTAGCACAGGGGTGGGCAAACTATGGCCTGGGAGCTGCATCTGGCCCTTCAGACATTTTAATCCCACCCTTAAGCTCCCACTGGGGAGCAGGGTCCAGGGTTTTCCCTGCTCCGGTGCTGCAGCCAGGGAGCGGGGTCCGGGGCTTGCCTGGCTCCACATGTGCTGTGGCTCACAGGAGCCTGGAAGCTGTTCCCTCTCAGGTTCCTACATGGAGGGGCAGCCAGGGTGCTCTTCACGCAGCACCCGCCCCAAACACTGCCTCCGTAGCTCCCATTGGCCAGGAACCACAGCCAATGGGAGCTGCAGAGACGGCACCTGTGGATGGTGCAGCGCACAGAGCTGCCTGGCTGCGCCTCCACATAGGAGCTGGAGGGAGGACCTGCAGTTGCTTCTGGGAGCTGCTTGAAGTAAGTACCACTCGGAGCCTGCACCCCCTCCCGCGCCCCAACCCCCTGCCCCAGCACTGATCCCCTCCC
>NC_133769.1:224933372-224960152 GCF_003597395.2 Chelonoidis abingdonii
GAGCACCCTCCTGCACCCCCAACCCCTCATCCCCAGCCCCACCCAGAACCCCAGCTGGAGCTGCATACCCTTCCACACCCCAACCTCCTGCCCCAGCCTGGAGCCTCCTCCCGCACCCTGAACTCTTCATTTCCGGCCCCACCCCAGAGCCCACACCCCCAGCTGAATCCCTCACCCCTCCCACACCCCAATCTCCAATTTCATGGCCCTCCATATAATTTACAGACCCAGATGTGCTCCTTGGGTCAAAAAGTTTGCCCACCCCTGCACTAGCACCACACTGGAGTGTTAGATCAGCACTGATACAGAGGGGAGCGTGTCCAGCTGCTAAGACATCAATAACCCTTCCTGCAGCAGTAATAAGATTTAGCATTTGTATACTTCTTTACACCTTCAGAATGCGGTACAAACATTAACTAATCCACACAACAGCTTCGGGATATGGGCCTTATTTCCCAGCTTATTAAAAACCGGATTAGAATATAAAATTTCCTGAGTCCACATCCCATGCAACATTCCTCCAGAGCACACTGCCTCTTAACAATCCCACAACTGGGTTTTCATCAGATATTTCCTGTTTGAATACAGATCAGGCCAAACCTCACATGCTATGAAATCTGCTAAATCCATAGCCCAGGCCACTATGACTGCACTTGTTTGCTCTTAATTTGTGCTGGTTTCAATATAACTATCCAACAGTGATTTAGAGATGGGTAGGCAAATTTCTGGAACTTTGCAGATCATTCCTCCTCTTTAGCATGCACTTTTGGTCTCTGTTCCAGAGACAGAAAAGGGCATGTCTTTATTTGGTTTGAAAATGGAATGTAACTCAACAACTTTAAAATAAGGATGTTGATCAGAAAGTTCTTACCAGTCAGATGCACTAATTGTGCAAAGTTAACATAGAAATATTTGGTTGATTGTTCTTACACAGTTTGCAGTGATGATCTAACCCACAAGTTCAAAGGCTTCACTGTAATGAACGAAACTGAGCGGTATGAGGCACTCAGACACTGTCGCTACGTAGATGAGGTCATCAGAGATGCTCCATGGACGCTCACGCCGGAGTTCCTAGAAAAACATAAGGTACCATTCTTCTCCAAACCCCACCCCTTTCTTCTGTAAATTAACTGCTGGGAATACATAAAAAGGATACAAGATTCTATTAGCTGGACTAAATTAAGTAATTCAACTCCTGATAGCTAATTATTACAAATCATCTGTCAGTTCTGAATCAGAAAACTTTCTGTTCTCTGGATCTTTTTGATGGAAGTGGAAATGGGCACGTATTCTGTTTTTTGGAGACTGACTCAAAGTAGCAGCATGTCAATAATGCAAACTTAACTCACTGACCTGTGATAACAGGACACTCTTCTCAGATCTCCTGCCTTTTGGAGCTAAGCATGTATCAGGGATATGAGACTTCCCATGGGTTAGAAAGTGACTAAGGATTAAAATACCCACAACTTGCCAGGTACTCCCATATTCAGAGGCACTCAGTTGTTATTTCATATAGTTAAAGTCTAATTCCCAAGGCTATAATGTAAGTGAAGTGCATGTTATCTTCTTGATGCCATGACAAGTGAGATCCACCAAATAAGTACAAAGAACAGAGTTAGCATTTTTTAGGATTTGGATTAAAGCAGTAGGACAAGAGATCATGGTGACATCCTTCATCTGGATTAATCAAGTGGATAGTGATTAGATAATTTTTGTTATCCTAACTGTAACAAATAAGAATACTCTTTTGTGTTAATGTTCAGGGGCAGATATAAGGGACTAGTCTAGCAATAAACTACATATGACCATGTCTACACTACAAAATTAAGTCAATCTAATTTATGTCAGCATATAATAATTACATTGCTTGTGCTTTCTACACTTTGCTCCTTCTGTCAGTGGTGCGCATCCTCACCTGGAGTGCTTGAACCAATTGAACTGTCAGTGAGGGGCATTGTGGGACAGCTTCTGAAAGCTAGCAACAGTCGACGTAAGCAACGCAGTGTTTACACTGACACGGCATCAGCCTAACTACATTGACACTGACTCTATGCCCCTCGTGGAGGTGGAACTATTAAGTCGGAATATCGGGCGAGTTACGTTGGGAGGAGCGAAATTTTAATGTAGACACTTACAGTGCTGGCTTGATGTAAACTGCCTTGTAGTGACCTAACTCTGTAGGGTAGACCAGGGCTCAGTCTCTCTTTAGGGAAAACCTGGGGCCCAGTTGCGTGGTGTGCTTGGCCAGATTTGCATAGGGGGATCCTCAGGTGACATAGAGCTGCTGAAGAATCAGTTGCACCAGGGTCATCATTTGCTATGGGGTCAAAGGGCCAACTGCTCTCCTTGACCTTGGTTTGACCTCCTCAAACTTTTCATAGCTCTATGAGCTCCACTTTTATTTTCCATCCCCCCCCAGATTTTGCAGCATATAATACAATCACATATAATCTTCTATACACTGACAGAACTTGTCCCCCTGCCCCTGAATTTTTCTGAAATGATGTCCCTGAACTGCACCCACAAAATGCAGGTACAGAAAGTGGGAATGGACTTTAACAATCGGGTCCATACATACTGACTAAAGTATGTACGTGTGCCAGTGTCCTCTAATGGATAGAACTTCAGACCTGGTGAAGTGCATGTGAGTTTTTGTGCACCCTACTCACTGCCTTACTGTGTATATAAACCCAAATGCAGCTACAGCTCACTGGAATTTACTTTAGCTCAAATGAAATAGTTCTTTGTAATGAATCTACAGTTTGACAGACAGTTTCTCAATAAACAAAATGCAGACACGCAAATATGGGAAGCTGGGAATAGAAACCCTGCTCCTTCAGTTTTAAAAGTCAACTCTCTGCCACTTGAGTTAAAGAAGATCTCTTGTAGGTGACAGTAGCAGCAGTAGGTCCCTTATCCTTTGTGCGTAGAGGAGGACATCACACACAAAGCAAGGGTATGTTATATCTGTGCTCTTGGAGCCAAAAGTCCTGAGTTCTACCATAATTCCACATGGTGCGCTCTGTTGCAGCCCAGCTCTAGTGCAACGTTTTAAATAGTACCTTTCTGATGAGACTTTCAAAGGCAGGCAGACACAGTTCAGAGAAGAAACTGTCCTTCCAAAACCAATGCAGATTCCCTGATGGCTGCATCTGATTGTTTCTTCTCTTGTATCTTTTGCAGATTGATTTTGTAGCCCATGACGACATTCCATACTCCTCCGCTGGCTCAGATGACGTGTACAAGCACATAAAGGAAGCAGGTGAGGGCATTTTTCTGTTTTAACTCTCTCCATTTCAGACTTTATTTAAAGCCCATCTACATATGTTACCGCCTTGTAATCACACCCACTGGAGGAGGGAAAACAGAGATAAATGCACATTCCTGGCTGGCCTCTCAACAGGTAAGTGCTGCTGACTTCAGCAGAAAGGTTCGCATCTTGAAACCACCGGTGATGCCCTGGGCTGGATAAACAAAAATAGGTTACAACTGTAACCTTCCGGAAGCCATTTGGTTTGCCAGTAAACATTCCTGCTTGGGTTACTGTTTTGATTTGCGGTGGTTCGTAAGCACTACTGAAATGCTGGAAAAGGAGTTTACTTCCCATGTGCCTATAGTACCATGGCCAACATTCAGTCACCTGTTTTACCTGGGCTAAGGTACAGCTCTATTCTGACCCACAAGTGTGACTCTTATTATGGGGAAAGCATACAGTTAGCAATTAAAAATCATTAGGACCAGATATACGTTTACACTAAGGTCCCGTTACATGACTCTGGTACTGCACGGGGGCCTTACAGGAGTGTAATGCGGCCTTAGGATAAGTGAGCAAGCAGCTCATTCATGTCTTACTGTGAATGTGAACCCTTCTTCACATTCCTTCTCCAATCATAGTGTAGCTCAAACATATAAAACAGAAAGGAACCTTAATGTTAAACGAAGCAAATAGAAACTGTTCTTGCCACAGAGAGCAGGCTTGATTCTCCACTGCCTTGCACCATTTACATTTGCAGGTGTAAAAGACATTGCTGGTGTAAATGAGCGGATTAATCTGATCTGGTGACACTTTTCAGCTACTTTGCACAGGCATAAGGCAGTGAATAATCAAGCCCTGCCTCTTTCTCAATGCCCATGGTAACAATTGAGACCAACTGAGCATAGCTTTCATTCCTAGGGTGTGAAGATAGGGGTCTAGATGTTCTCAGTGCAGAGTCCCAGGGTGTGGAATTTGCTACCTTCCTTGGTCCATCAGGGACTCAGTTTGGTGGCCTTAATGGAGTCTGTCAGGGCATGTTGTAACTGATCAGGGTTTGGTAGTTGTCTCCCACTAAATCAGTGCACCCACCAGCTGTCCTGGCCATATTCGGTCCTCGACTACACTGGTCTCTTTGGGGCTCTGCTGACCATTTCCAGGGCCATTGGTGGTTGTTCCATGGCAGTCCTCACCCCTTCTAAGGCTGACTTTTCACCTTGCAGCTATAGGCATAACCCAATATTGAATCAAGACCACTGCAGAATATAGTATTTTCTAATCTTGTTTTTCTTTTCTTTTTTTCTTGTTAACTGTTTAGTTTATGACAGATAGCTAATGAGTGAGTATGGATTTGTATGTGTATGGTGTTAAAGGTATACAATACGTTACACAATGATATTATAGGCAGAACCGGTAGCACCACTTACTATGAAGGTTGCCTGACACTTCCCATTATAAGACCATGGTTTTGGTTGCTTCATAACTTTGTCAAACTGTAATCATATGGGCTGAAGCTTTCCATGCAAGATATCCACCTCAGGCTGAATTTTTTTGAAACATTTCAGCCAGAACAGTTTAGCCTTTTCCAAGAAAAAGGCGAGGGAAATGCACGTTGTTTTGCCCATGTTAATAAATTCTGGTGACTGTTTCTTTGAGAAGCTCTTATGCCCCTATATCAGTGATTCTTAAACTTTTGTACTGGTGACCCCTTTCACATAGCAAGCCTCTGAGTGTGACCCCCCCTATAAATTAAAAATACCTTTTTATATATTTAACACCATTATAAATGCTGGAGGCAAACCGGGGTTTGGGGTGGCGGCTGACAGCTCGCAACCCCCCACAAAATGTCACAACCCCCTGAGGGGTCCTGACTCCCAGTTTGAGAACCCCTGGCCTGTACTTTGGAGCAAGGACTTGAAATTTGACATGCTGGGAAGTCTGGAAGCCTGGATTGCTAAGGAACTGAGAGCTGCGGCTTCCAGGCTCTTGGCTCCCTGCCAGTCCAGCACACGAGCTGCTGAGAAGCCAGTAGGAGAGGTGGCAGGAAACCAGATAGCTTCCAAAATCTGCCTGACAGGAAGGCTTCCGTTGGAAACCTGCCTGGTTTCTGGCAGAATTTCACAGGAATTGAACTATGTCCACTGAACAAGAGATCTGAATTAAGATTGAACAGACGACTTTAATTCTGGCATTTCCTAACTTTTAAGTGCTTGACTTTGTAACCTCAATATTGTTTTTTTTGCATAGTTCTGGTGAGCGTAGCGTGTACAAACTCAATGGGCCAGGTTTTCAGAAGAGCTCAGATCCGAGTCAGACACCTAAATGTCTAGCTGGATTTTCAAAAGTGCTGAACACTGAAGCGTTCCGACTAAGAGCAAGGACCTCTTTTGAAAATCTGACCAATGTGCAGAGCAATGTGCATGGGCAGAGCTCCCATTGCTGTAGGAACATCAACTTTTATACAAGCCCTGATTTTATTTTATTTCCCAGCAGTTTTCCCTCTCCTTTTCTTTAGCAAAAAGATATTTAAATGTATTTAAAAAACTGTTTATTGCTCTAGTATCCAGCCGCATAGCATCTAATCAGTACTCAGGTAAATTAGATCTGCATTGGGAGGTCTATATTGTACTGCCTCTACCCTAGGTATGTTCATCCATAGCATCTGCCATGGAATATAAGGAGAAAAGGCCTCAATTTTTCTTACAAAAATCAGTAAGGGGAAAAAAACAAATACAATTTTCAAGCCTTCTTTAGGCATCATAAAGCAACAAAAATAAAGGGGACAAACCCATTTTCCCCCCTTCACATGTCACCTTGAAGTCAGACAATTGACAGAATATTCCACCTGCCATTCTAAATGAAGGTTATCATGATAGGACGTTGCCCTTTTTCTACATCCTACATCTATTTTTTTTTTTTTTTTTTTAACAAAAAGCAATCCTTTAAATGCCTTGCTGGCTTCTGTTACTGTTGTGATGCTCGCTGACTCACTGTATCTGCTGCGTCTGCTCTCTTGCACCTATGTCTCCTCCATGTCAGACAAATGATGTGCTGTGTGATCTGTGGGTTCAGAAGCAGTGGATCCAGTCCAACTCTGAAGTGAATGGGACTTTTTGTATTTGTCTTTAATGGGAGCTGGATTGGGCCCTGTGAGAAAAAGTTAAACCATTGTGGTGTCAAAAGCCTCTTTATCATGAGCAGCTATCATAACACAATGAATGCTGCAGAAGAGGGAAGCAATTAAACCTTCCTCTCACAACTCTCTAGAGCAGACTGTTTCAGGCACATGAGACTTTTCCCTCTTCCCAGCCTATATCAATATGTGCACATCTCTCTAGAATGTCAGAATCTACTGTCCGATAATTTGCAAGTGTTAAGTGAAACGCTCACTGTGTTTGATAATTATTACCTTGTAGTGAGCTAAAAGGACGAGCATCTATGATTAAGCTAAAGCACCAGGCTATAACAGGGGCACTATAACAGACTCACAACCCTGGAGGATTGGGAACAGAGGAGAACACACAATATGCAGTGACCAATGGGTTAATTATGTGTTGATTCCTTGAGGAATTCACATTGTCAAAAATGAACAGATAAACAGCATATTAGTCAAACTTTATAGTGTCATTACTAATCATTCTTTGGAAAGCGCTGACAGTGAGGGCTAATCTAGCAATTCTGGGGCTGCTGCCTGGAGCCAGCACTTACTTCTCCATTACTGTAAAACAAAGGTGTGACACATAGAAGTTCTGACAATAAGTTGAAACTTCTTCACCTAAGTTACATAACGTAGGTCAGGTTTCAAAGGCTAGTCCCCATCACAAAGGGTTGCTGGTACAATTGCGTACTGCACTCTTCCCCTATGACCTCAGGTAGATGTCTCAGGTACATTTGGTTAAAAAGGGAGCAGAAAAAGCCTTTATACTTTTTTTTTTTTTTAATGGCCATTATTTGTAGCTGGAATCAGTGCTGTGTCCATAGGTTTCTCAAGCACTCCACCTCTCCTGTTCCTGTGGCCGGCCCAGCTTGCAGATTTTATTTTACATTAAAATCTCATGTTGGCTCTGGCTAAGGGATTTCGATAGATAATTGAAGTAGGCAGATGTGTATTAGGGGTCTCTGACAGGCTAACAGGAGATGGAATCTGTTCGCCAAGACTGTGGAACATCATAGCTGAGTGAAGAGAGAACTGGCCTGGGTTCTATTCCAAGCGCTACTACTGGCCTGGTGTGTGACCATGGGCAAGTCATTTCATCACGCTATGCCTCTGTTCCCACATGTGATACCTACCTCCTTTGTAAAATGCTTTGAGGTCTCCTTAGGTGATATCCTTGGCCACCATATGAAAGCATTATTACTGCAGTTAGTCCTCCTGGCCTGGGGGGTTTTGGTCAATGAATCTGCATAGTTGTGAACCTACTCACTTCTCATTTTCCTTAGCCCCACCACCCCTTTCACATTGCCACATAAAGAGCAGTTGGGGAGCAGTGCTGTGTATGGGGATTGTATAGCCCTTTACATAGGTTCTTCACGATGTGCACCCCCACCCCTCCCGGGTTTTCTGCAGCAAATTGGGTCTTCAACACCATGGAAAGGAGGCTAGGTTTGATGCTGAAGAACACTAGCCTTAGAACACGTGAGGGGAATGGAAGAAAAGGAGACAACCAGATTTAATAGATGAGGAGAACCTTAATAGAAAGGAACTGTATAGTTTTAAAGCAACTATGCAGTGGGCTCAGAAAATCCTTAATTTTTTGTAATTGATGATTTATAGAAATGCAATATATCAGAAAGTTGTATTGAACCATGATTAATCTTATTTCTCAGTTTTGCAAGGTTATCTGTCCTACATATGCCCCAGTCAGTAATATGATTTGTTTAGCTAGTGACAATTAAGACATTCAGTAAATGACTAACCAGCACAAATTTCATGTTTTAAGAAAAGTAAGGGCTGATTTCTCCTTTTCCATCCACTCTTATCCTCATTGTGGATCTCCGGTGGATGTTTTGCACTTGATTCTTGCACCAAACTGCCTTGGACAGCAATAGAAGATTCACATACAAAATGACTATGGGACAGGTAACAGAGATTGACAGCAGGTAAAAGCTGGTTGGAAGGGTGATTCTTGATCTTCTATTGTAAAGACAGCTTTGTTTAAGACTATAAAAAAATTTCAACTCTGTAGCCGCCTGCATGGAACTTGAAAGGAGGCACACTGGTTGCAAGAGGGAGGGTTTAGAGGAGGTGCCAAGAAGTCAGTCTGTGCGCACCTGGCTAGAATGCTAGCTGCAGATGCAGCATGTCTGCAAATAGTTCCCTTAATAAAGAGCCATTTTCATTTTAGAAACATAAGTGTCGCTCTGCTACCAATATTACATGCCAGGGTCTGTTTGTGAAACTGGCTAAAAATACAATTTAAGCTAAAACAATTGTAAGCAGTATTTTTTCAGGGATTCTCTTAGCTCTAACCTGTGCTTAGATATGTTTTACTGCTTCCCGTAATAGCTGCAATTCTGAAAAGCATGCTAGGGAGAATATTGTGACAATGATTAAAACTGTTTAGCAGAATATTAATTAGAATATCGAGGGGGGAAATGGTGTGTTTATCATTAAATCACAAGAGGCTGTTGCCTCTTGATTCCTTCACTGAACCCTGTGAAATTGGGCTAACAACGCTTACTTAACTCACAGGGCCATTGTGAGGATTAATTAGTTAATATTTGTACAATCCTTTAAGACATTAAGTAGTAAGTACTATTATTTCTCAAGACTATTTCCAATCCAGACTCACAACCCTGTATCACTTGCAGTTTCATATATAAACTATTAAACAAATGGTTGGATACAGAGCCTTATTTGGCTTGTTTGGACATGGTTTCTCTATTGGCCCTCAAAGTGGGTGCCCTTTGCATTTCTATCTGGTCTACATAAGTCTGGGCCAGACAATGCCCTGAGGTTCTCCTCCCTTTATTATGTAACATTTTACATATCTTTCCATCTCTGTGACACTCTGAGTTGAAGGAAGGAGAACAGTGTTTTCTCAGCATAATGCCACTATGGGCTGTGAATCATTCACTAACAGTGCCTTAAAACTGCTCTCCCTTCCAAGTGGAACTATGAAGCCTGAGCTTCGCTAGCCCAAGACTCATGTAGTGGGTGGCCTAACCTCAATCTCCATTACCTACTTAGGTCATTACTAGGGCTGTTGATTAATCGCAGTTAACTCACACTGAACTATCAAAGCCATTACTCTTCTTCCAGGTTGACTAGTAGAATTATTTTACGCAAACTAGTTTGCCTATCCCTAGCAGAGAGCTTGGAATGCTTAACACAGTCATCTCTACTTCATAAGCCAGACACTGGCTCTGGGAGCTGCGTTTTCTTCTTTGCATGGTGTGCATTATTTCACTGAATGCTGTATGGAAGCTGTATTCATGGTTACTGCTAATATTGCTTCTGCCTCTGGCTTTATTTAACAGTACACATGAGCTACTCTTAATGGCAAGCAGTTAAAAAGTATTCAAATATTTTGAGGAAATAAGCTAGTAATAATAATAAAGTAGCCCTCTTCACCATCCCGGTTGTACTTCCTCTTCCTGTGAAAGAGTACAAGCAAACAACACTTCCTTTGTACGCCCCCTTCAGCGTAACGAAGAATCTCTGCTATAGGAGAGAGTCAAAGAGCCCAAGGGAATGAGAACAGCAATATAGAATAAATTATAAGCTCTAACGCTCTTATAATGCCACAGACAGCCAGCTAAACCTCACAATAACACTGGATGCTGGCAAATATCCTAGTTTTACAGGTTGAAAAAATGAAGCACAAGGCAACTAAATGACTTCTCCAAGGTCATACAGGAAACCAGTGGCAGACCCAAGATTAGAACACATGGGTGAAATCCCAGGCCCATTGAAATTATTGGCAAAACTCCCATTAGCTTCAGAATTTCACTGGATATCTCTCAGCTCCCAATTACACACCTTAATCACAGGAGCATTCATGCTAAAACATGCATCCTTGCCTAACTGCTGTGATATCTCGTCATGTCACTCGTCTTTCTTTGCTTTCCACTTTCACCAGGAATGTTTGTGCCAACACAGAGAACTGAAGGTATTTCAACATCAGACATCATTACTAGAATTGTACGAGACTATGATGTTTATGCTCGACGCAACCTCCAAAGAGGATATACTGCCAAAGAGCTGAATGTTAGTTTTATAAATGTAAGTAAGCACATCTTCTCTTTTCCCTCTTCTGATAGCATTTCCATTAGAAGCCCAATCTTGGAGCAGGAGTTAAGATATGCTAATTTTTCTCTTGTGCTTCTGAAATAGAAGATGGAACAGGGCAGGAGTTGGTTAAAACTAACTGAGAAAAATGAACATCAGTGGGTTTGGGATTTATTTTTAAGTCGTCCTGGCAAGTATCAGCTTCACGTATACCATTTGGCATTGTTCTTGGAAACTGTAGCTCTTTAAGTAAAGCCAATGCTCCCAATTTCCCATTCTGTTTCCAAACTACTGCATACTTCTCATGGAGCTGCTGCTAGTTCAATAACACTACTGCTAAAAAAAAGCTGCTAATCATGTAGGGAAGACAGTCATGGTCTCTCCAAAAAGCAGCCTGCAGTTTGACTTTGTTTCATAGAATCACAGAATATCAGGGTTGGAAGGGACCTCAGGAGATCATCTAGTCCAACTCCCTGCTCAAACCAGGACTAATCCCCAGACAAATTTTTACCCCAGTTCCCTAAATGGCCCCCCTTAAGGATTGAACTCACAACCCTGGGTTTAGCAGGCCAATGCTTAAACCACTGAGGTATCCCTCCCCCCTTAGTGTTACTGTGACATGACCAAATGCCAGAGATCAGAAGGAAAAGGCATAGAAAGCACAAGCTTCATTATCAGTTTCCTTCCTCTACAAAGCAATTACATTAAAAAAAAAAGTTGTTAAAGTAAGTGTAAAGGGTCCAGTGTAAGCCCAGGGGGAAACAAAATCTGCTGTGAGTCGCTGTTTTGACAGGTATTGCAGAAGTCAGAGAGCAGTGTGTCAAGTCATATAACATGTGTCACAAAACCTAAGCAGAACGGAATGAATTAGAGAGCCAGTATAAAAGCTCAGAGGTTGCTGAGGATTGCTCTGGAGGATGCAGTATTTCAAATTAAGCAGCATCTAACGACAGACCTCTCTGTACTGTCCAGGAAAAGGGTAAAGATGTGAAGGAAACATACGTTTTCCTTCCTCCATTTTCTCTTTCAAGTCTCAGCAGCATAGCCCCGTGAAAGTGACAATGCTGAAATGCTCCTCCACACTGTGTCATATTACAGAGGGATATTGTGATTGACTGTAGCTAGATAATGAGGAAAAATTTTAAAGGAAGGAGAATGCATCACAAAATGTACTTTTCCCATTTATTTGCTATGTGTAGGATAGTTGTATTTATTTCATTAGCCCTCACTTCAGCACTTCGCTATAAAGAGAAACACTTAAGCAGATATCTAGCCAATTTTGATAAAAAATGAGTCAAAAGTATTGTCAAGTCTTACACCTGTCCCTGAGTCCCCCTGCCAATTTTTGTGGGACAGCAATTATATTTTCCTACTTTTCCTTTAATACTCTATCCCCCTTTTTGCTGTGTCAAAGAGCCATGTGAACAACAGACAAAACTGTAAATAAAGTGCTATCAGATCACAAAGTAGGCAGTGGGAGCCGGGGGTGAGGGGAAGATTTTTCTCCCTCCAAATTTTCATTTCCAGTAATCTGAAGTGTTACTTGTTCCGCCAGCAAACAAACTTATTTCAGACAGACATGTCATTTTGAAGAGACAATGCCCCCTTAAATATTTTCTAAGCAATGAGTACAGTCTGTGTGTATTGGATTAAACCAGGGGTCAGCAATCTTTGAGACGCGGTGTGCCGAATCTTCATTTATTCACTCTGATTTAAGGTTTCGTGTGCCAGTGATAAATTTTAACGTTTTAGAAGGTCTCTTTCTATAAGTCTATAATATATAACTAAACTGTTGTTGTATGTAAAGTAAATAAGGTTTTTAAAATGTTTAAGAAGCTTCATTTAAAATTAAATTAAAATGCAGAATCCCCTGGACTGGTGGCCAGGACCTGGGCAGTGTGAGTGCTACTGAAAATCAGCTTGCGTGCTGCCTTCAGCACACGTGCCATAGGTTGTCTACCCTTGGATTAGACTTTGAGACTTGCAATGGGAGTTAGGCACCTAACTAGGTACTTTGGTAAGTCCTACTCCGTGGTTAATTTGTGTCAGGACTTGCCAGGGCTGAGCCCCAGCATCTCTCGACTTGGTGGTTCATAGCCCCAGCACCTCCAGACTTGCCGCATCAGTAAAAAGTAAAAAGACTGCGTGAGCCTGGCATTTCTTTCATTACAAATTAAGCACTGGTCCCACTAGATGCCTGTCTGTCTCTTTAGGCACCTAAGTACCTTTGTAAATCTGGTCCTTTCTCAAGCCAAGGAATGACAGGCTGAGTGGCACAATTCTCCTGTACTTGAGACAGAATAAATCACAGAGTCTATAGATTTTTTTTTTTGTAATATGCACCTCTCAGCTGGAGTTGGAAACACAGATATAGCCATTTTTCTTGTCTGTGTTTCATATTTCATTTTGGAGCATTGGCTTTTCTATTTCCCACCTGACTGAGCTGTATATGGCACATAATGAAGGGGCTCACTAATTTAATGCAAGCAGTGACTCAAGATTTATCAGTCACTCCAACTTAGGAGGATCCTTGGGATCCTTAGATTTTCCCTCTGAATCTTCATTCTCAACCCAGGTCTACTGTATTGCTAGTTTTTATGTCCATGTTTGAGGTGGAAGTGGGGGTATCTTGTGTCTCCTTGTTGTAGGCCTAGAGGCTTCCCCCATATTTTCCCTGCTGTAACTATCCATGCAGGAGGATCAGTACTGCAGCCATCATTCCGATAGAGGAACACTGGGTATGAATTGGCTTTGGAGCTCATCAAATCCATTCCTTAACTGGTCAGAGGCTATTACTGTTGCATAGCACATGCAGCATTTCTTCACCCCACTTCTAGAGACTAAGGTTATGGCTACACGAGCACTTTTGTCAGTTAGGGGTGTGTGAAAAACACACCTTTGACCAACATAAGTTACACCTACAGAAGCGCCGGTGTGGACAGCGCTATGTCGGTGGGGGACGCTCTCCTGCCGACATAGCTACTGCTGCTTGTTGGGGGTGGTTTAATTATGCCTACGGGAGAACTCTCTCTCACGCTGGCAAAGAGTGGCTGCATGGGAGACCTTACAGCTGTGCCGCTGCAAGATCTGTAGTGTAGACCTAGCCTAATGCATTCTGAAGTCCCTGCTGGCCTAGGGTTACAGCAGTTTAACAGTGGGGTTTGGGGTGGGGGGGTTATCCTGACTTAGCCTCTTTGGCTAGTCCTACTAAGCTGCAAAGCAAATGCTTCTGTGTTGTTTTGAATTTGTGTGTCAGCTATAGCTTTGAGGTGCTAACATTTTGAGTTTAAGATAAAATGCAATTACTAGTTTCATTAAATGTTTAGCATAAAAATGACTTAGTGAAAGTATGGGCATATTTTAGAACTTGTAAACTTTGAAGCACATGTCAACTCTGAAAGTAGCTCTAAAATGGCATTGTACAGCTTTTTTCATTGTCCGATGGTGCTAATTTTAAAAATTCAGAGGTGTGTGTGCGCGTATGTGTGCGCGCGCATGCATGTGTGCCTAATTGTGTACTTACCATAACTGCCTGCTCAAACTGAATATTTATGCATGCAGATGACCAACTAGCTGCACCAGAAGCACAAGTACTAATTTGCATCTGCAGTGTGGGAATTGTGCACGTAAATCAGGTGTTTGAATGCTCACATATTTTGGTGTATGTATTTGCATGGCCACATCTGAAAAATCAAGACCCCAATGACTCCATATCATATCTGATTAATTAACAGGTTTACAAAATGTTTTCTGAATGCCAACCCTGAAAACTCAAACTGGAAGCTGGAAGCCAAGCTGTATATTTTCTGGCTTGTTCTTCCTCACTACTAATAAAGATTCTGTAACTGGACTACAACAATTCTACTGATGATACTTGAGCTAGAATAAAATCCATCTCACACTCACCTTACTGCAATGCTAACAAGATCAGCAAGGAAAATATGACTCTGGCTATACATAGGAAGTAGATCCTCTTGAGTCATAAGATGCTAAATTTACACTCCCACTTCTCTGACCAAAGCTGCACTTTTATAGTTTAAGCTACCATAGTGAAGCTAAAGAACATTTGTCTTAGAGGAAAATTAATTAGTTAATTACTGCGTAATCCAGATTTACTCAAATTCCAGTTAACTAAAGTTCCCAGGCTGCCAAAAGTTGGTTATGACCTGACTGAAGCTCTGCTCCTACAGAGCTCATAAGATCTCCAGAGACAGAGCTTCAGCCCCACAGATCCTTTAAGCTCTGCATAAATGGCTGTACTTCTGAGGAGTTTAGAAGCTTTTCAAAACTAAAGCTTTGAATCTGAGGCATTTAGCAGCTCTGAGAACCCATTCTTTTTCTCTTCTGATGAGCTGAGCGGATCTCTGGACATTGGTCAGCCCCTTCTTTCCCTTTACCCCTCAACTGTTTGGTCAGCTAGTCTTCTGGCCTAGACACCTCTCCCAGGTATAATCAGGGGACCTCTGATTATCCAAAACCCCAATCATGAAGATTCTCTTCTGTTCTGAAGAGATCTCTTCACAGGAGGTACCTTGGACTGGGATAGCATCAGAGCTGCAAGCCAGTATTGGGATGCACTGGCAAGACAGTGTGGGGAAATTTGCATGTTGCCTGCTACAGGCCTGGGGTATTAGTTCTTTACTTGCACGAATACTAAATTGACGTTTTTAAAGAACATCTTATTTTAATATATCTAGAGCTCTGTTTTTCTACTGCAGAACATAACACATGATAAGCACTAAATGATAAATATTTTCACAACATTCATAAATTTACATATTAAACTATTACTCGGTAGTAGTCTGAAAAAGCCCTGTGTATTTAAGCACAAATAACAAGCTTTCTTCTTTCCCCAAACCCACTTGATAATTTTTTTGTCTGTCCGCACATATTTTTCAAACAGGAAAAGAAATATCGCTTTCAGAACCAGGTAGACAAAATGAAAGAAAAAGTGAAAAATGTAGAGGAAAAATCAAAAGAATTTGTAAATAAGGTGGAAGAGAAGAGCCATGACCTCATTCAGAAATGGGAAGAGAAGTCCAGAGAGTTCATTGGCAACTTTTTAGAGCTGTTTGGACCCGACGGAGCTTGGGTAGGTACTTCATTCCAGGAATTCTGTCTGCCTTTGATTTATTCTTCTCTTAACACAGACCCAGAGCAAGTTATTTTGCTGCAGTCTTTGTTTTGAAAGCCAATCTAGCAGGTCAGTGCCAATTCCACTCATTTCATCCAACAACATGTACCAGAACCACAGTGCAAACATCTCCCACTTCCAATGTCTTTTTCAGGCCAATTTCTGCATTTGTATTTTTAAAAGGCACTACCAACATTATGTAGTGCCAAAGTATGTAACAGTGTAAGACTGCATTACGTAGTACTGTGTATTAACAGATACGTACATTTATACACTGAGGCCTATTCCCACCTCTTCACTCCCCCCATCATCAACAAACAGGAGTTATGCATCTATATCAGGAAGAGCTTATACTCCAGAAAATGGCAATAAAGAGACAGGGAAACATTAACAATCTGAATTTGGCAATATTTTAAAATAGCATAATAAATATAAAAATGGTCATGTTGTAGCCGTAATTTTATACTGAGAAATTATTTCAGACCCTAATAGTCAGATTCATAGGGATGCCTGCAGAGAGATACACATTTTAGGCCAGGCTTCAAGATGCACTTTTTTAAGTCACTACTTTTTGTGAACAATTGACCCAGCCACTTTCATCCAGAAATCTCAAGATGCTTCCCAAAGGTGGGCATAGTATTGTTATCTACAGTTCTCATTTTACAGTTGGGGAGAATGAAGCACAGAGGGATTAACTGAGTCACACAAAATCACTCAATGAGTTAATGAAACAATCAGGAGTAGATTGTCTGACACCCAGCCCCAGGAACTGATCACCTGATCAGACTGCATCCCACGCCACACCTAGTGATCTTTCTTCTTCCAGTCCCAAATCTTACGTTACATTGGAATTAGTTGCAAAACTCAATAGTATTGTAAAAGCAATCAGTAGTTGACACGGGTGTTATTATTAAGGTACTATTGAGTCTTTTCTAACCAAATCTATGAACTTACATTTTGTTCACAGGGTTCTATACTCTGGGTCATATAGATCCTGATCCAGCAAAGCCCTTACACACGTGCATAATTTTTAGCATGAGTGTACTCACATGCTTAAAGTTATGCATGTGTGTAAGTATTTTGCAGAGGCTGATGAACACAGAACTCATCCAGCCACAGGCTTCCCATTGACAAATCGCAAAGGAACTGAGGGCAGCAGTGTACATAACCAGCAAGCGGCCCACCAGCATGGCTCCAGGAGAATGTGGGCTCATTCAAAGGTACATTAGGATTTAGTCATGCAACTTCCATTCAATTCAAAGTGGGTCAAGTGGCTAACAACATATGCAAGGCTTTAATTATTTATTAATAATTCCTTTGCGAGGAAGCACAAATGGATGCAGCCAGTCAGCTTAAGAAGTTTAATAATAATAGTAATGATGATAATACCTAGGTCTGCCATACAGCTTATCAGCACTAGAAGTCAAAGTCATTTACAAAAGAGGGCAGTATTATTACCCTCATTTTACAGTGAAGGAAACAGATTTAATATGAACTTGAAGCAGGAACGATTTGTGTATAATGAAAACTGACTATGAACAAATGAAATATTTTCTGTTGTTGCTTTTTATAGAACACAATAATAACATACACTTACAACTTACTGATTCACATTGCTAGTGCATTTCATTGAAGGATCTCAGTGGCTTTTACAAGCATTCATTAATTAAGCTTCACAACTCCCCTGTGAGGTAGACATGTCTAATTGTAGCTGTTTTACAAATGCAGAATGCAAGAGTGGCACCAGCAAGGTGTATGCATGTGACTCTAAACAGACTTGTATTATTGCACCTCTGGGCCTACCCTTTCTTTCGTTCCCACGTTTGTTATGCTAATTTAGTGTGTCATGTCTACAACTGGATTGTAAGCTGTTCAGAACAGGAAGTGAGTCTTATTTGTTAGGTAAAGTGCCTAAGGCCAGGTCTCCACTAAAAACTTTTGCTGACATAGCTCTGTTGGTCAGGGGCATGAAGAGATGTGAGCTGACCGATGCAGCTGTGCCAGCAAAAGCCCCAAGTGTAGAAGCAGTTATACCAGCAAATATGTGCTTTTGCCAGTATAGTTTATTTCATGTGGCTGGAATAAGCATTACTGGCAAAACTGCTTTCCCAAGATAAGTGGCATCTGCACTATACTAGGCCATGTTCTGAGTCATTGGCTGAGGTAGGAATAGAGGCTAGGGCCTTGACTCAGTTCCCTGCTCTAAGCACTAGAAAAAAAACTACCGAGAAATATTTTAGCTTAAACATTAGACATTTTTATAGACAGAAATTCCTTAGCGAAAAGCACTAGGCTAAAACTCCTGCTAAAGAACATTTGTTGGCCCTCTGATTTAGGATGGCAGATGCAGAGTAGGAAACTGGATGTAATTTTAATCAGAGACATTTGCAGAGCAAAGTCCCATAAAAGTGTTTGATGAAGAGTGAAATCAGAGCTGGCCCTGTTCTAAGGAAAGCTTTAGTGACAGTGAACTGAGGTGTTTTCAAAGATCATCTTCAGCCTGGTAACTGGAAGTTGGTTGTTTTTTTTTTTAATAATGATAACTTGCGATTAGCGTCAAAACTGTTATTAACATTAATTTGACACATCAGTGTTAGTTAGACGTTGCTTTGAATGTTGACATTAAAAGTCCAGGAATAGTTATAGGCATGTTGTATTCCTAGATCAGTAATTTGCATCCTACTAATATGCTATTATTATAATTACTATTTGTGAAATAATACACTTTGTGCTGGCATCCCTTTTTTAAAATATAAACTGAGGTCTGGGCAACCCACTTAAAATCATATATAATTTCTGGAAAAGGTCAAAATACTGTTTTTCAAAATTGCAAAGGATGGATAGAATTCATTTGAGAATTTGTTCAAGATAGTTTTATACACAATGTATTTCCTTCAGCGAGTCCCAGAGGTGCTGTGATACAATAATGGTGAATGTGCTATAAAACTCTAGGAAAAGAGCCAGACGGAAAGCTGTCTTGCAATCTCACACTTGTATAGCGCAGTACAATGTAAAGCCGATAAGGAGCAAGTTCCATGCACAAAGCTGCTGGCAGGTATGAGTATAACGTCTTCTGGTGCTCTGGGTTGAACTGTGCTAGTTGAAGAAAGATGTTCAAAAAAGTCCATGTTTTTAAAAATAAAAATGCATACAGAAATGGAGCAATATTATAGGAAACTAGTTTAAAGAGCAGCCCGCTCAGTTCCCCAACCGGGACGTCTCAGCGTTTGAAGAGCAGTCCTGATCATTGTTGGGAATATGTTTGACTGGCCAGAGCCTGAAGTCAGTTATACTGCCACAGTTTATGGTCAGTCTAATCAAAATCTAGGATCCCACATTTAGTGCACAATATACTTTCAATCTGGACCCTGAAGCCCACATATGACCCCATTGAAATGTCCATATTGTATTGTAGAAGCAGAAGCTCAAATAGCAGCAGCTGCAGCCCTTCAGAGGGACTTTTACAATGCATAGGTTCTTTACCTGGTCACTTTTATTCTGTAAAGAAAATGTGACTTCCATACACAGTAAATGCAACTTTTGCACAGCCCCACAGAGCTTCCTAAACCCAACAAAAAGACTCTTGCACCAACAGCACTAATGCTTTACAGAGCCAGACCACATCACTTTCTTCTCTTAACCGTCCACACTAAACCCCCTCATTGGGCCTGCTACTGCCACTGATTGTGAGCTGCTACAGGCTTGGGATCTTTGCCAGCATTGATTACATTCTGACAGCGTTGGACTATTAGCACTATTAACCCTTTCTTACCCGAACTGGTCCTCTACTTAGCAGGCTGGAAGCTACTGCAAAGAGCAAGAACTTCCTGCTAGCTCAGGAGATTTACAAAGCATTGACTAGTTCAGACCTAGCAAGCAGGACAGGAGTATGGACACATGGCCATTGCAGGATGAGGTGGGGTGGCGAGGGGGGCGGGAATACCAACCTGAATATTGTGCTGAAGTTGAGTTTACTGAGATTGTATCCTCTTCTGCCATTTGGTTTTGCAGCTGAAGGCAGAGTGTGACATTAAGTTGATAATTGAAAATTAATTTTCAGAGTTCTATTCAAACAGAAGATAAAACATAAGGTTGGTGTGGGGGCTCTTGAGTTACCTCAGATTTGTTATTCTAGTTTAGTACTTCACTCCCTCGGCCAGTAGCAATCAGGAGCATGGTGGAAGAAACTAGCTTAGTCTCCAGAGGTCAGAAGGGCCTTCCATTCATTTCAGCAATGCCTCTAGCTGCTGTTGTAGTAGATCTGATGAGCTTCAAAGGGAGCCATCCAACCTTCTTGACCAGAAGGAAGGTCACCACAGCACAACGTCTTGATGACTTGGGAGAAAAAATCAAATTGAGAAAAATCATGGAATTCTAGGGTCCCCCATGAGGAAAAGCACAGCAGAAAATACTCAGCAAGGTGAATGTTCAAAACATTGCACGGCACATTAGCTACTTATGGGTTTTTTTTATCATGCTAATTGTTATAGTATTTGAGCACCTCATACACACCCATAGATTTATCCTTCTCACAGCCCTGTGACTTGTCTAATAGAGAAATATTGTTATCCCCGATGGAGAACAGAGCCATAGAGTGACTGAGCAATTTACATAATCACACAAGAAGTCTGGGGCAGAGCTGAAAAAGAAGATCTCCTATATTCCAGTACTTCAGCCATGAGGCTATGCATGGCACTAGAAACATATGATGTGCCATATTAGAGCAGGCCATTTATTCATCTAACCCTTATCCTGCCTCCAGAACTGGAAAGTACCGCGTATTTCAAAGGAAAGTTAAAATAAAAACTAAATCATAACAGACCTTGCCAGTTATTCCTCTTTAGATCAATGGAAAATGAAATCCAACCCAAGATTTTTGTTAAGATTTCTCATCTGTATTTGTATGGGTTGTGTGTGTTGGGGTTAGGTGTGTAGATCCAGCCAGTATTCAACACATGCAGAAATAGAACTCTAGCACTGAGCAGGAGGGGGACACACATTTCCATCTGCTGTGTAGCAGTAGAAGCCACCCATGAGAGGGTGGGGTGGGATTCAGCTGGAGATTATTGTCCAGCTCTGACCGGGAGAAGTTCTAGCAGCAATAAGGACTCAGAGTTTCGACAGAGAGAAAACCAGCTTCATGAGACAAAAGGTGACCCAAAAGCTTAACACAGCCACATGAAGTTGCAACTATTTGGCAAAGGGCAAGTCACACAGTTTCGTTGGACAAGATCTGGCTGACAAGGCCTTGCCTTGCTGTGTAGAACTGTTAGTTAGAAAGAACTCTTCTTATTTTGCATGGAAATACTTTGAAGGAGGAAGCCTTGGGGCACAAACTTAAGGTGTGCTTTTAAATCATGTTAATTAAACTGGTGCCAAAGCTGTGTGGACATACTTATTTTGGCTTAAACTGGGCTTATTTAGGTTCTTTAGCCAAAAATAAGAGCTTGCACCAGTTTAGTAGGTTTGTGGTGCAACTTCTGCATGTAGAAAAGGCCTTATTCTTTTCGTTAGAACTCTGGCTGCAAGCAGCCACTTGCTCTGTTCCCAGGCAGACTAGAAATATAGGGCAT
This sequence comes from Chelonoidis abingdonii, assembly GCF_003597395.2. Lineage (NCBI taxonomy): Eukaryota > Metazoa > Chordata > Testudines > Testudinidae > Chelonoidis > Chelonoidis abingdonii. The sequence goes on from NC_133769.1 coordinate 224,954,564, forward strand.
GTGTGAGCAAACACGGTAACTAACCATCTTTCTAAACAATGGTGTAAACAGGGTTTAACACCTTTCAAACCGTATTAGTGGGTTGTGGTCCAATCCTAAAAGGAAGCCCAGGAGTGGCCAAGATTGTTAACATTGTTGTCAAAAGGGTCAACCCTGCCTATGCTGGTATTCAGAAACACGTTAGTTCCAATGTGTTAGCTCACACATGGTCACACCTGACCTACACTTTGCTCTGAATAAGAGCGCAGCCCAACTGAAAGCTGTTGAAAGAATTACCAATACAATTCAATGACTCAGTCAGCAGTGAGAGCTCCACAAGAAGTAGCCCAGACAGCACCTTCCCCACTCCATCTTGAAAAGTTAAGCCCCACATCTCCTTTGTAACAAACTTAACAGTACATTGCTGCTCTGAAAAGCAACTCTATCAAAATGTGGCATTTTTTTTTTGCTCAAAAGATCCATTCCAGGGGTGAAGTCAGTGGAGAACCTCCCACTGACTTGAATAAGGTCAGGATTTCACCCCATATGTGTATCCAGAGTCATCTCTGCTGGCTACAACAACAAAGTAAAGGCCAGTTTGTGTACACGTCACATAAGCGTAGTCCCATTGACTTCAAATGTGAATAACCAGGGCTGTCCCTAGGGGGGTGCCTGGGGTGGAAGTGACGAATCCATCACTTCTGGGACTGATCCTGCTGGCCAATTGCACCGGCCCGCGGAGTGGTTGCCCCAATTCACCCTACCCAAGGGATGACTCTGTGAATAACCACCAGGGTTGCCCAATCTGGCTTTACATTTCTATGACTTTGACTCCTGTTGGTACTGTGGAGCCAGCCCAGCTAAGTGGGAGTGAAATGGAGTCTCTTCTGGCTCACCCAGGAACAGAACAACTAACTAAATTCTGCCTTCAGCGTCCCCTCAGAGACCTGCAGAATGTGTAGTGTAGCTGGAAAGCTCCCAGCAGCACTTTCACATCCACGCTAGTTTGCTGGGTACCAAAACCATTTGGCTTGTAAAGTGTGAGCATTTGCCCAGAATGAGTGAGAGGCAACAACACAGGGGACTCCAGGGTGCCATTTTGACTGGTCGTATTTCAGAACAGAAATGCACATTAAGCCTCTCCCTTTCCTGAAGGCCAAAGAATCTCTCCCCTTAGGCAGGTAACTGTCCCCAACTGGCCTCACAGTGCCCAAGCCCCCTGTTGTTGTGCCTGACTCACACAGCCTCTTTTTCAAACTGCTTTTCAGAAACAGATGTTTCAGGAGCGAAGTGGCCGAATGCTCCAGGCCTCATCGCCAAGGCAGAGCCCAACCAGCAGCCCAACGCGTGGCCGCTCTCCATCCCGCTCTCCATCGCCACCCTCCCCTTGGTTGTTCAATAAAGCATCACCCCCTTCCTCTCCGAAAGCGGCCTCGGCCTCCATCAGCAGCATGAGTGAAGGAGATGAGGATGAGAAGTAAAGAAAAATAAACAATTTGAAAAAAAAAAGGACGAACACTCATATAACATGCAGGTGGCTGGGAGGAGAGGAACTACAAACAGCTGTTTCTGACAGAGGCAAGTGCGCTATAGGAAAAAGCATTGCAAGGAGAGTGGTGCATTGCAAGGGACGAGTTCTCAGGAACAGCTCACCCCTGCCCCATTTCCTCTTGGGGCTCAGACACCCGGACAACTAACTGACACACGACCTTGGAGTAAGTACCTGTCACTAGTCACTACTTGCTGCAGCTGCTAGGGCCACCCAAGAAACTTGGGGAATTTGTACTGTAGGGGAACATTCAGCCCCTGAGCTAGACTGAGTGAGCATGTGCACAACAGCAGCACTGTGTGAAGAGACAATTTAACCACTTCTGGACTCTGCATGCACCTAGGGTGACCCAACAATATATGAGTCTATACCCCTCCCCCCAACCTTTGGGGGAAAAAATGTCCTGATTTTTCACATTTGCTCTCTGGTCACCCTACTAAACTTGAGCCCTGCCAGCATGATGAGGTCTCTCGGCACAGCAGCAAAAAGCTTCTCCAGTACAGGAAATGTGTTTTTTTCTTTCAAAATAAAAAAAGCCACCAAAAAACTAAACCAGGCCAGTGCAACGGGGATCTGCCCAGTCGGCACTGCAGATGCATTGAACAGATTGAGTTGAATGAATGTTTGCTGACCAGGCCTTTGTCAAGGCATGTGCGAAGATTAATATAGTGTGAATCCCATTTGCTTTAGCAAATCTCACTCCTTGTTCCTAGTGCCTCAGAAGCCACCTGTTGTGACCTGGTTTTCTTTGTGACATTGCTTTGAGGCTGCAGCGTAGGACAGCGAATGTCCTTGCTGGGATTTCTTGTCTGGGAAAAAAATATTTTAAAAGAATTGGGCTATTTTAGTGATCATCTTAAGAATAAACTGGAGCCAAAGCCCCTCAGCCACATTTCTCCAGGGACTACCACACCTTTGGAGATGTCAGTTACCAACCGACTGTCTGTGCAACAACATTTCTGCCCATCCCATGTATCAATCAGATCAACCTTAAAACTTTTGGCATCTCTCTAAACAAGACAAAAGCATGTATGCATTGTATGTTCTACAGATAGGTATACAGTACATGCATGCACACATATGGATATGCATTCCCAGTCTGGGATCCAGGTTACCTGCCTCCTGACAATTGCCCTTAATACATCCAAACATTGGCAGCCCAACTGGAAAATAATGAAACTTTATACATAGAATTGAATGCTGGTGTTTTCCCTCCTTCCCTCAGAGCATCCTCATATCCCTAATGGAGCCACAAAGACATCAGCTAAGAAATTTTCTCCTTTTTACATAATCATGTTGACATCACCAGCCTCTCAGCTCAGCATGAGATGAGACTTCCCTCATACGCCATCTATGCCAGATGAGCAACGACTGGAAGTGGGGTGGCTGTTGGATTGTGTGACATGCAGCTCTGTGGCTGGCTGAACTACCTCTTATCAGACTCCCACGTTCCTCCCAACCTGGAAAATGAGATTAGAAACTGACCAGACAGCACTACAGAGAAATGATCTGCTCCATCCACCTCTACAGCAGGGGACCCCAAACTGTGCATCATGCCCCCTTGGGGGGCACGGAGGAACATGGGGGGGCAGCCCCCATGGGGGCAGGGAGGGAGTGCCACCCCCTCCACTCCCACTCCCGACCCTAGCTATGGCCCCAGCCTTGGCCCCCTTACTCCAGTCCACATCCCCACTCCTGGCCCCAAGAGTGGTGCAAGGTAAAAAGCTTGTGGACCACTGCTCTAGAGGCTGCTGCATTGAACATACCTGTGTTCTTATGCTAGTATGTCACGTGTTTCTCCATCCAGTCCACTGACTGGTTTGGGTACCCAACCAGCAAGGCATACAAACCTGCAATACATTCCAATTTGCAGCCTGCACGGCAGCCAGAACAAGGGATGGCCTGGACAACATTAGCCAAAAGTCAACTGCTTCACTTGCTGCTTTCATGCTGCGAGCACATCACAGGGTGAAAGGTACTGTAGATTTTAGTATTCTTCATTTTGTTGGTTTCCTGTACAGACAGGACAACACAGCTCCAGTAGGGAGGAGAGAGAGGCAGCGGGATTAAAAAGGCTGAGACATGAGCTAGCAAAAGAAGAGGACTCTGCTCCAGCCCATGAAGAACAGACTAGCAGTAACATTTCAGAAAGGCACCAAGAATAGGAGTTGTGAAAAACAGGTGTTGGTGTGTAAATGTACAGTGTATATTCATGTATATCAGGGTACTGGCAGCAGTTTACCCTCTGGCTGCATTCCCTTGTCCTGCAGAGTAAGAAATTATTGGTAGTGAGCCCCACCCTCAGCAGTTTCCAGGTGGGCCACTGAAGGACCCTAGCACCAGGCCCCCAAGCCAGCCTGATAGCCAAGTATTCCTTTATTCACCCAACAAGGCCTAGCTGATTTTTCATATGCAACCTCAGCTGGGCCCTTATCTGACTCTCTCTCCAGGAGAGACATCCTTGCTGAGTAACTGGTTTTCTGGAGACACAAACAGTCCCTTTACAGAGTTGCAACAACTGGCAGCTATCATAGTACCAGGGGCACTCACTGCTTCTTTCACTAGTGAGAATGACAAGAGGGCCACAGTGTCTGGCTGTCACCTGCCCTGTGAGAGAGGATGGTGTGATTAAAACTTTCCTGTCCACCTTAGGCAATGAGCTACTGTAATTTCATCCCTGGGGTGTGCTTGTTTGTTCTTCTGATTTCTTTATCACAAAACACCCCTCCACAGTGAGAACAGCCTGCTCTCTATGGTGCTGTCTATACCAAGGATCCCTGTCCAAATGAGATGGAGGCTGTCAGGGTTGGAGGGTTTTTTATTGTTAAAACAATGCCCTCTGTTCAGCAAAGTTTTGGAGGAAAATTAACCTGCTTGGCTAGTAATGGGAAACAGGAGAAACACTCACCAGAATGACCTCATTTTAAGCTTAGCTATTGCTCCCAGAGTCACGTGTGGTTTACCAAGCGACAAAGCCATATACCTGTACCAGATGTCTGGTCTGTGTTTGGGATAAGACAAAGCCCGAGCGCCTGTTCTCTTTGTATGGATACCACCCCTCCATGCACAATCTCCACCACCCACAGAGAAGACAACCAACCTCATCACCATCTCCTGGACATACTGATGGTGATTTGCACTTTTTGGCCATCGCTGGGTTTCATTTTTTATTTTTAACAAGTGTTGCTTTATTGCGTTCCTATTTATAAGCCCATGCTCCATGGGGAAAATAAATGAAATACAAGAGAGAGTGCAGCTTGCCATCTTTATTTTACTACGGCTCTGCCAGTCATTACTGGAACGTTCTTGGGTACCTGTGACAATGTGGTTCTGGCGGGACCCAACTGAGAGTGCCAAATCAGGACCAATTGCTTACACAGGGCAGTCACAGCCCAAGGCTGGGGTTTTTCCACCTCTAAGGCAAACCAAACCAGCCAGACAAAAATGACTTTGGTTTCACCCCACTGGCTAACCACAAGTCACACAAGCAATTTCCTTAGACACTCCAGTCTCCCAGCTGAGTAACTGGTTTTCTGGAGACACAAACAGTCCCTTTACAGAGTTGCAACAACTGGCAGCTATCATAGTACCAGGGGCACTCACTGCTTCTTTCACTAGTGAGAATGACAAGAGGGCCACAGTGTCTGGCTGTCACCTGCCCTGTGAGAGAGGATGGTGTGATTAAAACTTTCCTGTCCACCTTAGGCAATGAGCTACTGTAATTTCATCCCTGGGGTGTGCTTGTTTGTTCTTCTGATTTCTTTATCACAAAACACCCCTCCACAGTGAGAACAGCCTGCTCTCTATGGTGCTGTCTATACCAAGGATCCCTGTCCAAATGAGATGGAGGCTGTCAGGGTTGGAGGGTTTTTTATTGTTAAAACAATGCCCTCTGTTCAGCAAAGTTTTGGAGGAAAATTAACCTGCTTGGCTAGTAATGGGAAACAGGAGAAACACTCACCAGAATGACCTCATTTTAAGCTTAGCTATTGCTCCCAGAGTCACGTGTGGTTTACCAAGCGACAAAGCCATATACCTGTACCAGATGTCTGGTCTGTGTT
>NC_133769.1:224960328-224965830 GCF_003597395.2 Chelonoidis abingdonii
ACCAACTTGTCTGGGATCTTTCCCAGTAACACAGCACAAGTTTGAAATACAGACAGTGTACAGCCAATATTCATAACTTCAGCTATAAAATGATACAGACATACAGAAAGCATAATCATAACCAGTAACCTGTAACCTGGTCTTAGACACCTTATATGACCCCCTTTACATAGGATTTGGTGCCACTACAGGACCTTGGTTGCAACCCATGTTCTATATGGTCCCAGTTTATATCAATAACGTCACAGTACCATCAAGCCAATGTTCTAACCCCAGTGGCTCCATTGTGGACATCTCCTCTCTCTACAGCCATGATATAAATAAGTTGAAAAGCCAACCATTCCAACCTGTCCAAACCCCTGCTACTACAATCATCTCTCCTAGGAGCTCCTTGCCAACCCTCCTCCCACTCTCAACTTTGCAGTGTGTGCCTTGCGTTTCCTGTATGCCAAGCACCTGCCTTCACCACCTTCAGACCCATTTCTTCCAGGAGTTTGTCCTGTGGGGCTGTCTTCAGTACTGCTTCTTCCCTCACCTGCACTGCTGTCTCATGTTTTGTCTTCAGGCCAGGGAGCAGCCATCTCTTATATATTTGTTATATAATTATTCAAAGAGCAGAAAACAGGATTTTACTCTCTTTCTGCTTCAGTATAGTTTCTGTTAGAAGGCACCCATAATTAGTAGGTGTGTAACCTTTTAATTAATTCCTATTTAATATTAAGTTGTTAAAGATAAAGGTGCAAGAAAACCCAACTTAGCTTTCAGGTTCAAACTTCTAGGTCAGTTACAGAAAATGTATTTAGCGAGGACCACTAGGCAACACTTTAGTGATACAACTGAACTTTATTCAAAAGGAAGGTAATTAGCTACGCAGACAGACATGCAGTTACCACATACACAAATACTCACATTCAGAGATGAAATGGTGTATCAATGGGTGATCAGTCCACTGACAAGAATGTTGTACTGTAAAACCTTATAATCCTGGAAACACCCCCGCCCACACAATGTTAATTGGAACTCCCATGCAATTAGCAAAACTACTTTTTATACTTCATAACACTGCTAATTAACATTAAACTCCCCTTTGTCATAAGTATATTTCCACAACCTTATTGGCTCTTTATATTATACATTTTTTAAATTAACATCTGCATAAATGTCCTTCCCTTACTATCAATATAGATAGCATTTTAACAAAACATTTACAATTCTTAAAAACACTCATTGAAAACCTCGCTTGAACTAGTTATAATGAAACCATAATGGTCATGTCTTTGCTAACTCTTACTTTCCCATAACACACTTTCTCCAACTTACCTTTAACTTCTCACACTAGCATCTTCCGTTTCCCATATTCCTCTACACTTAGGCCTGGTCTACACTCAGAGTTTAGGTCGAATTTAGCAGCATTAAATCAAATTAACCCTGCATCCGTCCACACAACGAAGACATTTTTGTCGACATAAAGGGCTCTTAAAATAGATTTCTGTACTCCTCCGCAATGAGGGCAGTAGCGCTGAAATCAACATTGCCCATTCGAATTAGGGTTAGTGTGGATGCTATTTGATGGTATTGGCCTCTGGGAGCTATCCCACAGTGCACCATTGAGACCGCTCTGGACAGCAATCTGAACTCAGATGCACTGGCCAGGTAGACAGGAAAAGCCCTGTGAACTTTTGAATTTCATTTCCTGTTTGCCCAGCGTGAAGATCTGATCAGCACAGGTAACCATGCAAAGCTCATCAGCAGAGATGACCATGTAGTCCCAGAATCGAAAAAGAGCTCCAGCATGGACCGTACAAGAGGTACTGGATCTGATTGCTGTGTGGGGAGACAAATCTGTGCTATCAGAACTCCGTTCCAAAACATGGAATGCCAAAACATTTGAAAAAATCTCCAAGGCCATGATGAGTAGAGGCCACAACAAGGACTCAACACACTGCCGCGTGAAACCTAAGGAGTGAGACAAACTTAACTTCTATTTATTCTTAACCCAAACCATCTGATAGGCTACAGGTGCAATGAATTTAAAATAATGCAATTCTAAAACATCTGGGTATTTATATTCAAGAATCAGTCCCTACTCTTAGTGTAGGCACGGAAAAGTTAGTTTCCACATACAAACTATTTCCTTCCTCTGTCAAGTTCACCACCAGTGGCGTTGGGCCAAGAGTGTTTGCTGTTGGCTGGGTTTTGGAAAATCTTTTGTTGCTGGTTTTGAAATAGATATCGCCCCTCCTCCCTTTCCTTTTCCCCACCTTTATTACAGCTTCTCCTTCATTCCCCTGTCGCTACAGGCCCTGATTCAACAAAGTATTTCAGCATGTGCTTAACTTTGAAGTCAATGGGACTGCTTACATACTTAAAAATAAACATGTGCACAAGTACCCTGATGAATTGGAGGGTTGCAATCCACAAGAAAATGCAATTACATTTAGTGAAAGCCGTGTTTTCTAAACTAGAGGGTCACACGGGTGCTTCCGTAGGCCAGGTAGATTGCGTGGGGCTCCTTACATTCCTCTGCACAAGCTCTCTGTGCACCGCTCTCCTAACCCCTGGCATTACTTTCAGGAACTTCCTGAACCTGAACTGCCCCTTCCGTGCACATCCTCTCCTCAGGCCATGTGCTCTAGATGCCCCCCATTTCCTGCTCTGCCACATGCCAGGAGTTCTGTGTTCCTCTCCTCTCATACCATTCGCTCCACCATCCCAGGGGCTCCATGTATGCTGCCATTGCACCTTCACTGGTGCTCCATGTGTCCCCCAGTTCCTGTTCCCCACTTCTCTTGGTCTGAGAGATAAATCATTCAGTGTCAACATTTAAAAACTATTGGGAGGGGGGACAGAGCTGGGGTGGAGGGCAGTGTTATGCTTGAAGGCATTAATGGCTGCTGTCAACCGGTTCTTTGGTCTATAGACAATTGCACGCTGGGAGAAGCTGTTGGCTCTGCTAACCAGCTGCCATGGCTCCCCATGTCCACCATTTTCACCCTTCTGGTTTTTCAGTTTTACTTAAAAACAATAGGGTTCTGCCCACTGGTGCGGGGTTGAGTGGAAAAAATGAAACATACTCCCATAGAAGGTAGAAACCTGGAAAGCAGTAATGGGAAGAAGCATGTATTGAAGGGATGAGCAGATTTATAGATATTCTCAGTTTGGTGTGTAAGATTAATGATAATTTGTCTGAATAGGCAGAGATCATATCACAAAGCAACAAGGAGAGAGCTCTTTTCCACATAGCTCTGACGTGAAAACATTTAGAATACAGTGTTGAGTTCTGTATACTTCTGTAATAGACATTTAAAAACATACACTATCTGTCTATACACACACACCTTATCTAATATACATAGACACATGTTGGTTGCTTTAACTTATCAGGAAACATTTTAAAGATGAGCTAAACACATATAACATGTGTTGGTGACAATTATGTGGGGACATTAATGACCATTTACAAATATTTCAGGGGCTGAGTACCAATGAAAGAGAGGAAATATTTAGAGTAATGCAAGAGGGTACTGATAGGCAGAAAGTTATACAAGGAAAATTGTAGCTGAATATCAGAATACAGACATTTAAAACTAAAGTAGTCAAACATGAGATGACATATTGCAGGGAGTAATCCTGAACTGGCTGGGGTACAGGCTTAATGATCTAACAGGGCTTTTTGCCATCTCCAAAGTATATGATTTTAATTAATTCTAGGCATCCAGCCAGCCTGATCTCCCCTTGTTGCTCTGTCTGCTCTTTCCTTTTCATCTTGTTACCTTCTGCACCTTTTCATTCCTTCTTTCATGTTAATATGGGCCCAATCCTGCTGTCTTCACTCAAGCAAGATTTCCTTACGCTAAGTTGCAGTTTTGCCTATTGGGTAATAGAGTCACCTCTTTCTTAATCACAACTCCATTTCCCTTCCTTTCTCTTGCTCAAATTGTCTTTAGCTGTGTTTCTTCCAGTTATCCCCTTCCTTTCTGTCCTCCTCATTTTATATTGAAATGCTCTGAGTTAGTTTAAAAATCATCCTTGTGGCTCTGCCACCGCAAAGTTCAGACCTGTTTATTGTGAATCCCAGGAAGAGGTAATTCTTCCTACCAGTCATTAACTGGGAGGAGATAGTCCGGCTGGCTGTGCTGAACTAGAAGCAAGAGAGCACACAGCCATGAGTCATTGCAAGAGCAACTACAGCAAGTGGATTTTAAACCAACCGAGATATCTCTAAGAGGCACTTTCTAGGGTAGAACCACTCTTCAGGGTGGCCCACAGACAATAAAGATCCTATGTCAGCCCAAGTGAAGCTGAGTCTCCCTACTCCCCTTCCAAAAATGGTGTGGTCAAGATTAAACTCCCCTTGTTACCATGTACTCCTGGGCTTGATCTTCTTTCAGCTATACACCTTGATATGCTCATCCACCCGTCACTTCAGTGGAGTGACACCTGTAAAACAGCATAGTTTAAACAGCTCCAGGAACCATTGCTTTAATGAACAAACTGCTTGGGAACTGATTTTTGATACATGCTACAGTTTTCTACTGTGAATGCTGAGTGGGCTGGTAATATATTTCAGGCAAATGTCACTCTTTTTGGCAGGGAATGTGAGCATGTGCATTAATACAGGGAGGGGCTTCAACACAGCCAGCTTGCCACCTAGTCTGGAAATACAGTCAAGTGGAAGACGACCACCAAGCAGAGACAAGTTGAAAAGCAGCTCTCACTTTATTCAGCATAGACCTGAGTTCTAGCTTCAAGTGCATTACAAACAAACTCCCGCATACAGTTTCCCTAGGGCAGGGAAGAGTGTTAGTAAATAGGTCTGTTTGTTTGCCTGAGATTGAATTTTGGGTTTGACTTTTTGATGCTCTTACACTAAAATGTGTAAACAAGGGACAAAGACATGATGTTGCATCTGCCTAGTGAGCTGGATTTGTTGGTACAATGGGAACAGATAAGAGCAGTTGACATGTTACTGGAGAGCACATTTTAAGATTGCCTCAACCCCTATCTCAAGGCAAAGTCAAGGAACCAGTCGGGAGGGGCAAAAGGGCTTGGAGGGGAGGGGAAGGTATAAAATAGTAAAAGACCAAAGAAATGCCTGTCCCTGACTGGAGCACCACCTCACTCCTCTCCCCTCCCATGGGGTACAAGAGGGGTGGGATGAAGATCCTAGGCCCAAAATGGAACATGACCCTAAGTTGTAAGGGGTGGGACCGTGGACGTGCATTGAAGGTATATTTGGGCCTGCTAAGAAGGAGGTGGTGGGAACAGGGAATGGGACATGAGCATGGAAAATGGGGAACGGGGACAAACGCAAGGTTCTGGGCGTTAGAGCTGGGAAGGGGGACATGGGGTAAAGGCTCAGCGGGGTCAGAGCTGGAATGGCGAACACAAACAAGGCTCTGAGGCCAGGACTGCCTCTAGGTTTTTTGTTGCCTCAAGCAAAAAAATTTTTGGCTGCCCCCACCCCAGCCCTGGGTTCCTTGCCGCACCTCCCTGCTGCCC
>NC_133769.1:224966737-225057582 GCF_003597395.2 Chelonoidis abingdonii
TCCTACATGCCTGGTACTGTATCTAAAGCTGCCCAGGTCCAGTAGAGCCTCCCCTCCCTTACTTTTCATTTTAAATTCTAGTGGGATCCACATACCTCCCTTGCTAGGCTTCAGATAGAGAGGGGCACTGTCCATTTAGTCCACCCACTTCCTTCTTTGGGGGTTGCAAGGCGAGGTCACACCAGTATCTCTAATCCAGTCTGGGGATGTTTTCTGAAGGGGATATCTGGGCCAAAGCCTTCTACTTCTTGGGCACACTTGTTCTCCATTCACAGTGCCACCCTGCTCTAGCGGTGAGCTCTCCATTCACAGCAAGCTGCAGCATGAGGTTTCGGCTACCATGCTCCCTCCCCTGCCCTTTCTTGTTGATCACAGCAAAGAGGCTGCTGGGAAATGTAGTTCTTTCCCTGCTCCAGGGCTGCGTCTATAGGCAGGGAGCTAACCAAGGAACTACAGCTTCCAGGGCTCCCTGTTGGCTCTCAGCTCCCAGGCTGGATCCCTGCCGGCTGCCACCCCTGCAAATAGGCTGCCCCAAGCACCTGCTTGCTTTGCTGGTGCCTAGAGCTGCCCCTATCTGCGGCATCAGAGTGGGAACAGAACACTGGGAAACAGACTCTGCCGACGTGTAGATCTATGAATATATTTGCTTGGAACTAACCCCAATAAACATCACATTGCCTGCACTTTGGACTTCTGGTCTTCCACTTCCTGTCTGCGTGACAAGAACCAGGGGAGGGGTGAGGAGAAGGCCCTCTAACAAAGAGGAGGTTACTTACCTGTGACTGGAGGTTCTTCTGGATGTGTGGTCCCTACCTGTATTCCACTGAGGGTTATGTGCATGCATCGTGTGCTGGGAGCCAAAGCTTTTAAAAGTAGTAGTGTCCGTTGGTCAGTGCATGTGCACTTGTACCACCTTGTGGTTTTGCCAAAGGTGATAAAGGGTGAGGTGGGCCATATGCACCCTCAGTTCCTTCTCCACTGCAAATCCACTAGACATCCACAGCAGAGGGAAGGGAGGGAAGGTGGTGGTATATGGATATGGACCACACATCTTGAAGAACCTCCACATACAGGTAAGTAACCTCCTCTTCTTCAAGTGATGGTCCCTATTGTCAATTACCCTCAACTGAATATAAGCAGTACCTAGCTAGGAAGAGGATGCAAGGAAGATGATAGAACCCCTGAACAGAGGACAGCCGCACTGAATGAGGCATCTGTTGCAGAGTCTTCCACCAGGGCATAATGGGAAGAGAAGGTGTGTACCAAACTCCACCTGGCTGCTCTACATATGTCTGCAAGTGTCACACTGTGAAGTGTGGCTGGAGTTGATGTGTGCACTCTCATGGAATGCGTGCACTCTCACTCTCATTTTGAATTGTGTTTTGGGGTACATTATGCTCTGTTATCAAGTATAGGGACTGCCTCAAACCCATAGGGTCTGAGTGGTGAGGTCCTGCCCCTTAATACTTTCTGCAATAGTGACAAATAGCCTAGGAGACTTCCTGAACAGCTTTGTCCTTGGCAAGTAAAAACCCAGGGCCCGCAGATGTGGAGGGAACGAAGGCGCCCTTCCTCTGCTGAGGAAGAAAGGAAGGCAAGTATATAGGTTGGTTGAGGTGAAAGCAAGAAACCACTTTTGGGAGAAACTTGGAATGCAAATGCAGGGAAACTTTGTCCTTATGGGATGTGGTGAAAAGGGGGGGTGCCATCATGGCCCCTGATTTGCCCACCCTTCTCACAGAAGTAACAGCTATCAGGAAAGTGAACTTCATGGAAAGAAGAGAAAGGGAGTAGGAGGCCAGAAATTTGAAGGGCAATTTCATTAATGCTGTGAGGATGAGGTTGAGGTCCCATTGTGGAGTGATGGGTTGAACGGGAGGATGTGTCTGCAGGAGACCCTTGCAGAATTGTACAGTCAATGGGTGAGTGAAAACCAAGTGCCCCTCCACTGGGAGGTGAAAAGCACTGATGGCTGCTACATGCACCTTGATGGAGCTGAGAGTGAGCCCCGATACCTTCAGGGAGAGGAGAGGAATACTTACAGCCTCCAGAGTAAGGCCTTTCTGTTGGGCCCTGGAGGTGAAACGTTTCCATTTGGCTTGGTAGGATCACCTTATGGGCTCCTTCCAGCTACTCAAGAGAACATCTCACACGAGCTTTCCCACACTAGCGAAGATGTCCATCCAAAAACCGGGCTCTCAGGTGAAGTGTCTGCGGATCAGAAGGTCTGATCCTGCCATTGTGTTGTGAGAGCAGTTTTGGTAACATCAATAGTGGGAGTAGAAAATGCTTCAACATGTGGAGAAGAGGAGGAAACCAAACTAATGAGGCCAGAATGGTGCCCCTCTCCTGCCAAACCTTGTGAAGGTCATGGGGCAGGAGTGGGAGGGGAGTGAAGGCATAACTAATCCAGTCTGACCAACTGATAACTAGGGCGTTGCCCTGAGAGTGGGTTCCAAGCCTGCCCCGGAACAGTACCAGAAGCATTTGGTGTTGGTGCAAGAGGCAAAGAGATCCCTGACCGGAGTCCCTCTATGGTGGAAAATATCCACAGCCACAGAGTTGTGGAGTTCCTATTCACGTCAGTCACGAAATTCCTGCTGAGAGCATCTGCAATCATTTTCTGAGTCCCCAGGAGATAAGCCGCTGACATCAGGATACTATGCGTGCGAACCACTTCACATAAAGCACTCCTGACCCTGCGCCCCTTTGCTTGTTTATGTAGTAAACTGTAGTGATTCTGTCCAATATGATGAGAACATGGTGGTATTACCCTGAAATTTAGGCTTGGGGGTGCCTGCCTATCTCCCCTTTAATCTTCTCTTCCTGGGGTATGGGTCTCCAGGATAGCTAAGGAAATACTTGAAGGATACCAATATAACCTTCTGATAAAGCGACTGACACAGGCAGTATTCTTACCAAACCAAAGTATCTTTTTATTAATGTATCTAATAATCCCTACTACAGTGTAATCTAAAAATAGAAATCACACACAAATCCCTTATTGCCAATTAAAGAGAATTTAAACTACAACAGCACCCAGTTTAAATGACTCTAAGTGAGGCGCTTTGCTACAAATGGCCAGTTTGTAACCAATTACTGACAGCTGTTCCTAACTTATACTTTAAGTTTTACAGGGAAAAAATACACATACACACACCTTCTTCAAACATATACATCTATATTATATGGTAAACTTATAGTTAAAAACTGACAAGCTCAGCTATCTGCTGATTCTGCAGCATTGTTACAAATGTTGCTGCTGCTACTGTAGCCTCTTAGTCAGCTCACTCTTAGGGTACGTCTACACTGCACGATTATTTCGAATTAGCTTAAACTGATATTACAAAACAGATCTAATAAAATCGGTTTAGCGCGTCCACAGTGGGATCCCGAAATCGATTGTTTGCGTCCATGGTTCCAACAGCAATAGCCTACCATCGATTCAGGGATTCTGTGTCACATGTTGGAGTAGCTGTTCTTCAGACTATCCAAGTAGCCCCTTCCGTGTTGAGAGCACAGTGCCTGATGGGCAGAAAACATTCCCCGGGGTGCTGGTACAGCCTCACCCCTCCTTTGGAAGCAGCAACAACCCTTTGGCACCTTTTTCGGATGCATGAGCAAACGCCATAGCACAGCAATCTTCTCCCTTTTTTTTTCACGTGTGTGGGGGGATAACTGGAGAGCTGTCCTGAACCACGCCAGACAGTGTTTAGAACCATACAGACTTGGGACTCAGCGCAAAATGCAAATAATTTCAGAGACTGCTGTGGCTTGGGATAGCTGAGTCCTCAGTACCCTCCCTCCCTTCATGAGCGTCCATTGAGTCTCTGGCTTCCCGTTACGCTTGTCACGCACGTGTGGTATCCTGGATTTTTTATTCAAACGCTTTGGCATTCGTGTTCGTTAACGGAGCTGGATACAACAGATTTGTCTCCATACAGCGATCAGACCTAGTATCTCCCGTACGTCTATGCTCTGGAGCTCTTTTCGATTCAGACTGCATTGCAGCGTGCTATCAGAGCTCACGCTGGGCAAGCAGGAAATTGTAATTAAAAGTTCGCAGGCTTTTCCTCTTACCTGCCGCTGATCCGAGTTCAGATTGCTGTCAAGCGTCAGTGCTTCACTCTGGGATGCCGCTCGGAGGCCCAATAACGTCGATTCCGTCCACACGACCCTAATTCGAGTATATCGCTATCAATTATAAGCGCTACTGCCTCGTTTGGAGGAGTTCGAAATGATCTTAAGGAGTCCGCTTAACCGATATTAATGATGACGTCGTGTGAACGGATACAGCGTTAAATCGGTATATCGGCCATTAAACCGATTTAAAGTCGCAGTGTAGACCTGGCCTTAGTCATCTTCCTTTCTCTGTTCACAGTTGTAACTCACTCCTCACAGCTTCGCTCACTCTGTCCTTTTGTCCCCTAATTATTTTGTTTCCATGTTGCGGATGTGGTGGCTGCTGCTGATGTTACAGCAGCCGAACCTGCTGTCTCTAGGTAGGTGCTCTCCTCAGGATTCTAAACTTGTTCCAGCAGCTCGTCTCTCCTCTTGGTCAGCCCTCCGATCTCTCTCTCTAGCCATTCTTCCAGCAGCTCTTCTTGCTGGCGACTGACCTTTTATACTGTCCTAGAGGGACCTTCTTATATACCCTTAAGCAACACAATACACTTTACCTCATTCGCACATGCTCTGTACCAGCCATTACCTCAGAATTATGATTAACAGCTCTGACCTTTATAACAAGTTGTAACCAGTATGGACGAGCTGTGGTTACCCAACTAGTCAGCTAGCTGACCTTTTTCTCACCCCGTACTGCACATGCTCAGTAGCTACTATTGATATCCTTGCACGTGCTTACTACTGCTGTTTACCTCATGATTCCCTTATCTATCGCTACTGCTCATGCTCCAGATTTGGGCCCTTTCATGGTCATACCTCATTTTTGTGATTTTTACTACTGGGCATGCCTAGCCCAGAGACCACTCAGCTCTAGTCATGTGACCCATGACTCCCAATGGTAAGTGATCTGCAGTTATTACTTGATGAAGCGACTCCTGCTTATTCAATGGGGAAGCCAGAGACACAAAATGGAGGTTAGGATCATGGAATTGAGCCTGGGGAATTTTTCCCGTATCGGTGGAAGCAGATGGATGGGAGAAATGTGCGATATGCTCTCCGTACTGCCTGAAATTCCAGGCTGTTGATATGCATCCTGGATTCCTGAGAGGTCCAAATTCCTTACATTTGCCTATGTGAGCACCTCATCTATTGAGCGATGCATCCATAAATGATCTTTATGCCTGGGGAGGATGGAGGAAAGGCACTCCATTACACACACAATCTGGGTCCGTCCACCACCAAAGGGAGGAAAGAGCCTTGGGGTGGGTTGTTGGGGGCACAGTCAGTAGGGAGTACCTGGAGTGGCGCATCAGAGAATCTGCTCTCTCAGACAGCAGAAGCAGAGATGAGCAAAGGCAGGGACAAATGTGTGCACCACTGTGTGGCCAAGAAGGGAAACACAAGTTCTGGCTGGGACTGAAGGATCTGAGATTACCGAAGCAATCAGCTCTAGCAGGGTCAGGAACCTGTCCTGCAGTAGTTAGGCACGTGAAGAGACCGTGTCAATGCACGCCCCGATGAACTCCAGAGACTGTATGGGAGCAAACATCGATTTTCTGACATTTATACTAATTCCCATGGAGGAGAGCAGTAAAAGCAGCAGGAAAGTCTATGCTCGAGCCTTCTGTCTGAATTGCGCTGCTTGCTGTCAGTCATCAAGATAAAGGAAGATGAGGGCCCTTTGTTGCTGGAGGTAGCCCACCACTACGGAGAAGACTTTGGTGAAGACCCAGGGAGCCGTTGTGAATCTGAACGATAGGACCCTGTATTGGAAGTCCCAAGGGCCCATTGTAAACCTCAGGAATTGTCTGTGGGTTGGGTGGATAGCTATGTGAAAGTGTCTTGCATATCCAGTGCTGTAAACCATGTGACTCTTTCTAATGAAGGTATGAGAGAGTGTGACCATACCGAACTTTGACTTGCATATGAAGCAGTTGATATGACAGATCTAGGATTGGTCTCCATCCTTCCATTTTCTTGGGTAACAAGAAGTAGGTGGAGCAGAAGCCTGGTTCTTGGAAGTCCATGTGCACAGGCTCTATCGCCCTCTCTGTAAAAAGGAATCCACTTCCAGAGCAAGGATACTATCATGAGAGTGGTCCCGGAGGCAGGATCAAGAATGTGGATGAGGTAGCATCATGAACTCAACTGTATAGCCATTTCGAATGACATCCAGGACCCACTTTTCCATTGTTCTTGCATTCCAAGCTGATAGAAAGAGCATTAGATGACCCCCAAATGCAAGAATAGTGAGGTGCAATGTGGTTGTTGGCTCTCTATATGCTCTCAGAAATATCACTTACATGAAGATAGAGTCAATGATGTCAAGGGCTGTGGTGATGGGGCAGGTGGATGGGACCACTGAGTCTTTTGACACTTGTGGGGAGGCTCATAGAGGCTCATAGTGCTGGAAAAATGGAAGAGCTCTGTATGTTTGTGCAGGAGGTGGCAACAGAATTTGCACTTAGGTGCTGGTGTATAAAGGCCCAGTGATCACAAGGTGGCACTAGAGTCTTTGAGTGAGTGTAATGAATCATCAGTCTTCTGGTTGAAGAGTTGAGATTCATTGAAGGGAAGGGCCTTGATTGTGTTCTGTACCTCCCTTGGGAAACCAGAGCATTGTAACCAGGATTCCCTCCTCATCATGATCCCTATGGCCACAGTGCTCAAAGACATGTCCACCAAATCTACCATGGCCTCAAGTGTCATCCTGGCAACCAATCTGTCTTCCCCTAAAATAGCCTGGAAATGGAAACGGTCCTGCTGGAGAAGTTTGTCCACAAATTCTGGTAATTGGCCATAAATCAAGAGGTTATATTTTGCCAGCAATGCCAGGTAGTTAGAGATGCAGAACTGACTAAAAAAGAAGGCAGACAGACTAAAAGAACTTACAACTCAGAAGGTCCAATCTTTTATCCTCCTGGGAGTGGAATGTGGGTGTTGCTGTCTGGCCTGCTCAGTAGCAGCTTGAATAACCAGGATATTGGGTGGGGGTAAGCAAACAAAAACTCAGACCCTTTTGCTGGTATATGGTATCTCTTTCCACCCCCTTTGGGGTGGGTGAACAAGTCGCCTGGGTATGCCCGGCAGCATGGGCCAGTTGGAGAATGGCATCACTGATTGGTAGTGCCACTTTGGTCAGTACCAATGCATGCAGAATGTCCAATAACTGATGCTGGAAAGTGGAGGGCCTTAATCACCCTCTGTAACAGCTCCTGCAACTGGTGGTAGTCATCCAGGGAGGGGAGGAGGAAGGAGTGGAGGATGCTGCTGCATCCAGAGACAAGGAAGGGAACCACTCCAGATCTGGTGGTACCAGCGGAGTCAGGCTGATTGGTGCATTCTCCAACGCCAGTTCTGAATATCTACTGGATGAAGGCTGGAGAGGTCAGATGGGGGACTCCCCTCAGGTGGATCAAGGTGGCGGATACTGGGGCCAAGATCAGGCATACTTGGTGGTTGCTGGGGTGGTCTCAATGGAGCTGGGTACCAATGGCTCTGGTGCTGAGGGAAGGGAGTACTGGGCAGGCAGAGACTTTGGGTGCTCTTGCCATCAGTACAGGAGTAGCAGACCATGTGCACTGAGTCCTCAGACACCAAGAAAGTGCACCAGACCCTTGTTCAAATGGCAGAGCCATTGGAACTGAGTGAATCACAAGGGAGTGCTCAGGAACATGACCTGAAGGTGGCAAATGCAAAGCAGGAGAGCGGAGTCCTTTTGGAGGCAAATTCACTGGAAGATGCAAGAATCTCACCTCATCTATGGCAAACAGTTCATGAGGTCTAGGAGTCGACGCTAGTCTCCAATGGCACATATTCCATTGACGGAACCAGATCCAGAGTGGGGGCAGAGGGCTGTCTTGGAACCGACGATTCTCATGACTTTGGTGGTACCAATGAAAAGGGGGTATGAGGCTTAGTGACCGGGACCAGCATGTCCAGCATTCTATGCAACTTCCTGTTGTGCTTGTGGGCCTTGTAACGTGCCGTTTCTCCATGGCTGGAACTCAGGGAGGATGCAGTGTCTTTCTTGGGTACTGGGGAAGACTTACTGCCATGCTTATGTGCATGCCTCCTTGCCTCGTGGCTTAGCCCTGGCACAGGGCCCATAGCGTTGATACCAGCAGAACCGGACCAGAGCTCCATGGTAGGAGGTGCACTCCTCGACTGCACAGGCTGATGTACAGGGAGGGTTCCCTGGCCTGGACCTGACTGTGGCCTCATGGCAACCTCCATGAGGTGCTTCTTGAGGTGGAAAGTCCAGCCTTCCTGGGTATGGGCAGGGAAGGAGAGGCAGATACTGCATCTGAATGCAACAAGGGCTTCCCTCAAGCAATACAGGCAGCATTGGTGCTCATGACTGATTGAAAATGAACAAGGGCAGGAAGTGCAGCTCTTGAACTCAGCATCATTGGCATAGTCCAGTACCCAGGCATGGGTACAGGGGGCTGAGGGAGAGGAGGAGAGGTGGGAAACTGCCAAAGCAGCATCACAAAGTCCTTGAAAACTACTACTAACACTAAAAAACGCAATAAAAATAATAAAAATGCTAACTATGTACAAGAATGAAACAGTCTTTTCAGAAAAAATTGGGAAGTGCGTCACAAGATACAAGACAACAGCAGCAGCTCTGACTCGGACCATGTGACAGTGAAAAGAAACTGAGGCCACATTCAGTCCACCCACCCTTTATTGCCTCGGTTGAAGCCACGAGATGGTACAAGGGCACATCTGTGGACCAACAGACACTACTACTTTTAAAAGCTCTGGCTCCAGGCACATGCGCATAACCCTCAGTGGAATGCAACAAGAAGCATCACTTGAAGAATCTGCTTTCCCCCCTGCCCAATCAATACACAGCCTGTCATCATATCTCAGGAGAGAGATTGGTTTTCACTCAGCTGTAGGCTCATTCATTAAGGCCGGTGATGACTACTATTAAGGGAAGTGAGTCTTATGTATCACACAATCTCCAATTAAATAAAGGGCTCAAATGAGTCCATTACTTATTCCTGAGATCTGAGAATGATGAAAACAGAATTCAATGTGGACTAAGATTTGCCAGTGAGCTGCTAATAAAAGTCCCCCCAAGACTACAAAAGGATACTTTCATAATTTTTATAATTTTATCCTGAAATTAATTTCTGAATAATCCTTTTTCAAACACAAAAAGGGTTATTTTCTGCCTACATGCCTTACTTCAGACCAAAGAAAATGAAGTAAAGCCTCCTTATAAGAGGAGAGCACATGCATAATGACTCATTAACATCCTGCACGTGAACTGAAACCCAAAATGGCTGCTGCCTCACAACTGAGCCAGAGGCAGGGCAGAGATTCCTCTACATGCAAACTTGGGGAACAAAATTACTATCTCCTTTCAGCTGTTCTTAAACTCAAGTCTTTTAAGGTATGTCCTCACTGCAGAGTTAATCAGGGCTTTGACTCAGGTGTTGGCTCAACCTGGCCACAAATCCACACACAAAGTTTCTTTTCACTGTCACATGGTCCGAGTCAGAGCTGCTGCTGTTGTCTTGTATCTTGTGACGCACTTTCCAATTTTTTCTGAAAAGACTATGCCAGACATTGGCTCTGGTTTAGCCTAGCCTGAAGACTATGCCAGAAAAGGCTAAACCAGAGGCAGATCACTCAAGTTAACTACAGTGAAGAGACATACCCTTACAGAAAATAGGTGCAATGACAGAGAGCGCAAGTTCCAGACTTTTCCTTTGCTGTTAACCAGAGACCACACCCAGTCTGGAACTCACAGCATAGAGACATCTAGTGGCTGCATAATGTACTGCAAGTAAATGTTTTGTGTACCCTTTATTTTCCTCCCATTTTACTTTAAAAAGAAATCATAGTAGCTATTCTATAAGCATCCTATTGCAATATGTAAGAATTTAAAATATAGAATTAGTGCTCAAATAAAATCCTAATTCAACACACACATTACGTAAAGATTTTAAAGTTTTTTTTTTTTTTTCTAAAATACAATTATTTGGTGGCAAGAAGCTCTTTGGAGGCGTCGTCCCAACAGAGACTAACTCTGGTGAATAAAGTCTACAGTTTCAATTTTGTGTCATGGGTCTGCCACTAACTGTAGTATCTTCCAGTCAAAGTTAATAGATTTGCAAGCAGTTAGGTCAGTCTCTCCATTACCAAACACACCAGGGCTTCCCCAGCAGTAAAGAAGGTGTTGCACCATGTTAACTAGCACGTGGCAATTAACACATGGTAAAATTCTAGTGTGGACAAGGCAGCTGTAAATTCTCTCAAATGTTGGCAGGCTCTCCCCTAGTGTTCACCTCAACCTGCTAATTCAACTGCCATGTCCACAAAGATTTTACCAAGTGTTAGGTCACATATCATAAGCTCGCACGTTT
Organism: Chelonoidis abingdonii; assembly: GCF_003597395.2. Classification (NCBI taxonomy): domain Eukaryota; kingdom Metazoa; phylum Chordata; order Testudines; family Testudinidae; genus Chelonoidis; species Chelonoidis abingdonii. The sequence continues at coordinate 224,977,246 of NC_133769.1, forward strand.
TGCCTAGCAAACATAAGGCCTAAGCCTGGAAGGAAAATTGATCTTCAACCCATAATATGATCGTGCTCCCCTTACTGCTCCTTTGTGATATAGAACAGTGGCCTGTTTATTTGTCTTAAAATATTCTTATTTATTCTGTATGCTAAAAAGATCCAAATAAGAGGCCAAGTTTTGTAATTTCTCTCCCTCATGAAATAGCCCCAGAGGTTACACTGAGACCACTAACATGAGAAAATATTGCTGGATCAGGCCCAGTATTTGTATCTAGTTATACCAATCATCAATAAGATTGGTGCCAGCTACTCCAATGGCTGGCTGCCAGGAATTTTATTTTGAAACCTTAGGTCCCCCAATTAGGGAGAAAACAGAAATCAATTCATTGTTAAAATCATATGGATAAAGTGACCTCAAACATAGGTGCACAAAAACAAGTTTATTCTTTAATTAGAATGCAGCCAATCAATGATGGCCCAGAGAACAAGTGCTATCATTACTGCACCACCAGACAAAGTGACTCCATGTACATCAGTCGCCTGAAATAACGGCGCTCCATGACAATGCAACAGGATCATCTTGTTTCAATATTTGGGGGTTTTATAGATGTTTGAACCTTTATCTCAAAGCAGGAGACTTGTAACATTGTCCAGTGCCACAAACATTGCTTAGGTATGTTATTTTTCATGCCCCATTAAAATGAAGATGATGTTCAGTTTGTGTACTGTAAAACAAGAACTTTCAGAAAATAACACCATGATAAAGCATACAGTGCAATATTAAGATCTAATGCTTTTAAATGTATCAGAAGATTCAGACTCTTACTGAAACATATTTGAAGATCCCGAGTGCATGATATCATGTTTGTGCAATAACAGTTAAACTAGTGTGCTACAATACAGAATAAACCTTTTTGGCTTGACACATGATGCAGCATACACAGTAGTTCTCAAACACTGATATACTTTGCAAAATTTTGGGCACTATCTTGTAGGTGGTTAGGAGTTGCTGATGCCACCCTCTTTTAAAAAGATAAATGAAGGTCACCGATCTCCTGCTGGAAAAACTAAACCTTTAGTTCACCAACATCCTGAAGTACAGAAACTACCACTCATGCAGCATACAGAATGGTATATGAACAAACAAAATGAAGAGAGAGAAAAGAATAAAATAGGTTCCTCTAACTAAATACAAGGTTAAATAGTTTATTTGCAACAAAATGACTCACTCTTCTATAATGAGCGAGTTGTCTTAAGCTTAGATATGTAAAAGAATCATTCATGGACCAAAGTCACATATTAAAACGTGCTTCTACAGAACAGTGGGTCTATTAAAATAAAACAAACACAAGATTAAGGTGAAACAAAACAGGAAAAATAGAAAATGTTGCATAGGGAAAGGACACCAGTGAGAAGTCTACACCACAACACAATGTGCAGCATGCTAAAATGGGTTTTGCATTTTAGGTGTCCACACACTTTACATACATGGGAAAAACCTGCGTCACTTTTTTAAAAAACACACAAAATGTAGTGACCCCATCCATTGAAAGTAGTCCAGTGCAATACAAAAAGTAGCAAGACCTGATCAATGTTAAAGGGTGGGACTGAAAGTTACAATAATAAGGGACTGTCTGTATGAAAACATACTGCAAACATAATTTACTTGTTTAATCATAAAGAGCAATGCCAATTTAACTTGATTGTTTATTTGACTCCATTACTTTTTTTTCCTAATCATAAACAATTTCCAATTACTTAGATTAAGAGCAAAGTAAAAGAAAGTGTTGGCAGCTATCGATTTAAGCGTTTTGCCTTGCTAACCTTCACTCCAGCAGAAGCAAACGAGGTGCATACTGTCTTCAGAACAGGAGACACAAAAAGGAATATGTTTGAATGAGAGATCCAAGAGCAAGTTGTCTCAAAGGCGGATAGAGAACAGTCTTCTAATGAATTGCTTTGAATGAGTCACCGGCCCAGCTGATGCTTTTGATCAGAATATGTAATAGATTTAATTTACTAATTAATTTCATTTTATACTACAGTTTGAGAAATCAGTAAAACCCCAACAAAAATGAACAGCACCAATAACAAGAGACTATGAATATAGACAAATTTGACTCAAACAGCTTACAAGTTTAATTTTTCTATTAAGAAAATTCTTCAGACAAAAAAAAACACAGTGTAGAAAATATTTTAAAACTGATTACTATTTAAGACTTCTGGTTACACTGCCAGAAAAAAATCCACATACTGAATAACTAGATTGAATTGCATTAAAGAAGTCTGCGAAATAAAAATGTATGAATAGTGTAATGAGAGATGAGTACTAGTGTCATAAGTTGGGTTTTTGATGTGATCCTCTGTCCTGGAGCCACACATCTTAATTATATTGCTGCTGCAACTGGTAGCTCTCTATTCTAGGACAGCTACTGACAGACATTAGATAGTACATACTGACAGATTTTGCTATTTCAATCCTATGTAATTACCCATTTCCTACCTCCGAGATGCCAAGGGGAAGGCAGTGAACAAATGCAATGCAGATTCCTTACAGATAATAAAAATATTTCCTCAGGGAAAAGAAAGTGACCTCAGACCTAGCAATATATTTATTCTTGTAATTTAGTTGAGTGGTTAGAGAAAGAGACTGGGAATCAGGGAACCTGGGTTTCAATCTCTTTATCTGCCCCAGAAGCGTTAGGTAAGTAACTTAAATTCCTCTGTGTCCCTATTTTTCCTTCTATAAAATGAGGAAAATTATACCATACCTACCTAACTTCACAAAGAGGTTTGAGAATTTCAAGATGAAAGTTGCCTGGCGTTATTTTGACAGTTCAAATGTCCAATGTTATCTAAGAACATTTAAAGCCACAAAGCCACAAAGATGCACAAAAACAAACATTACAACTCAGAAAAAAAGAAATAGCATTTAATTATGGAAAAATGTGGTGACAAGACAAACTATCCAGACATACATATAAATATGGCACATTGGATTTGTAAATACTTTGCAAATCTAATTTTCTCAAATATAAGTAACATATTCCAAGACAACAAATAATGCTTTTCCATGCAAATCCAGTCTTCAAAATTAAAATAATTTAGGTATGAAAAATAATCCACTATATACTCATAATAATTAACCTTCCTGCGGTTGACTTTGTCATCCTTATTATTACTGAACAGGAGTGCTTAATAAAAATTCCAGTAGAAAATATTACAATCTATAGCTGAAAATTATTCTGAATTACAGTATACAACAAAAGTCTAGCTACATCTAATTAAACTGGATTAGCATGTCTCTGAAAAGGATTTACAGCATAGGGAAAAAAGCGCTTTGCAAATTCAGTCTCATTTCATTGTTTAATTCTTAAGCTTTGACAGTATCAAAAATCCCAAGTCAGTAATTCCTCATCTGGTACATTAAGCATTTTATTTAAAAAAAATGCATATAATTTAAAAATAAGATACACGTGTAACAGAACCAGTTTGCAGACTCAAATCACTCGTTGCCATTATAGGTTTCCATCACACTTACCAGAGAAGAGGATGCACTAGAGTTCTAAGCATTTTGCTAGCTACAGGCTCAATTTAGACACAAGAGTTCAGATAATTGTCCTTTTCAGCTGCAGAACTTTAACAGAGCTTCTACAGTTTATAGGTCATGAAGCCTAAGATTTCACAAGGCAAACACAAGCTTCTGGATAGCTCAAGTGCAGGAACTTAAACTGGCGAGGAATCACTATATCCCAATGAAATACATGGGAAGTAGCCTACACTGACTGCTGGCACTGTATCCATTCAACTAAGAGAGAACACTAATATTGACAGATAGGTGAGTCACTACAACTACATGAAATATAGTGCTATCATCTCTTTAAAATGGTTGCAGGATCTGCAATTTTTGTAGCACCTTGAACTGAAAAAGCGTTGAAGGTGCTCTGATACAACGGCGATGCACATAACACCTAGAAAGGTAAGTTCTCTGCCCCACCAGCAAATGTTAACGGTACATTAGCAAATTCCCAAAGCTGCTTTTGAATTGCTTAATTATTGCTTGGAAATAAAGAATCCTTGAACAAAACCTAATCAAGTTAATTGTCAGAAGTGGCTGTATAGATTCTTCTCAAATGCAAAATGACAGCTGGTCTGTCCAACATGCTCATGGGACCCATAAGAACACCACAGTTTGCCCAGGACACCCATGGTTTTAAGCAACAGCAATATCCACCAGTTGCCTTTTGCCTTCCTTCAGTCAGCAACTGGTGTGTCAGATCACAGTAAATTCAGATCTCAAGTTTTTTTATGCAGTTTGAACCAGACTGTGATGCACAGGAGTGAAGACAACAGAAAGATATTAGAATGGTATCTTTCCCCTTTTTGCTTCACTTATCTTTTGCTTATATAAATGGTGAGATCAATCTTTCCCTGATCAAAGAACTACGTCCTGTCTACAAACAAGTTCCCTGAGTCTTCAGCAGAAAGTTTGGAAGTCTTAAAGACATACCAGAAAAATGAAATTGTACAGAAAGGAATTAATCATTTCAATGTCAAACTTTTCAGAGGCAACAGTCTTCATATGCATTTGCACAATGCCCAACACTGGGACCCTCATTCTCACTGGGCTTCTGGGTAATAAATATCAAATAAAAATGGTCAAGATTTTCACAACTAGTGATTTGAGCCCCCCCAAAATAAGCCTGATTTTCACAATGGGCATCACTGGCAATCAGGCTGGTAACCAGATAAGGGATCTCCCTCTGAAAGAGAGTTAACAGGCCCCGCTGAGTACATGGTTGCTCAGGGTGGAATATAAAAGGAAGGGGAAGCTGGATCAAAAGGGAAAATAAAGGGAAGAGTGTGCCCTCTCCCCTGCTGGCTGTCTGAGGTGGGCAAAGCCTCTGGAGATTATTTGCCCAGTGTTTCTCAGCTGATTTGGGTTTTTGATTTGTTTGTGAAGATTGCGTGGAAAGGCCCTTAAAAGGTTTGGTGATTTATTTCCATTCCCTTGCTGGTAAAATGGCCCACCAGCTTACAGACTCCAAGTTGTCTCCAGTAGGGCACCCAAAATCACGTAACTGGATAGTGAGATAAAAGTCAAACAACCTTCAGCAATCCTTGCACCAAAAAATGCTGGACATCAAGTTTAGAGTGTGTATTACACGTACAAGTACTGAAGCTCCTTAATTCTTCATGTTCTTCAATATAAACCTTGCTAATGTTTTTTCTATATACATGCTACTGTGTATATGTCCCTCTAACAAGACAGCTTTTTCTGGAACCCAATATCAGAGTTTTGCTGTGGTCTCTAGGTATTTCAAAAGAGCACTTCATATTTACAAACTGTCACATTGACCAATTGACCGGTAGGTGGCAACTTACTTTATTTAAATTTACCACAGAACCCTTTAAGATAAAACAACCCCTGCAGTTGAATCCACTGACATTGAGTAGAGGATAGGGAGTGTTAGGAGCACCTGTTTGTACTATCACATTCTAGGCAGTAATTTCCCAATTCCTATTCAAGAGACCTCGGGCTCTCACTCTCCTATGAATATGCTGAGGGAACAGCAACTAATTTGATTCAGGAAATACAAGTCCATCAGATATACACAGAACGAAAAACAGCTGTGATAAAAGTCACAGTCATAAACTGTTGAGTTTAGATTATAAATGAAAAGAGGAAAGCAAGTTTTATTCTAGGATCGCCTGGGAAAGCAGATTTACGAAGACATCACATGAATGTGTGACCAAGTTTTTCAAAAGGCTGGACTCAGAATGGTTTGTGCAGTCATGAGTAAAGCATCTATTAAATTCTACAAAAATGCCAAAGTCACACATATGCTTTCTGAGTTGTCATACTGTTTAGTAAGCAGCCATCTTTTGACTTATGATTCACAACTCTACCTACTTGTGTTTCAAAATCCTTCTCAAAGAACTATTTTATTCAATTTTGTTTACTAAAATTTTTTTACAAAAGTATTGCAGTATTGTAGGTTCTTGGTATGGTGCCTTCTTTAAAGAATTGTGTAATATAGACCTTGCTAGCATGAGGCTCTAGCTTCCTTAAAATAAGTCTTAATTATTCCAAGTGTCACAAGAGTCACTAGAAGATAAATTAACTAAAAAAAGAAATTTAATTTACATTTCCTTTAGATTGAAAATGAGAAGGCCTTATTATCAAAGTAAATTGTTTCTGACAAGGTTATGAGACTCTCTGGAAGTTGTGTTCAGAAGTTTCCTAAAAAGCAAGAACCTAGATCATATCTAACAGGAATGCAACAACATATATACATCTATATTTATTAAACAGATTAAAACTTTCAACCTTAAAAATCAATCCAGAAAACTCAGATTACCTTGTAACTACAAAATAAATACACCTGAATGAAACCTACTGACAAATCATGGTACTGGAGTAGCTCTTTTTAAGGAAGCAGTTATATCGATTACGTGCAGATCATAGATATAATTGAACATAAAACAAACAGAAACTAAGATTTGGCATTACTAAATAAACCTTTGGAGGGAAAACCATTTGAAACTCCCAAACCTCTGTGTCCAAGATAACCTGGGAAAAATTCAAAATGGCTGATTATAAAAACAGAGCAGACTAATAAAAACTCAACTATTTAAGTACTGATTTTCTGACACACAGTTACCCTGGGCTCTATACGGAAGTACTTCTGACATCAAAAGTAAAATCCACATCAAATTTGAAGAAACTAATGGTATGTTTACAGTTTCCTTGCTAAAACTGCCCAATACCCCCATTCAGCAATTCACTTAACCATCTGCTTAACTTTAACAAAGTCAGAGAAATTTAAGCATGCGCTTAAGGTAAATATGTACTTAAGCATGTTGCCGAATAAAGGCCTAAATAAGCCCCTTCTGACTAATATAAATGTACACAGTTGGTCAGTTCCCTTAAAGACCTCATCACCATATAATCTTTTTCTTAAAAATTTGACAACAATGAAAAGGAAAAAAGGAAGGAAGTTTGAGCATATACAACAAACAGATGGTTCCCAGATTAGAAACAATTCCAACACAAACAAAAACCCATCTCCATGGAACGTCTTGAAAAAAGTTGACTACCCCTCTCTACACACACCAAAATAGCCAAACTAATTCAAACTGTTATTTACCAACATTATAATCCATGCCCCCTCAAGGGATTAACAATATGATAAAAGTGCTTTTGCTCTTGAGTGAGCCAAAGCAGTTACCATTATGAATACTTTTCAGTGACCTATTATGCCAAGTGATTCTACCAGTCAGGTATCTGCACCACAAACCATCTGACAACAATTTCATGCTATGTGAGCAGTTTCAGCAGAGAGCAAGTCAGAAATGGACACGGGGTCTCACACCTGAAGGCAGTCCCTGCTGAACAGGTTTGAAGCACACTGGCAGAGCAGAGTGGGGAAACTTGCACAGCCATTGTCCATAGTTTGTAGATGGAAGACTTTGAAAATTTCCTTTGAATTGAATACCCCTGAAAGATGCCAGTTTTGACAGTCCTGGAAATCAAATAAACAAATAAAAGAAATAAAAAAGGCATGCTACAGTACTAGGTGGCACACATCAAAGTATCACATAAAACATATACAGTCCTACCAATATTACCCAAGTGTTTTGAATTGTAGAAGAAAGGAGCAAATTTAATTATGCCAATCTGAACTACCTTAAGGCATCTTTAGTAATGAAATTAAAACAAATGAAATAAAAGATAATAAAAATTAAGTCAACAGAAAAAACATTTTACAGAACACCACAGATAGAGATTATTTTAAGGACTGTTGATAGTTTAGGTCTTGATCCTGCAAATAGATTGACTTGATAGGATTACTCTCATGAGTAGTTAACACACAGGACTGAGCCCTGAGGTTGCTATATCCTTAGTAGTTGTGTTTCTTTAATAATCTTTTGATAAACTCATCTTCTTATTAAATACTAAAATAAATCATCTTTAGTGTAAACTGCATCAGAGGATTCTTTTATCGCTGAACCACATTAGAATATTTTCAGTCATGAGTAAGTGAATATCCAGAAAGAGATGATGAGCTGTTACAAAACCACAGCATCTTTGCTACAACCAAGGAAACACGTATACTAATTAAATGACTAACAATTGCCACCTTGGCATGGATAGTGTCGAGAGATGAATATACTTGACCCTAAAATTTAGGTGTTTTTATACAAAATTATTTAAATCAGTCAAGCTCACTTTGCAATTTATAGCACCTTAGATGTACACATCTAAAAGCACTTTATAAAAAAATTAAGGGTGAAATCAACGGGAGTTTTCCACTGACTTCAACGTGCCCAAGATTTCACCCAAATGCTTTGTCTAGCTTGTGTGATCACACCTCACCCCACTGAAATGCAGTCACCTTTAGGTTGGAAGCAAAAACTGTTTCACAGTGAACATGAACTCTGCACAACACTTAAGGCCATTAAAAAATATATCCAACTGGAGGTATAGGCAGGATTTATAACTGGAGACAAAATTTGCCAAGAACACCAAGAAGTACATCATAAAAACAAGAACGGCCATACCGGGTCAGACCAATGGTCCATCTAGCCCAGTATCCTGTCTTCCAACAATGATCTGCATTACATGCTTCAGAGGGAATGAACAGTGCAATTTATTGAGTAATCCATCCCGTTGTTCAGTCCCAGCTTCTGGCAGTCAAAGGTTTAGGAACACCAGTGCATAGGACTGCGTTCCGGACCATCTTGGCATTGACAGACCTATCCTCCATGAATGTATCCAATTCTTTTTTGAACTCAGTTATACTTTTGGCTTTCACAACATCCTCTGGCAAGGAGTTCCAGAGGTTGATTGTGTTTTGTGTGAAGTACTTCCTTAAACTTGCTGATTATTAATTTCATTGGGTGACACCTGGTTCTTGTGTTCTGTGAAGGGGTAAATAATACCTCCTTACGTACTCTCTCCATACCATTCATGATTTCATAGATCTCTATCATATCCCTCCTCGCTTGTCTCTTTTCTAAGTTGAACAGTTCCAGTCTTTTTAATTTTTCGCCATGTGGAATCTGTTCTAGACCCTTAGTCATCTGTGTTGCCCTTCTCTATACTTTTCCAATTCTAATATATCTGTTCTGAGATGGGGTAACCAGAACTGCAGTATTCAAGCAGTGGGTGTACAACGGATTTAAATAGTGGCATTATATTTTTTGTCTTATTATCTATCCCTTTCTTAATAGTTCCTAATATTGTCAGCTTTTTGACTGCGCTGTATATTGAGCAAATGTTCTCAGAGGACTATCCACAATGACCCCACAATCTCTTTCTTGGGTGGTAACAGCTAATTTAGACCCCATCATTTTGTCTGTATAGTTGGGATCATGCTCTCCAATGTGCATAACTTTGCATTTATCAACATTCAATTTCATCTGCCATTTTGTTGCCCAGTCACCCAGTTTTGGAAGATCCCATTGTAGCTCTTCACAGTTAGCTTTGGATTCAACTATCTTGCATAATTGTGTATCATCTGCAAATTTTGCCACCTCACTGTTTACCCCTTTTTCCAAGATCATCTGAGCATGTTGAACAGCACAGGTCCCAGTACAAATCTTTGGGGGGTACCCAGCTATTGACCACTCCATTGTGAAAACTGACCATTTATTCCTACTCTTTGTATCCTATCTTTTAACCAGTTACTGATCCAGGAGAGGACATCCATGCTCCTTCAAAAAGTGGGAAGGGAACTACAAAACCATGAGGACAGGACCTCCATTTTAAATATTATCCAAAAGATAACACAAACTGCAGGACTCTCTCCTCCCTATCAAACTTCCCCGCTGACAATTCCTCTTCACTCCCACAGGCCAACATGCTGCAGAAGGCGATTACTTGAGTTAGGGAGGTCAAACCTGGGGCAGAAGTGAGCTCTGGGTGGGTAGGTAGGCTGGTAGCTTAGGTAAGGCAGAAAAAGAGAGGTACTCCTAGGGAAATCCTGCACAGCTGCAGCACAGCAGAAAAATGCCCTCCCCACAGAATCCCTTTGCTTCCTTGCAGAAAATGGTTTCTGTGGGGAAGCAAAGAGAAGCTTAACCAGTGCTCACTCACCCCTCCTGACAGCTCAGATGCATCTGTTCAGGCAGCGAGGGGGAGAGGAGTCTGGGGATGCCCTGGCCACCTGGGGACGTTAGTCCCAGCTGGGGATGGGGGTGGGAGCGGTTTGGAGGAGGCTGGAGATGGAGTTCCCCCTCCCACTTTTCTTCACGAAGCAGCCCGGGCTGGGTCAGATCAAGCCCCAGAAACTTCCCCTGGCTACAGGAAGCTCTGCACCATGGGAGGGGTGTGTGTGTGTGTGTCCGGGTGCAGGGGGGCAGTGAGGCTCAGGGGGTCCAAGTGCAGGGAGGTGAGGCTCAGTCGGGGAGGGGGGTTGGTGCAGAGGGGGGAGGTCCGGATTCACAGGTATTGGGTGGATGGAGGGCAGCTCCCTGTACAGTGACCCCTCCCCCCACCCGTGTACCTGGAATCTTACCCACTGAGCCCTCTTTGTATCAGGAGCCCCCCCCACTCAGAACCCCCACACCGAGCCCCCCAAACCCCACCATGCCTCACCCCCTGAATCAGGAGCAACCCATAGCCAGACCCCACCCCACTGAGCTCCAACCAGCTGCATCCTGACCCCCCCACCCCACCAAGCCCTAACCACCTTCACCTCATGCTCCCTTGCAGAGTCCTATTCCCCCTGCACCGAGAACCTCGCACCAAGCCCCTGTGCACCCAGATTCCCCCCAGACCCTCCACCTAGCTGCTCACACGCAGGTTGCACCACATAGAACCTTGGCACTCTTGAAGAAATTCTGCACCAAAAAATAAATAAATAAATAAAAAATTCTGCAAAGTTCTGCATTTAATTGTCAAAATAACAAACAATAATATAATCATACCATTTTCAATTATTTTGGTAATTTCTTTCAAAATACTTGTCAGCAAATAATTGAAAATGGTGTGATTATACTGTGTTATTTTGACAAATAAAAGATGCAGAATTTTAAAATATTGTGTGCAGAATATTTAATTTTTTGGAACAGAATTCCCTCAGGAGTACGGAGAGGGAGACCAACCACTGAGAGCGGGGTCTGCCTGCACTCAGCAAGAGTGACTAGAGGATGACAGGAAAACAGAGGAAGTAGGAGTGCCTGGGGGAAAGAGAAGAGAGCAGAATCTGCTCTCATCTCCCTTCTCTGAACTATCAGGACATGCAGAGGATTCGACGAATAAATTGCAATTGCAGCCATTTCAGAGGAAACGAGTTTTCAAGTACACAATAGGATGTGAAGAAAGTGTATATGGCACAAACTCCTCTTCCCTAGAGCAGTAAGGAGCATCTGGTGGCCATTCTGCAAGTGACAGAAACTTTCTTTGCTTAAGGAGGACCAAAGCATTCATCCTATTCAGTAGTCAGATTAGCCCTGAATGGTAAATTGTTTTAGATAAAGTAGTGAGTCAGCCATTATGGTAATACCTGCCCTTCATATCTTCACTTCTCATTCACCGGCTTTTGTATTTATTTTCTTAATGTACTTCTGCTACCCAAAAGGGAATTTATGCTTAACATTCCTGTGCATGGACTATTTTATTCATTTCATTCATAAACCACCAGTCGGCCAAGTTTTCCCCAAAGAGAAGCAGTCTAGACCTAAAAATCACTCAATGCGTCGTAACATGACTTTTTCCTAATAACTGCAAAAATTTTACACTTCTCATACATGTATTCTGTTCTCTGAAGTTCGTAGTTAATTATATTTTCAAGCAAATTTTACATTTTGCCACTTCACAGTCTCCCCATATGACCAGTTTTCATCTACTTTTTGGGGAATCTTTCAAACAGCAACAAGGATACAACTTAAAAAGAAGGAGATTGTAAAAGTACAAAAGATGGCAGGAACAGATTTTTCCCCCCCACCAAACTGACTAGATTTCTGGTCTAATGTGTCCTTTAAAATTAAGATTCTAGCCATTTAAAGTATTCTTCAGTGACTACATTGATTTTTCCACAGTGACAGATGGACCACTTGGCTGTAGCATGTGAATGGCAGTTTTCTCTCTCTTCAACCATGTGGGATTATCGTTTAACATCGGCACACAATTTTACAGGTGGTTAACTTCCATACAAGTACGTGGAAGTGTCTGCAGGATCAGGACTTTATCTTTTCTCAGTTTGTGCATCAAAAAAACAGGGTGCTGAGAGACTGAATTGCTTACAAGGTGCTTTGAGATCCTTGGATGAAGTGTGTTATATAAGTGCAAAGTAACATCATTACTCTAACTCAAACTAAGTTTTTAAAAAATATATCCAGGAAGTTATCACCTTTTCCTTATTTATCTAACAGACTTATTCTTACAAAATAAATGTTCAGGAGGACAAAGGGATATTTTGCTGAGTTTTAGTAAACAAGGGTTGTCTAGTTAAAATCTTGCAATATCTTTCAAACAATATCAAAACACCAGAGATATTGAGGTTGCATCTTCAAGTACAGTTGTCATTAGAACCCATTCTACCTTTACTCTTGTAGTTAGGCTATTACTAGAACGCCTAACCTCTATAGTACACTCTATGGACCCACGATATCAGAGGCAACATTTGGTGGAAACTTGGTATAGTACAGCTTATTGACATTCGTAAGTTAACTCTCAACCAAAATTAGAGAATGCTGTTACATGAATCTCCCTCTCTCCTTGGAAAAGTCATCAACTTATCAGCCATCTCCTATTTTCAATTACCCTTCATTGTTTCTATTATGCTCCCAGTTTAACAATATTTAGACCAGTAATGCTTTCCAAAAGCCAGTGTGCAACAACTCTCTATATACAGTGCAAATTCAAATGACCAGACTATTGTCTTTTGCTACATAGATAAATAAATTGGCAAAATTATTTACCGTTTTACAACTAATCAGGTTCCAGGTGACCAACATTCTTAAGGCAAATTCATTTACATGACTGGCCGTCTGGTTTCTCAGTATGCTTTCCCAAAAGCAAAGCAAAAAAGTATCTGACAGGCAAAGAACATCACATAAAATTTATTCTCTCACCTCTGTATCAATGGGAGTTACTTGCAAGAATGGAGAGAAGCACTGACCCCTTATAATCTTTTCTTAAAATAATGTGATTTATCATTTGGCATTTTGTGCAAATTCAGTAAAACATTAAGGCGCACATTAAGAGGTGAAAGTTGCAATGCCTTACAAGAATATATATTTTTGGATGCACTTGACAAATGGATTTGTGAATATGAGGAAAGCATTAGTTTAAAGCTACAGAAACGTTTTTAAGAACTATGCATCTCTATTGTCGTTAGCTACAAGATCTGAAGAGCCCAAAAGGGATTTTATATAATAGATGACACTGACTGTGCAATATCAAACTGCAGCAAAAAGTGGATTTCTAAGCACACATTCAGCTATGTTAGATCTTGTCTGTTACATCATATTGCTGAGTAAGATGCTATTGACTGTTAAAGGGATTCTATAGATCTTGCTGATTTTTATTTGTTCCTAAACACTGGAATACCCTTTCACTATACAGTTGTGTACTTAAGTGAAACCACAGGGCAATCCCATTTGTCAATATAAAACCAAACTAACTAAGCATATTTTGGTAAAGTTGTTATAATACCACCCACATCAAAAATGCTTAGTGCTTTTCTTAAGTTTCATACATCACTTTGTTTTTGCAATTTCAGTGCCCTCATAGGACTTTGTATGGAAGTAATTGGCTACTGCGGTTCAGAGGATTTTGGAACAAAGCATAGACTTTAAACTGAATGCAGAAGTCGTCTTCGGGAGAGACAAAGGTGGTAAATTATCGATTAGCTTTGTATTTAGACGCATCCCTGGGTTCACTGCTAGGATTGCTCCAGTCATCAGCTTCGGGTGTAGTCTTGTAGTGTCGCCATGCTGACTTATTAAAAACTGGAAGTCTTTCAAATGATTCACTTGAAAGAGCCTATAAAATGAAAGCAATGGTAAGAGATTGTTGTACCTGTCTCAGCAACAAAGTGGTAGACAAGATAACAGACTCTTTGTGAACACTAACTTCTGCATTCAACAAAAGTTTCAACTATTTACATGTGTCATAAGCATAATTCCTAATTCTGAACCTTAGAGTCCAAAATGTGGGTACCTGCATGAAACTTCCAAGCTTAATTACCAGCTTGGATCTGATAGCGCTGCCACCAGCCAAAAATTTCCAGTGTTTGGCTCACTCTGGTCTCCCCAAAACCTTCCCTGGGGGGACCCCAAGACTCAGATGCCCTGAGTCTTACCACAAAGGGAAATAACCCCCTCCCCTTGTTCTCTTTATTCGTCCCATGGTTCCCCTTCCGTGGGTATCCGGGAATACTGCTACTTGAGATTACAAAAGAGAGGGCAATTACAAAACAGAGAGGGATTTACCTTCCCCCTCCCTATGTTTTTCCCTCCCAGTTTTCCTAGAGAGACGTAATCTGGCACAGGGATTTCTATCCCAGAGCCTCACTGAGAAAAAGAAATCCAACAGTTTTAAAAAGAAAAGGCTTATATAAAAAAAAGAAGATCTAAAAATGTCTCTTTCAGTAGACAATTATATTCTGGGTCAAGTTGCTTAAAGAAAAATATCATATAACAGGCTTATTCAAAAGAAATACAATTTAACATCCCCAGCAACTACAAATGTAAATACAAAAAACCATAAAGCCTATTGTTCTTTACAATTTGTACTCACAATTTGGAACTGAGATTTAGAAGCTTGAAGTAGAAGGAGCCCTCTCATAGAGAGAGACAGCCGGACCCGACAAAGACACACACCCAAACATTCCTCCTGGTTTTTTAAAAATCTGTTTCTGATTTGGTTCTTGGTCAGGTGTTTGGTTCCCTTTGTTAACCCTTTACAGGTAAAAGAAACATTAACCCTTAGCTATCTGTTTATGACAACATGTCCCCTACATATGATATTTTAGAAGCCACTTTGACTATGCTTATGGTGACCCAGTTCAAAATGGGTTGACCATACTGCAATAAAAATCCATGAAAAAAATCCATTTTGAAATGCCCGCCGTCTCCATGGGAATGGTGGCTACAAAGAGAAAAAAAAGGAAGTGGTTAAAAGAAAAAAAAGAAGTTTTAGGGGGTGCTTTAGTTGTTGTTTTTTTTTTAACAACTATTTTGGCAGGCCCTTTCCCCTAGCTCAGTGGCTCTCAACTTTTCCAGACTACTGTACTCTTTTCAGGAATCTGATTTGTCTTGCACACCCCCAAGTTTCACCTCATTTAAAAAAAGACAGTTACCTTTTCCGTAACTGGTGTTCTTCGAGATGTGTTGCTCATGTCTACTCCACAGGAAGTGTGCGTGCTTGCCACATGCACTGGTGCTGGAAGTTTTTCTCCTAGCAGTACCCGTAGGAGGGAGCAACCCTTGCGACACCTAGAGTGGCGCCTGCCTGGCATGGTATAAGGGGAGCTGCGCGCTCCCCCCACCCTCAGTTTCTTCTTGCCAGATAACTCTGACAGAGGGGAAGGAGGGCGGGATGTGGAATAGACATGAGCAACACAGCTTGAAGAATACCAGTTACAGAAAAAGTAACTGTCTTTTCTTCTTCAAGTGATTGCTCATGTCTATTCCACAGTAGGTGATTCTAAGCTATATCTGTTGGAGGTGGGTAGGAGTTCACAAGTTCCCAGGACGGACGATGGCCCTGCCAAACTTGGTGTCATCCCTGGTTTGCGAGATGATCGCATAGCGCGAGGTGAACGTGTGAACCGAAGACCAAGTGGCAGCCCTACAAATGTCCTGGATGGGGACGTGGGACATAAAGGCAGCCGACGAGGCCTGTGCCTGGGTCGACTGTGCCTTCACGAGTGGTGGGGGAACACCCACCAGCTCATAACAGCACCGGTTGCACGAAGTGATCCAGTTGGAAAGCCTCTAGGTGGAGATCGGCTGGCTCCTTGTGCACTCAGCCAAGGTGATAAACAGTTGCAAGGACTTCCTGAATGGCTTAGTCCACTCGAGCTAGAGAGCCAAGGCCCACTGCATGTCAAACGTGTGGAGGTGACGCTCCTCACTGGATGCCTGAGGTTTGAGGCAGAGGACCGGCAGAAACATGTCCTGACTCATGTAGTATGCGGAGATCACCTTAGGGAGGAACGCGGCATGTGGGCAGAGATGGACCTTGTCTTTGTGAAAGACTGTGTACGGGGGTTCAGCAGTCAGGGCCTTGAGCTCCGACTCTCATCTAGCCAACATAATAGCAACCAGGAAGGCCACCTTCCATGAGAGGTGATACCAGGAGCACGAGGTCAACGGTTCAAACAGGGGCCCTGTGAGACAAGCTAAGACTATGTTTAAGTCCCATTGTGGAACTGGGGATCTAGAGTATGGGAAGAGAAATTCCAGACCTTTAAGGAACCGGCCACTCATAGCACAGGAGAACACCGTGTGTCCTTACACTGGCAGATGGAAGGCCGATATGGCCACCAGGTGCACCTTGACCAACGAGGGCGGCAGGCCCTGGGCCTTCAGGTGGAGGAGGTAATCAAGGATAAGCTGGATAGAGATGGACCACCGAGGAGACACCCTGGTCTGCCAACCACTTTCAAGCAGGACGCACTGAACCTGTTCCAAGCACACTCTCTTTTCTCCCCCTAACCACTAAGCAGCCACGCCGTGAGATGGAGAGCTGCTAGTTTGGGATGGAGGACAGGGCCGCCCAGAGGATTCAGGGGGCCTGGGGCAAAGCGGGGAAGCAGTGGTGGTCCGGGTCTTCGGCAGCATTTCGGCAGCGGGGGGCCCTTCAGTGCTGCCCCACTGCTGAAATGCTGGCCGAAGACCTGGACCGCTGCTGGGCCAGGGCTCACGGGGCCCCTGCAGGGCCTGGGGCAAATTGCCCCACTTGCCCTCCACTCTGGGCGGCCCTGATGGAGGAGGTGGCCCTGGTCCTGTGAGAGCAGGTCCGAGTGGAGCAGTAAAGCCACGGCGGAGGTACCACCAGGCTCATGAGGGTTCCATATCAGTACTGCCTGGGCTATGCCAGGGCGATCAGGAGGACCCAGGCCCTGTCCGACTTCATCTTTTCCAAGACCCTGCTGATTAGAGGGAACCAGGGAAAGGCATAGAGAAGCCTGCCTGATCAGGACAGGAGAAAGGCATTGGAGATAGCGCCCCTCCCCAGACCCACCCTGGAGCAGAACCAGGGGCATTGCCAGTTCTGTTGAGTCGCGAACAGGTCCACCTGGGGAGTTCCCCACCTTCGGAAGAGCCGGTGGGCCACTTTCTGGTGGAGGGACCACTTGTGTTGCAAGGAGAAGTCCCTGGTTAGGTGATCCACATTTTCATTCCGGTGGATATTGTGGGATATACAGAAGTCCCACAGCCCGAGGGCTTCTTGGCAGAGGATCGGGCCCCGCCTTACCTGTTGATATAGAAAATGGATGCCGTGTTGTCCGTGAGAACCTTGACTACCTTGTCCTCCAGCCGGGAGCAGAAGGTCATACACGCCAGCCACACTGCCCTGAGTTCTTTGACATGTATGTGTAGGGTCAGGTGTTGAGCCGACCACAGGCCTTGGGTCTGAACACTCCCCATATGGGCACCCAACCCAGGTCTGATGCATCGGACACCAGCTCCAACAATGGGGCCTTGTCCCTGAATGGGACCGCTTGGATCACATTGATTGGGGTGGACCACCACCTCAGGGAGGTGATCACCTAGTGTGGCACTGTGAGGACCTTGTACATCCCCTCTGTGGCCTGGAAGAAATTTGAGGCCAGCCAGAGCTGGAGGGGTCTCATCCTGAGTCTGGAGTGATGGACCACATACGTGCATGCCGACATATGACCCAAGAGCTGCAAGCAAACCCTGGCTGTTGTAACTGGGAACCTTGTGACCGAGCTGATGTGACTCTTCAGGGCCTTGAACCTGTCTGGCATGAGGGAAGCCTTGGCCGACACTGCGTCCAGGAGCGCGAATAAACTCTATGCCTTGGACTAGGACTAACATGGAGTTGGTATTGTTTACCAGCAGCCCCAAGGCGGTGCATGTGGACAGGAGGAGCACCATGTGATTCCTCACCTGCGACCGGGAGGTGCCCCTGACTAGCCAATCGTCCAGATATTGAAAGATTTGGACCCCCCCCTGCCATTTGAGGTAGGCCACTACCACTGACATGCATTTTGTAAACACCCTGGGGGCAGTGGACAGTCTAAACGGGAGCACCGTAAATTGGTAATAATTGTATCCCACCACAAACTGAAGGAAGCATCTGTGGCCCTTGAATATTTGGATGTGGAAGTACACGCCCTACAGATCGAGGGCAACGTACCTGTCCCCTGGATCCAGGGTGGGAATGATGGAGGCCAGGGAGACCATGTGGAATTTGAGCTTCACCATGTGCTGGTTTAGGCCCCATAGGTTCAGTATGGGTCTGAGCCCCCCTTTGGCCTTCATGATAAGGAAGTAACAGGAGTAGTATCACTTGCCCGTGAACTACTCAGGTATTGCCTCTATCACTCCTAGTTTCAGGCGTCGCCCCACCTCCTGCTCGAGCAGGGCTTCATGCAGTGGGTCCCTCCGGAGGGACAGTGGCGGGGAGTGGTTGGGCGGGGAGGAGGTAAACTAGAGGGTGTAACCCCGGGAGATGGTGTTGAGGAATGGTCCGAGCTGATTTGTGACCATTCCGGGAGGAAAGCATACAATCGGTTGGAGAAGGGAAGCTTTATTGCGGTTGGATCCCTGACCAGGACTGGCAGGTTGCCCCTGAGCGTCCCGTCAAAAACGCCTTTTCCTTGCCTTCTTGCCTTTAGAGGGACCAGACTGGGGAGCAGGTCGAAACTGTCTATGAGGACATCTCTTATAGTCCTGCTGCTTCTTATGGGAGGCCTCATACTTCAGAAGGGAAGCCAGGGTAGAAGTCTGCTGCAGCTTAAATTTAGGTTTTTGCTGGAGCCAGGACAAATAGACCCAGTGTCTGGATGGTCATGTGGAAGTCATTCATGCCATGCAGCTTTATATCTGTTTCTTCTGCAAACACAGCTTTCCCATCAAACGGGAGGTCCTTCATGGAAGACTGCATCTTGCTGGACAGCCCAGAGAGGAAGAGCCATGAAGCCCATCTCATGGACACTGCTGAGGCCATAGATCGCACGGTCATCTCCGCAGTATCTGAGGCAGCCTCCAGGGAAGCTCAAGCTGCCAATGTCCCTTCCTCCGCGAGCACCCTGAACTCCTTATCACACTGCTGGAGGGAGTCCTCAAACTTAGGCAGGGAGCCCCACAGATTGAATTCGTACCAGCCTAGGAGAGCCTGATGGTTCATCTCCCCGTAAGCGAAAGCTCGAAGATGAATAAATTTTTCTACCAAAGAGTCCGGTCTCTGAGAGTCTTTGTTCTTTGGGGTAGGGGCTGGCTGACCGTGCCATTCCCTGTGGTTGACCTATGTACCAGCATATAGGTATTCATGCCCCTTAGCGCGTATGAAGTACTTTTGCTCAGACTTCTTTGATATACGGGCCAACGAGGCCAATGTTTGCCACAGGGCATTTGAAAACTTAGCCACCTCTTCATGGAGTGGCAAGGCCACCCTACCCAGTGGCGAGGGGGACAGCACATTGAACAGGGAGTCCGCAGGCTCTTCCGTCTCATCTGCCTGGAGGTGTATGCTTGCTGCCACCCTCTTTATGAGGTCTTGGTGGGCTCTGAAGTCCTCCTGCGGGATTCAAGGGGTCGAGGTCGCAGTCGCCTCATCCGGGTGGGGCGAAGAGGCTGGCGCGGTGCTCAGGGTGTCGGCTGGCACTGGAGGATCCACCACCTGGTTGGACTCTGGGGACGGTGCCAAGGACATGTGTCCCACCAACTCTTTTGTCAGGGGGCTGGAGATGGAGGCTGACGGAGCCTCTGAAGCTCCAGCCACTAGCGAGCTCCCACCGAGCGAGCTACATCGGAGGCCACGGTGCCTACTGGTACCACTGGGCCAGCCACGATACTCAGTGCCACTGCACTTGCTGTGGCACTGATGGAGCCGGCTGTCGAAGTTGGCTGGTCTGGCTAGAAGCGCAGCTATGAACGGAGACCTGGCTGGCGTAGGATCCATTGCTGTGTCTCGACTGAGAGAAGCAGCGTTGCCGGGACCTGCAATAGTCACGGGACCGTGATCTCGACGTAGAGGACCAGCACCGATCGGAATAGCTGCTCCACAAACGGCCTCGACAGGCGGACCTGCGACAGTGAGACAATGACGATCAATGTCCAGGACTGTGATGTCTCGGCAAAGACTCAGAGCGGGAGTCTGAGCGGGAACAGCGTTGAGGACTGTGCCTTGACCGACTGCAGTACCCTCTTCAGGACGAGGACCGACAACAAATGTCCGCCGCGGTCCCATCGATATCTGCTGTCTGAGGAGGACCAGTGTCGTAAGTTCTGGCCGGACGGAACCGAGCCCGACAGTCTAGTTGGCATCGGGGGCAATCCCTGTGGACTTTGCCCCGAGCAGACGCTGAGCGGTGATCCACGTCAGGAACGTTCCCTTGATTGAGACTGGTACTGAGCCAGGGGTGACTGCGGAGATCCCAACAGCGGCTTGCCTCTGGAGCACGGGGCTGACATCGGTGGAGCTCCAGGCACTAGCATGGGCATCCCTGCGCTGCCTCTTCCCACCCCTTCCCTGCCCCCTATTTCAACCCCTCTCCCGAAATCCACACCCCACCTCTGCCCCCTCCCTGCCCCCAGGTGGGGCAGGAGGAATATGGGGTGCGGCAGGGGCTCAGGGTAGGGAGTTGGGGTGTGGGGTGCAGGAGGAGTGAGGGGTGTGGCAGGGGGCCAGGGTGCAGCGTGCGGAAGGGCGTTGGGGTGCAGGAGGGGTGCGGCAAGGAGCAGGGGCTCAGGGTGCGGCGGGGTGAGGCAGGGGACTCAGGGCAGTGGGTCAGGGTGCAGATTATGGCAGGTGGTTGGGGTGTGGCATGGGGCTCAGGGCAGGGGGTTCGTTGCAAGAGAGGTTCGGGGGACAGGTTCTGACCCGGGACACTCCGGGAAGCAGCCGGAACCTGTGGGAGGAGGGGCACAAGGGTCTGTGTGTTGCTGTTGCTTCAGGCACTGCCCCCAGTAGCTCCCACTGGTCGGGAATCAGGAACTGCAGCCAATGAGAGCTGCTGGGGGCACTGCCTGAAGGAAGAGCAGCACACAGACCCCTGTAACCCTGCCGCTTCCCGGAGCAGCACGGGGACAGGCAGGGAGGGAGCATGCCCTTCCCCTGGTGCGCGTCGGGCCAGAGCCGCTCTAGGTAAACGCTGGGGAAGAGCGGGGAGCTGCGAAGAGCTCGCATGCCACAGAAAATAAACCTGTGGGCCTCATGTTTGAGACCTCTGGCCTAGCCTCCTTCCCAGACTTCCCTCAGTGCCATTGCAAAGAGGGAGTCTTCCTAGTCCTCTTGCCATGTCCCGTGGAGGGGGAGCAGTGCCGACTGGTGGATGGCACTGGCTGATTGCTGCCTACCGACACCACAGTGACCGGTACTTACTCCATCAGAATGGTCCATAGCCTAATGTCTCTTTCCCTTTTAATCCAGGGCTTAAACGATTTGCAAATTTTGCACCTTTCGCTGATGTGCGTTTCTCCCGAACAGCTCAAACAGTCTGTGTGCAGGTCGCTTCTTGGCATAGAATGCCGACAAGAACCACACGACTTAAATCCCAGGGCTCGGGGCATGCCCCTGCCTGGACTCACTGACTAACTAAAACTAACTACTCAGCTAACTAATTACAGGTACTAAACGAATGAACAGTTCTGGGGACGAGCTACAGCGAAGCTGGAGCAGAGCAGTTCCGACGCACCTTCACTGGCGGCAAGAAGGAACTGAGGGTTGGGGAAGCGTGTGGCTCCCCTTATACCGCGCCAGGTAGGTGCCACTCCAGGGCTTGTGGGGGGGCGCTCCCCCTCTATGGTTTTGGCTAGGGGAAAAACTTTCAGCACCAGTGCACATGGTGAGAATGCACACCTACCGTGGAATACACATGAGCAATTACTTGAAGAACTACTACCTGCTTACAAAAATCAGACATCAGACACAAAAATGTCACAGCACACTATTACAGCTTACTTTCTCATTTTTGCCATACAACTATAAAATAAATCATTTAGAATATAAAAACTGTACTTACATTTCAGTTTATAGTAGAATATAGAGCAGTATAAACAAGTCATTGTCTGTATGAAATTTTAGTTTGTACCTACTTCACTAGTGCTTATTATGCTGCCTGTTGTAAAACTAGGCAAATATCAAAATGACTTGATGCACCCCCTGGAAGACCTCTGCGTAGCCCGATGGGTACAGTATCCCTGGTTGAGAACCACTGTCCCAGATCTAACATGATTAATTTGTATCTAGAACTGAAGCCAGCTGGCTTGATGCAATCCAGGCAAGACTGAGATAGTGTTGGTGGGTCATGGAGAAGCAGCTGGAAGAGGTGGTAGAATTCAAAGAGGGACTGCAATTGTGAGTTGTAACACAAGTGCACAACTTGAGGTTTCTGTTAGATCCTGGGCAGCTCCTGGATGTACAGGTGGCAGTTTTTTCTATTTATTGCATTTTGCTGGGCTGCTGAGTAAGCCCACAAAATTCAACTTCTCTCTCCAGTTAGGACCTTGCCACACTTATCCATACCTTTGTCAAATCAAGATTAGGATTACTGTAATGCACTCGACGTGGGGTTACACTTTGGTACCATTCAGAAGATGAAGCCAGTGGAGAATTACTTATTAAGTGCTTACTCAGTGCAGCTGCACGGACTAGCACTATGTGTCATGCATTGACTTGAAATAAGCTTCAGGGTCGGATTCAAGCAGTTGGCTTTAAATGTCCTGATTTATTTGTGACTTGGTTACCTGAGTGATGCCTCTCCCCCCAGGATATACTGCTACAGTTGAGCTCAGCAAACACACTCGAGATGGAACTCCCTTAATGTAAGAGAGGGAGCGACTGGTAGAATATTTGCCATGACAGTTTCTCTATTTGGTGATGATCTAGTCTGACCTCCAGTATAATACAGACCATAAAACTTCCCCACAATAATTCCTACAGCGTATCTTTTAGAACAACATCCAATCCTGATTTAAAACTTGCCAGAGATGGAGAGTCAATCCTTGGTAAATTCCAAACAACGATTATCTAACCTGCATTGGTAAGGGCAAGGTTCATACTAAGGGGTGAGCCCCAAAGATGGGAGAAGTAAAAGTGAAGACAAAGGGGGAGAAAAAAAGAATAGATATGGAACATTTTAACCTGTATCATTATCCTACACTTCAATGTGAACTTCTTCCTGCTCTCCCAATTTAATTGTGGTCCCAAGTGTCAGAAACCAAAAGAACAAAAGTATTAAAAGTTGCCTGCCATCAAACCAGAATCTTGGGTATCTCATCACTTTAATATGGATCAAAATCAAAATATGGAACAAAGACCCAACATTAAGGGATAAAAAAAACATACTGGAAACAAGCTAATTCAATATCAAAGCCTGTGGTCAAAAATGCCACTTTTATAGCTTCAGTTTTTAAATTCTGCATGTCTGATTTAAATAAAGTACAATAATACAAGTTAAAAAAACCTATATATATACACTGGAAACAAATATAATGAGGAACAGTTGACTGTTCTGCCTCAAGAGAATTAATTATATTGAGAGCTTTACTATCTTATGATGGAATCAAGTTGTTACCTTCAAATAAATTACAGCATCAGTACCAACGCCCTCCATTGAATAGAGTTTGAGATCCCCTTGAAAGTATCTAGCATAAAGACGAGAGATTGGCAAACCATACCCAAATCCAGCCTACAAAACAAAACAAACATTTGTGGTGGTGAAGTTAAAAATCAATATGTACAAACAAGGTTAAAGAAAGCTAATTACCCTATTTGTATCAATATGCCCTTCAGGCTCTTTTGTTCCTCACTCTATATAATATATTGCAGCCTTCTTTCTGCCTTTACAAGATTTACTTGCTTAAATATTAAAGAGAAAAATCTCCAACAGCAGTATACATTTTGGCAACATACAAAAAAAAGGACCAAATCTGATTACAGGCTTTAGTAGACTAGATCGTGCATGTTCTTACTTTCCCAAGAAGACAGTTAATTTAGCAGCACAAACAGTAAACAGTCCCTACCCAACAAAAGAGGATGATGCTTTGTACAGCTCTCTCATAAGATAGCTTGTGCTGCAATATTCCATTCATTGTTGTTGGTACTGAGTAGCTGACAGCAGTTTATTATCTTGGAATAGAATGTGGAAAAAACAAGACACAGCCATGCATACTTCAACTGATCTAGCAATGTAGACCAATGACCGTTGATGGCATGTTGCAACATGCTGCAATGGAGGACAGAAGGGACGTGTAGGGAAAGTAAGGACTCCAACTTTATTAATAATATACAAAATAGTAATAGGCAGATAGCCCTTGCCATGGTTACCCATCATCCAAAAAATCATGCTGCAGCATAGTAGCCCTTCTGTTGAACATTAAGGCCCCATTATAAGCCACACTCTACTTGCCTAGGCACAGACTTCTCATTCATAGCCTTGAAGTGGTTACTAAGACCTGTATCTCCAATTACATAGGAGACAAAGTCTTCCTCTTTCATGACCCTAGCCTATGGAAATGAGGGTTATCATACTGGCAGTCTTCTCTTTCACTGCACATAGCGGAACAAGTTTCTACCTGTAGATCCAAGCTTTCAGCCCTGTGACAGAGTGGCAGAGTTACCAGGTGAGCTTGCACTCTGATCACTCAGTTCCCTCAGAAAAAGATGTTTAGATAATTAACTTAAATTACTCCACTCAGGAGCATGTGAGGGAGGGAGGCTGGGCAAGCTGAAGAGCCAACTGATTGATAAGAAGGGCATAGGAAAGCAGCGAGGAGGAGAGAGGATCAGGGCTAGCTGAGCCCAGTCTCCTGGAGATCTCAGACTAAAAAAACTGCAGCTCCTCTCAGGTCCTGAGGGAAGGGCCACAAGCACAGGGTACACTGCAAATAGTACTGCTGAAAGAGATTGTAAATGAATGGCACAGTTGGATAAACAACTATGGGAGTCTAAACAGATTTCTGTGATGCAAAAAGACAGGAGTGGAGCATGCCGTTTCAGCCCCCCACAATGCGTGCCCAGCTGAGGCAGAGAATCACCATACTTGTTATTTGTTTGCATCCCCCTACATTGGCAAGGCCTTTCCAAAGCAAGAAAAATAGGCTGCAATAAACAAAGTGCTTGAAAACTCTGCTCTTACAAAGCAATGAACAGCAAAATGCTGCCAAGAAAGTTTGAACTACAGCAAAACAACAAGAAAGGCAAACCAGAAGCACAGGAAAAAGACCAAAATGCTCATTTAACATTCAGTCATATATATAACCTAGTCCTTGTGAAGAATCACATCCCACAAATGTGAACAAGCAAATGGCTGCTCCAACTTCTTGGTTAACTAACTCACTGACTAGAGCAGGGGCAGGCAACCTATGCACATGTGCCAAAGGCAGCACATGAGCTGATTTTCAGTGGCACTCACACTATCCAGGTCCTAGCCACCAGTCTGGGAGGCTCTGCATTTTAAATTTAATTTTAAATGAAGCTTCTTAAACATTTTAAAAACCTTATTTACATTACATACAACAATAGTTTAGTAATATATTAACTTATAAAAAGAGACCGTATAAAAACATCAAAAATGTACTACCAGCACGCGAAATCTTAAATTACATTGAATAAATGAAGACTTGGCACAGCACTTCTGAAAGGTTGCTGACCCCTGGACTAGAGGAATCCTCACCTCTGTGGCTCCCTAGCAAGCCCACCCACTGTTTGGGGGGCAGTAATGATAAACAGAGCTGTTGTAAGAAACCCTGTATGGGAATTCTAGTAGCACCAATAACCAGTAACACGTTGCATAATAAGGCTGTTAATGTGTCATCTTGACAGACTTCAGAGAAAAGTTACTAATGAGGATAGCGTTAATAACCCTGGCGTGAGCCAGGCATTATGTACGTGAGTTGCTGTGCTAACTTCCTCACATAGATCTGCCAAAGAACCTCAGCCCTGACCTTTTTCAGAAAATCAACAATGGTAAAAGCATCACATTGTGTACAAACTGCATTATTATAATCTTGCTCTGTCTTCGCCTCTCTCCATCTCCTTAATTTAGGACCTTAAATGATAAAAGTAAAGTAAATCACACTGTCTTCTTCTTGAATTGATACACTTTAAACTGTATGGAAAAGTAGCATCAAATTGCAATGAGTCAGTCACTACACAAGCATATATCCACTGGTGGCATTATACTTATTGCTATGGCCACCATCTTGAAAGCTGAAACTTTCAATCAGTTCAGACCCAAAATCTGCCTCCCAGAAAAGAAGGTAAATATCATGTAAGGTCCTCAGAGAAATAGAGTAATACATGCAATGAACACACAAATGATATACATGTACATACATTCAAATTATTAGTATGGATATTGTGTTACAAACAAAAATGTGTACACAGAGTGGAAGAGTATCTTGTGAGAAGCGTACCTTGGGATTCTTTAGGGCAAGACCTGGGCATTTTATATTTTGGAAAGCCAGGAAACCCCCATTCCAATACAATGTTTCTAGCCTTGGCAGACTGCAAGATATGTGGTGTCAGATCCTTAGCTGATGTAAAATGGCACTGAAGTCAACAATGCAACACTGGATTTATATCAGCTAGGGATCAGGCCTGGATTTTAAAATACACAATGGGATGCTATGTTATGAACGTTTTACCAGCATGAGTTTGGGATGTCCTACACAATTAATGCATGGCTTCAACACTCATGAGTAATACAGCTATTCCAAACTCATATTGATAAAACCTTTATACCCCAGCTCCCATGACATATTCTCTCATGTTATGCAGCTTTATCATGTCTATCTTTACAGACACACATGGGAAGTTGCCTGATTTTTACAGAAGCTAAATGCAGAGACCTGGATTGGTTTACAGCATTGCTTAACTTTTAAGTTGATGGCTATAACAGTAAGTTGGAGGGAAATGGAAGCGAGAAACGGTGAAGATAATTCCTGGAAACACTTGTCATGGTGCTTGTTATATAGTTATTAGTATCTGTGCTTCCACTGTCAAAATAGCTGTTTGTTTACTTGCTCTCTCTTTTAAATTAAAAAACAGCATGCCATAAACTCACTTCTCAAAGACTCCCATTAACACAGGACATACAGGCACATGCATCATTTGGAGACACCTCATTTTAAGAGCACATTTATTTCTTGTGAATCGTTAACAAGGGAAGAATTCTTCCTAGGACAGCAAAATAATCAATTTCCACAAAAATGTTTTAAAAAACAACACTCAAATCTTTGCTGGACATAGGACATTAGTTATTTTACTAAAGTTAAAAAGCATGTGAATGGGAAGAGCTAACAGTTGACATGATTCACACTCAAGAGTGGATCAAGACTAAACAGAACCCACTGCCCCTAAATTTTGGGCACCCGGTCTTTCTTGTTTCCTGTCCCTTACTTTTGTCTGTGCCATCCCACACCAATTCATTCCTTTATTCTACCTTCCCCTCCCCACATTCTCCAGCTCACTCTTCGGAAAGCAGACTTCCTATTTTTCATGCAGTGTTTTGGTGGACACCCTGAAGGCCACAAGGTTCAGATTCCAGGGATCTTGTTTTAACATGGCCCTGTTCTCTCAAGTAAAAGCATGCCAACTAACACACATTAATTGTTGTGTCAGGGCTGTCCTTGCTCTAGGACACAGAATACAGGCAATGGGGGCAAAACTCTGTTCTTTGAGAAAACAAGCTTTCTAACACCAATCTTTCATCACGCATTAGAATGTGCAGTAGATACATGGGAAATGTATTCCACACTGTATTAAATATGCTCTGTTAGCATTATCAATAAGATTTAAATTAGAGCACATTTTCCCCACTATAAATAGTTACCTTGTACATATCAGGCAGATTTTAAATGTGTGATTTAAATCATTCTCTTAAAGATTTAATTGTCATTAAACATAAATGTTAATGGACTCAACTGTTGTTTGTCAATTATAAATACACAGTATGGGTGATCCCAAGACCTTGTCAGAATCAGAATGCTGGTAGCACCAATGCTCGCCCAGTGGGGGCCCTAAGCAGGAATATTTTTGATGCCTCCCCCACACAACACATACTAATAATTAATGGAGGGGGGAGCGCCGTGAGCTGCTTAGGGCCCTAAGCAATTGCTTAGTTTGCTGATGCCTACCAGGAGGACTGGCTGCCATGGTAACAAGGTTTCTCCATTGACCTAATTTTGTAGCAGAAGTTATTGAAATAGAAGGAACATTCATCAATGAACAAAAACCAAAATCAAAGTAACGTTTCATACATTGTGTATGGGCTCATTTAAAAAATGGGACAGCAAGTTAAAACAGAAAAATAAAAGTAATAATTTTACATTATTTGACAAGGTCTGATATATGTTACATAAACTAAAATAAGAATATCATATAATCATTTGAAGTATAGACCTTCCTTTCTATGCAGGAGTGATGGGTCTTCACTGAGTTACGTTTTATGGTCTCTAATATTCAGTGATGGAAAAAATCTTCCTAAGGTATAGATGGGCAGATTGATTCAATTTAAACAGGAAATTATTTCCTATATTATCCTGAACTATCTGCTTTTGTGGCCAAAAAACTGAGCAGTTGACCATATCATCTCCCTCAACAATGGAATCAGCAATAGGTCTTATATATCTGCACTGGATGAAACAGGACAGTGAGCCTCGCTTTGGAAATCTTCTCCACTCTATTTAGATATCTGTGCTATAGGTTCTCATTACTCTTGATACTTCCTTCTGAACATACATGGATCATGTAGTGATAGAGCTCTCTCTCTCTCTCTCTATTTGGTCTATTACCCTAGGGGACAGAAGTCAGACTTCCAGGGCAATAATTGCCAGGATTACTTTTCTTTCCTTCTTTCAATTGCTCATACAGACAGAAGAGGGAAATGATGCCTTAAGATGGAGTAGAGTAGAAGAAAACTGAAATATAAATGCTATAGAACAAACGTAGCCAAATTGCGGCTCGTGAGCCTCTTTTACAGTTAAAGTGTAGCTCGCAGAGCCCCCCACATCCCCATTCTCTGTCTACCAGATTGGGGGCGGGGACTTGGGGCTTCTGCCCAGAGGCAGGATGGTGGGCCTAAGGGTTTCAGCCCCGTGGAAGGTGCCTGCTGGGCCTAGGGGCTTCTGCCCTGTTGGGAGGGGGGAAAAGAGCTCGGGGTTGGAGCTCCAGCTGGCGCTACAGCCCCATGGGGCAGAGGCCCTGGCCGGCACATCTGGCTCTCAAACATCTGAAGATTATTATATGTGGCTTGGACGGTCAGTAAGTTTGGCCACCCCTGCTATAGAATTGCAACTGATTTGTAGATTAGGAGACAAATAGAAGGTTCCATTCATGGGAAACATATAGGTATGGGAAAAAATGAAAGTGGAATATAGTATCAATTACAGGCAGAGAAATTTTACAGTGGAATTCCTAGAGAGAAAGTGATTTAGAGGGAAGGAGTTCCCACACAGATTGACAGCACAAGTAGAATAGTAACACCTTCCCCACCCCCTGAATTCTGTAGAATCTCAGGGAAAATAGAAGATGGCACAACTGCATAAGCAAAAGCCCCAATCCTGCAAGCACTGATGCACATGCTTAGAAATAAGCATGCTTGTCAGTTGTTGCAGGATTGGATACCAAGTGAGAAGGTATGGATTAAGTGGATGAGAAATTAGATATTAAATAGAACCATCTATACAGAATTAGGAAAGACAGGAAGGCGGTTTTTAACTGGCTTCACAGATGGAAAAGAAGTGACTGAAAATGACACAGGAAATAATTTGCTCATAATAGTCTAGATCTTACAAAGTTTAAAAGGACAGTAGTTTAGGAAAACCATAAAAGGAGAAATTAAAAGTAGTGATGACAAAATGTGATTAAGGAATGAATAAAACATTTTATCGGATTCATGGTATGGAAGAGTTCCAGACAAAGGTGGTACAGTTAGAAGAGAGACTGGAGTCAAGGAGGACTAAACAATTCAGATTTGAATTAAAGAGCCCATTCCATGTTGCTGACTATCCAAGAGGATTTTGTAGAAAAAGAGCATTTCTGTTTTTGAAGCATTTGGTATTAAATCTAGAATATGAAAGAGTCAAAAGCAGCAATAGAAAGATGGGCAATAGAAAGATGAGAGTGCAAGTCAACAGAGATGTAGATTAGGGTTCATTTGCATTGAAGGAACATCTGAGGCTGAAGCAAACAATGAGACACCCAAAAAGAGAAGCAGATGGTTGAGGTGGAGCCTTGAAGTTCTCCACTCAAATAATCTGAAGGAAAAAAGTAATTTTCTCTGTACCAATGAGATTGTTCCATGCCAAACACATTACGTGTATGAACTAGAATGTAAGCTCTCTAGGGCAGGCATAATATCTTCTTATTTGCTTACAAACAGCAAAGCAAACTAATGGAGTTCACCACCACTGCCAAATACCAACAAGAACACGCTTGGTAGGAGAGTATTTAAAAGATGAAGAGGAAAGTGCCAAAGATACCATTTTTACCTGACATACTCAAGGATAAAAACTGCATAAGAAACTGTACAGAACAAACAAGATGAGGAGTATCTATGATAAAAGGCAGGTGCACTGTAGGTCATTAACCAATCCTCTTATTAAATAATGCCAGCCAAGTGGTACACTAGTTAGACCAGGGGTCAGCAACCTATGGCACACGTGCCAAAGATGGCAAGCGAGCCATTTTTTAATGGCAAGTGACTGCCTGCTGGGACTCCATGTGCCATGAAAAATCCTGCCAACGCGGCAAGCTGTGGGGTCCGTGGTCCCAGGCTGGAGTGTCGGCCCGAGCGCAGCAAGCCTCTGCCCCGCTTCCCCGCGCGCAGCGCTCTGGGGGCTGGGGCTAGGCGCTCCCGTGGGGCAGCATTTGGCTCCGTAGGGAAGGAAAGACGCTCCCCGCTCATCCGGAGCCCTGCTGCCACGCACACAGCGCTCTGAGGGGCAGGCCAGGGCTGCGTGCACGGCAGGGCTCCAGATGAGTGGGAAGACTCATGGTAAGGGGGCCGGGGGAATTGGGTAAGGGGTGGGGGCAGTCAAGGGACAGGGAGCAGGGTTGTGGATAAGGGTTGGGCAGTCAGGGGACAGGTAGGGGGTAGGGTCCTAGGGGGGCAGTCAGGGGATAAGGGGCAGGGAGGCTTAGATAGGGGTGGGGTCCCAGGAGGGGTAGTCAGGACAAGGAGCGGTGGGGGGTTGAGGGTTCTGGGGGGGGCAGTCACCCAGCCCTCTGCCCTGAGCCCTGACCCCCCACACACACCCAGCCCCTGCCCTGAGCCCTGCACCCCCAGCCACCACCACCCCCCCTGAGCCTGTACCACCCAGCCCTCTGTTGACTCCTTCACCCCCCCCATGACCCCAGCCCTGACTCTGGCACCCCACACATACCCAGCCCCCCTACCCTGACACCTGCACCCCTCCTCACATGCCCCCAGCCCTCTGCCCTGACTCTTGCACCCATCCCCAGCCCCCCACACATGCCCCACCCCCCCTGAGCACCCTGAGCAGCCCTGCAATGGACTCACATTCCCACCTGCACCCCTCACACCAAATGGGAGCTGCCCAGGTAAGTGCCCCCACACCCAAACCTCCTGCCCCAACCCTGAGCCCCCTCCTTCATTCTAGCTCCTGGCCAGACCCTTCACCCCCAGCCCTGTGCTCAGTCACTCCCACCCTCAGCTCAGTGCAGAGAGAGGAAGAGAATGGGCCAGAACCAGGGAGAAGGTAGGTACCCACTGTATGTGGGCAGGGCCGGGACCCCAGACCGGCACTGGGCTGAGCGGGTCCAGGCAGCCGGGATCCCGGCTGGCAGGAGCCGGAGGATGGAACCCCTGAGCGGCAGTGGGCTGAGCCGCTCAGCCCACTGCCGGTCTGGGGTCCCGGCTGCCAGCCCCACACAGCCCGCTGCCGGTCTGGGGTTCTGGCTGCCAGACCCTTCCAGCTGGGGTCCCGGCTGCAGGCCCCACTGGCCCACTGCCGGCCCACTAGGCCTAGGTGAACAGAACCCCAGACCAGCAGCGGGCTGAGCGGCCGGTGGCGTAAGATCAACATTTTAATTTAATTTTAAATGAAGCTTCTTAAACATTTTGAAAACCTTGTTTATTTTACAATACAACACTAGTTTTAGTTATATAATATATAGACTTGTAGAGAGAGACCTTCTAAAAAACATTAAAATGTATGACGCCGGCACATGAAAACCTTAAAGATATTACTGAAGAAGAATAGAATGACAGATGCCACTATTAAAGAACAAAGACTAAAATGAGTTAGCTGGTGACACCACATATTACAAACAAATTTTCATTTCATTTTATTTTTAGAGGACAAAGACTTAAACTTGTATGAAGGTTATTTTTTAAAAATCTGATACAAACTCACTTCCTGCTTACTCTGTAAGTGCTATAATACTGAAAAAAGTAGCTCAGCTAATCGGCTACTATTTGGTGTACATGCAAAACACTATAGCAGGGGCAGGCAACCTATGGCATGCGTGCTGACGTCGGCACATGAGCTGATTTTCAGTGGCACTCACACTTCCTGGGTCCTGGCCACCGGTCTGGGGGGCTCTGCATTTTAATTTAATTTTAAATGAAGCTTCTTAAACATTTTAAAAACCTTATTTACTTTACATACAAAAATAATTTACTTATACATTATAGACATAGAAAGAGACCTTCTAAAAACTCTAAAATGTATTACTGGCACACGAAACCTTAAATTAGAGTGAATAAATGAAGACTCGGCACACCACTTCTGAAAGGCTGCCAACCCCTGCACTATAGGCTAGTTAATTTAGATACTAAACACCTTTCACACTAATCTGTTTTAAAATGCTGCGCTGTAGATAGTTATTTCCAATAATATGGTATTCAGGACACTCAAAGGAAAGTAATTTCCTACTCCAAAGTTAAGTTGCTAAAAATGAATAATAGAAGAATTAGCAGTGTTTTCTCCTGGTAAGTTTTGCCAACACAGATTTCCTGATGATATCCAATTTCTGTGATAGAAAAACTTCAAGAAGTTTTAATGTAGGAAAACAGATTACTCTAGGAGAGAGACTAGAGTGTAACTGCACTTACGTTCTGAAAAAAGTATTTTACCTTGACCCACAGATGCTTACCAAAGGTGCAGCTCTTGTTGGCTCCAAACTAGGCCTAGGTGCTGTTGAGTACATGTAGTTAAACAGTCGATCTATTTTTCTCAGAGGGACACCACCTCCTTGATCACTTATCTACAGAAAAAAAGTCAAGGTTTTACTTGAACACTCAATATCTGCTCGGGAACAGAAAGTTCAAGCATCAAACACAGACAAAGTATTATTTAAATTACTTGAATAAACATTAATGCAAATGGAATGAGTGCCAGAACCTATATAGAGAACACAATTTAAATTTATCTTTAATTTTACAAGGATTATCAAAAACATTACTAATATGAGCATGTCTTTGAAAGTCAGTTCAGCAGTTTAAAAATATTATTAGTTTACCTTTATGGATAGATCTTCTTTCCCCAAAGTGACTAATGTTTTAATTGATGGATAGCCTTCTTTCCTACCTTCATGTAATTCCACTGTAGCTCTCATTGAGTTCTAAAGTTAAAATCATATGTTTTAGATTCTGATATATTCTCCACCTCAACTTTACCATAAATACTTTTAGTAACAATGTACAAATCAGATACATTTTCACTGTGTTATTCTGAAAAACTTGTGAATAAAACTGCCCTACATGTATACATGGATACAGAAGAGGGTATACATGAGTGAACTCAAGATGTAATTGACAGCAAGTCAACTATCAATTTATTACATTTTTATATTGTAATAGTTTACTGTAAGTAACTTAATATTTCTATTGGATACAATACCAAAAAGCACAAAACAATTCAGTAGAACTTTGGAGTTATGAACATCAGAGTTATGAACTGACCAGTCAACCACAAATCTCATTTGAAACTGGAAGTACACAATCAGGCAGCAGCAGAGACAAAACAAAAACAAAAAAGCGAAGCGAATACAGTACAGTACTGTGTTAAATGTAAATTACTAAAAAGAGAAAGGGAAAGCAGCATTTTTCTTTTGCACAGTAAAATTTCAAAGCTGTATTAACTCAATGCTCAGTTGTAAACGTTTGAAAGAACCACCATAAAGTTTGTTAAGAGTTACCAACATTTCAGAGTTACAAACAACCTCCATTTCTGAGATGTTCGTAACTCTAAGATTCTACTGTAAAGAAACGTATTTCTGCATTAAATTACTCATACATACCAACACTGCCCACCTCCACAGTACAGACATTAAACACTTGTATTAGTCATATAAATGAAATATATCACTATACTTTGAAAATAATTGCAACAGAAGTATAGTAAAGCCTTGATGTGCCTGACCCACATCAGAACTGTTATGTTGCAGTCATTTAATCAATGCAATTTGCACTCTCAGTATATCACAAATGTAACACCACTTAAAGCTACTACTGTGTGTTTGACTTTTATATTAGTGCACAAATGATATTTTATAGTTTTACAAACACATCTACAGCATCACTCCACAAATTCGCATCAACTCTGTCCTAGAGAAAGTCACATATCATATAGCTCATGACAGGATAGGGGAAACATAGCAGTCACGTACATGCACATTAATGGAAAACACAAAAAGAAAAATATATTCTTTGGAAAAACTCCACATTGCTTTCTACTGAATTTATTTGTTTTCTTTAATTTATAAAATGTGCGCAATTATGTCTTTCAGCGAACTTGCACATTATTTCACAAAACATATAATTTTTGCAGTTTAATGTCTCTCCTGTTCTCTCTGCTTTACAGTTTAACTTGTCAGTTATTCTGAAAATTAGTAAACAATTTTTCACAAGTTAAACCATTCAAAAGAAAAACTGACATCCCTCAACAGGAACATTAGCACCCAACCAAATATCCCAGCTTTTAAACCAGGAGCCAGCAACCTCTGGCACGCAGCTCGCCAGGGTAAGTACCCTGGGGGGCCAGGCCAGTTTGTTTACCTGTCGCGTCGGCAGGTTTGGGGAACTGCGGCTCCCACTGGCCACGGTTTGCCGTTCCAGGCACATGGGGGTGGCGGGAAGCGGCGTGGGTCAGGGATGTGCTGGCCGCGGTTTCCCGCCACCCCCATTGGCCTGGGACGGCGAACCGTGGCCAGTGGGAGCCGTGGTCCGCTGATGCAGTAGGTGAACAAACTGGCCCGGCCCACCAGGGTGCTTACCCTGGCGAGCCGCGTGCCAGAGTTTGCTGACCCTTGCTTTAAACCATCCAATAAGGCACAAATCCTGAGGAAAATAATAAGGTCTTGTACTATACCATGAAGGTTAGTGTTAGAAATTTTACCACAAGCTGTTTTGAATTAACCAAATGCAGAAAAGGGTACAACCATCACTGGAGAGTAAATGAGCATTTGAAGTGTGTGCACTAGGGAAGGGCTCAAGAGCTAACTTTCATCACATCACTCCAAATTTTCAAAAACAAAAAATATGAGAACGCGAGGAAGAATTTTTTTTCCAAACATAATGCCTGAGAAGAACCTTAGCTACAACATGCAATTACAATCAGAGCATTAATAAATCTTACCTACCTTGAACAACTCAAACAGCATATGAAACAGATGTGAGGGTACATAGACTACTTGAATAGGCTTGTCTGGAGTTTTAGCTAGAAATAAAAACTTCAGTTAGCTAAAAAGTTTTTTCAACATGTTCCCTTTGTGGTATCACAATTCACTCCATCTACTGTAGTAAGCTGAATTTGTAACAAATAAAGACAACTGTATAACTATGTTCCCTCTCACTTTCCAAACATGCAATAGTACAACTTGAAAACATACTTCACGATTAAACACAGAATGCAGTCGTATCAGACGGTAAGTAGAATCGGGCCTGGTAATTACCTACACAAGGTAAGTCGGAAGACAGCAAATGCAGCTGCCGGAAGTGATATTTGATTCACCATGCAGCACTTTCCTCTCAGCATCAAGAATTAAACAAATGCTCCTCTATGGTAGGGTGCTCCTACTACTGGAGTCACTCTATCTAACTAATTACCTTTGCTGCCCTAGAAGGGAGAGTAATTACGAGGGCAAGAAAAGAGACATCTCTGTATATGATCTTTGTAACTCAGTTTAAAATCTTATCTATTGACTAAACAACAGCTAGCAATTATACTTGTTCTATTAAACGTATATACCCCGCTCCCCAGTATTTCCTAGAGCACTTAAAATAAACTGAACTTTCTATTACCATTGAATTCTTCAACTTCCAACTCTGGTGCAACCAGATAGTACTGCTCACACAACATCTTAGCTGTTTCATAAGCATCTGTGAAAGAATAAAGCAGCATACTTTATCCCCAATTCTGCATTTATGCAAAAAGGCTAGCACTGTTCATTCAACACCTCAAAATACCAAGGCTGCAAGCAGATATCTGACTTTTTAGGCACTGATTTACAAGTCTGAAATCAGTGTGCATTTTCATGTTATTTTTACCGTATATCTATGTTCCCATCCCTCAAGAAAGAGCACATTATCTTAAAAAAGGATTTACTACTGGAAGTACTGAGTTATATGGGTTGTGCAAGCAGAGGCAAACAACAGTCATCTTGCCTTGGAAATGTATAGTAGTATGAGAGCATACTTAACAGCACACAGCTAGGCAAAAGGCATCCTTAGGACAAGAGCCAAGGGGTGGGTTACAAGATCTGGCAACTCTGGGATGGTTTAAGCCAGAGTTTCTCTAACAGGGGTCACCGCTTGTGTAGGGAAAGCCCCTGGGGGGGCCGGACCGGTGTGTTTACCTGCCCCGTCCGCAGGTCTGGCCGATTGCGGCTCCCACTGGCTAGACCTGCAGACAGGGCAGGTAGACACACCGGCCCAGCCCCGCCAGGGGCTTTCCCTACACAAGCGGCGACTCCTGTTTGAGAAACCCTGGTTTAAGCAGAGTAGGTGAAAGTAGTTGAGTATAGGCCAGCTGCTGTTCACTAAGGGTATGTCTACACTATGGGATTATTCCGATTTTACAGAAATCGATTTTTGGAAACAGACTGCATAAAGTCGAGTGCATGCGGACACACTAAGCACATTAATTCGGCGGTGTGTGTCCATGTACCGAGGCTAGCATTGACTTCCAGAGCGTTGCACTGTTGGTAGCTATCCCATAGTTCCCGCAGTATCCCCTGCCCATTGGAATTCTGAGTTGAGATCCCAATGCCTGATGGGGCCAAAAATTTGTCACGGGTGGTTATGGATAAATGCCGTCAGTCAAACTTCCCTCCGTGAAAGCAACGGCATACAATCATTTCGCGCCCTTTTCCCTGGATTGCCCAGACAGATGCCATAGCACAGCAACCACGGAGCCCATTTAGCCTTTTTTCACGGTCACTTTATGTCTACTGGATGCTGCTGACAGACATGGTACTGCAGTGCTACACAGCAGAATCCCCTTGCCTTTGCAAGTTAGCAAAGACGGTTACCAGCCGTACTGTACCGTCTGCTGCTTTGCAAGTTGACAAAAACAGTTACTGGTCATACCGTACCGTCCGCTGCTGTCATGGGTGCTCCTGGCCGGCCTCGATGAGGTTGGTCGGGAGAGCCTGGACAAAAATGGGAATGACTTCCCAGGTCATTCTCTTCTTTAAGTTTTGTCTAATGGAGAGTCAGTCCTGCCTAGAATATTAGGCAAGCTACCAAAGAACCAGAGAGGCAAACAGCTGCTCCGGGTCAGAGCCTCAGACAGCCCGCAGAAACGAGGAGCTGTATGCCATTCTAGGGGGTGCCCCTGCAACAATGCAACCCATTGCAACCCTCCTGCCCAATCCCTCCTGGGCTACCATGGCCATTTGAGTGGGGGGATAAGTAATAAAGAATGCATGAATAAGAAACAACACTGACTTTAATGCCTCTGCAAGCAGAGATCAAAGGGGGGGGCAGTTGGCTTACAGCAAAGTAGAGTGAACCACTATTCTGCACTTGCTCAGCCTACAGCTGAAAATGGGAATCTGTGATAAGCACTAGGATAGAAGCACAGGCAGGACTGAATCTCCATTTGTGTTTGGGCCTTTGGTTGACACTGGTAAAATACAAAATGTCCCAGGATATTTATGTTGGGGGACAGTTCCAAACAGCAGCTTAATTTTTTTATTTGCAGCAAGATGTAGAGGTCTAAGCAGCTGATTGTGAGCCCTCGTAACAAGGAGTAGGCACGACTGTGCGGTGCTGCTGACTGGGAGAGCAGCCTGAGGCAGAAGCTCCAGCTGGCATGATATTCCAGGCAGGAATGAATCTCCATTAGACAAAACTTAAAGAAGAGAGTGACTTGCAGTCACTCCCATTTTTGTCCAGACGCCCCCGGCCAACCTCACCAAGGAAAGCCAGGAGCACACAAAGGACAAAAAAAAAGGATACCAGTCATATAGTACCATCTGCAAGGCAAGGCAAGGCAAGGGGATGCTGCTGTGCAGTGCTGCAGCACCGTGTCTGCCAGCAGCATCCAGTAGACATACGGTGACACTGAAAAAAGGAGAGAAACGATTTTTTCCCCCTTGCTTTCGGGAGAACGGGGGAGGGGTTGATGACATATATCCTGAACCACCCGCGACAATGTTTTTGACCCTTCAGGCTTTGGGAGCTCAGCCCAGAGTTCAAATTGTTTTCGGAGAGTGCGGGAACTGTGGGATAGCTACAGTCGTCAGTCGCCCATCCCTCCGCGAGAGTCCATTTGATTCTTTGGCTTTCTGGTACACTTGTCTCAGCTCCTTAAGTCTCACGCAGCACTGTGTTGAGTCCCTGTTGTGGCCTCTGTCCATTATGGCCTTGGAGATTTTTTTCAAATGTTTTGGCATTTCGTCTATTGGAATGGAGTTCTGATAGAACATATTCATGTCTCCTTACAGAGATCAGATGCAGTATCTCCTATACGGTCCATGATAGAGCTCTTTTTTGACTGCGGGACTGCATGGTCACCTGTGCTGATCAGATCTCCACGCTGGGCAAAACAGGAAATAAAATTCAAAAGTTCGCAGGGCTTTTCCTGTCTACCTGCCCAGTGCATCTGGGTTCAGATTGCTGGCCAGAGCGGTCACAATGGTGCACTGTGGGATAGCTTCCAGAGGTCAATACCATCGAATTGCAGCCACACTAACCGTAATTTGAAATGACAATGTCGATTTCAGCACTACTCCTCTTGTTGGAGAGTACAGAAATCAATTTTAAGAGCCCTTTATATCAAAGTAAAGGGCTTCGTTGTATGGACGGGTGCAGAGTTAATTCAATTTAACGCTGCTAAATTTGAGATAAACTCAGTGTAGACCAGGCCTAAGCCTGCCCTCAATTGTTTTTTATTTAGAGAAGATATAGTCTGACAGTTTCTCCTACTGTAGCCACATGCCACACGCCACACTGCTTCAAATCTTCTGGAAGGATAGAATGTTACACAACATATGTTTGTGGACGTTGGAGCTCAAAGAAGGCACAATCAAGATTGCAGGATGGGACTGGTGAGTACCATAACCCTGTATTTAAGAGATTTAAGCACAGGTGCAATTTGACATTCTGGAAGGATACAAGGCACTATAGGCCAACCTTAAATCTGAATTTACAAAGTTTTTAGCCAGTGAACTTCCCTTGTTTTTTGAATAAAGTGGAGATAGTGTGGGGTCATGGTTGCAGGGCACCTGTGGTGAGGGAGTACAAAGGCTTCCTGGAAACACCTCATTGCCACTCAACTACCAGTTCTGATCTCCTCCTGGACCCGTCATACCCCCTAGTAGGATTTGAGGGACTTGAAGAAAAAGAGGGTCAGTGAGGAGCATACATATCACCTGCAGTCAGCAAAAGGGAGTGGAATGAAGCCCCAAACTTTGTACTACGATTTGGGGGGCTAGGTTAGAATGAGGGGTCTACGCACAAAACTCTTCAACACCGGAAAAGTGTGAAGATGCTCATTAATCTCAGTGGGATGTTCTCAGATGAATGAGACCAGATGAAGATGAATATGGTCTGATATAATAGCTCTGAGAGGGATTAACTGATTATTTCATCTCAATGGAGTGTTCTCTTCCCCTGTCTACCCCAGCTTCTGTTGTGGAATACCAATTATCAAGGCAATAACACTATGCAAGTAAGTTTTAGAGGAATTTGAATAATAAAGTGAACTCCTTACTGGGGGAGTTGAGGCAGGGCTTATCTGAGGAACCCTTTCCCCAAATGACTCCAAATTCACAGCCAGTATATACCCTTGGCCTTAATATGGCACAGCAATATAATGATAGTCCAGTAGTACCACCATAGGTATGGCTGCACCAGGATTTCCTTTTTAACAGGGGTAAAAAAAAAATCCTACAAACATTCTCTTTTGCATTAGAACATCATTTACAAATATTTATTGTAGTTTGTGCATTGTTTGATTTTTCTATAGTAGTTTTATATCATTTGTGGTTCATTCTGACTATTTTCAGAAGGGCCAAGCAACTGAATTTGTTTTAATGGCTTACATTTTCTTCAAATCCCTTTGTCACAGGAAAAAAATGGTTATTGACCTTACTTACAGTAACTGTGGTTCTCCGAGATGTGGTCCAACGTAATTCTCTCAGTATACATGGGAATCTTTTGGCCAGCAGCCTCCGTTGGCCCATTCTTACACCCTGTGTGTCCTTGCCCTCATTCCCAAGGGCATAAAAGGATAGAGCAGGGTCAACTGCCTTTCACTTCCTTTGCCAAAACAGAATCCAGGTGTTAAAGGATTCCATACCAGCAGGGAAGGAGGGCAGGTCACAGAATACATATGGACAACACAACTCAAAAAGAACCACAGTTATGTAAGATAGCTTTTTTCCTTCTTAAGAGTACTTGTCTACACACACACACACACACACACACACACACACTCTTACACTTTCCACTCCTGGTGACTTTCGAGCAGTAACCTGATGCTAAGAAGTGAATGCTCAGTCTATTTGAATAGTGATTGTAATACAGCTCTGCCAAAATGGGCAGCTGCTCTGTACGTCTTTACAGGGGAATAGTATTTAGGGAATGCATGCACAGAACTCCAAGTGGCTGCTCCACAAATTTCAGAAATGAGGACACTTCTGAATGACGACGGCGTGAGCCCTTGTGGAGTAAGCTTTAACTTGACTAGTAGACTCTGATCTAGCTAACTGGTAACGTTTTATAAAATCTGATATCCATTTAGATAATTTCTGGATTAAACAGCCTGTCCTGTAATACAATCTGACAAGGCAATAAACAATCTAGATGAGATCCTGAAGGCTTTAGTTCTATCTAGCTAGAAAGAGTGCTTTTAACACACTCAGAGAGTGTAACACATTCACTTTACTGTCACTAGAGTGAAATAAAAACATGTAAGCGAACTGTTTCGGAGGTCTCAGAGAAACTTTGTCCTTGTGAAAAACAGTTTACAGTGCGCCTGCCATGAATGCTTATAATTCTCCTGTGAGCTGACGTAATCACTACTAAGAATTCAAAAGCCAACCCTTCTCTTTCCAGTCTCACCCTCAGAATCACATTAAGATCCCAGGAGGAAGGAGATTCACCTATACTGGAGAGAACACATGCATTAAGCCCTTGAGGACCCTAGTCACTTTAAGGTGTGATGATCTAGCACAATCCTGTATTGGGGAATGCTGAGCTTTCATATTTGCTAGGTGAACTCTTACAGAGCTAACAGAGTCCTAATCTCTTTAATGAGAGGAGATAATCCAAAATTGTAGGAACATCAGACTCTGAGGGAGAGGTGCTGCTGCTCTGCTCAAATAGTGATGTTTTCCCCCACCTGGTCATGTAAACAAATCTATTGTAAATCAAAATGGATCAAGATTTCTCCATGTTGGTTAACCAGCCAGCATCCAGGCTGAGAGGTGCAGTGAAGCTGGTGTGGAAAAAGGATGAAGAAGTTACTCACCTTGTGCACTAACAATGGTTCTTTGAGATGTGTGTCCCTAAGCGTGCTTCACTGTAGGTGTGCTTGCATGACTGCGTTGCTGATCGGAGAACTTCAGGAGCAGTGTCCATTAGGCCTGTACACCTGCTGTCTCCCCTCATGCCCTACCACAAGGCTAGTCGGCACATGTGGGCTAACCCCCCTCAGTTCCTTCTCAACGGCCCCTGCTAGAAACAGAGCTATTCACAGTCCATGAGGACCATTACTTTCAATTTGCATCTCTATAGTTAGTCTCCTTGTTCTTAGTTGTAGTTCTAATTTTTCCCTTTTTCTTAACTTTTCTCTCTAAAAATAAAAAATAAACAGACTTTTTCTCCACTCCTTTTTTCCTTCCCTTCCCCCACTGCGACGTGCCCAGGTCACCGGGCTTCAAGAAGTGCCTCTCTTGCAAAGAAACGATCCCTGTCACAGACAAGCACTCCCAGTGCATTCACTGCTTTGGGAAAGGACACATTCAACAAAAGTGTGGTCTCTGCCAGCAACTCAGGCCCTGGTCTAATAAGGACAGATGGCTCAGACAAATGATTATCTTCATGAAACCGGCTCTCCAGACCCATGCCATGAGTTACCTGGCAGATGTGAGACTTCCCCTCAAGCCTCAACATCTAAACGTTGTGGGCTGAAGAAACAAGTCATTGACTCCACTCACAATATAGTTGAAAAAGAGTGGGAAGTGTTTACAGTGAACCCTGAGATAGCCGTAAATGCTCTCTAGCACACTCGGTGCCGATGGTACCAAGACCTTCTCAGACCAGTACCCATGGCTCATGGACTTCCTCAGTGGCACCATTGACAAGCCCATAGTCCCGATGGACACAGGCACTGAGTAAATGGCACCAAGGGACAAGGACATGAGTAAGCACTCCTCTAAAAAGATCCTACACTGATACTGTCATCAACACCTCATTAGGCACCAAAGCGACCAGTGTGGACAAAATCTCCATCCCTCCTGGTACCACCAATGGCACCAAGTCAGTGAGCAATACTAGAATTCTAACACTCTAGGGACCTCTGTATACCAGATGTATTGGAGCCTCCTCGGTGCCAAGACCTTCACAAGTTTTTGCCTGGCACAGAAGTCTTCCAGACTGCCCCCTCATGTTCCTCCGCTCTCTAGCGAGGGCTCGAATTGCAAACCTGAGGTGGTGTCATCACAGTACTCATTCCAGGCTCTTTACAGTGCCCGATATTAACAGTAGTAATACTGGGAATCTTGGGCTGTATATCGCCACCATGCCTCTTCAGCTTCTAGTCCAACCCTCAAGGCACACCTCTTCAGCCGTGGCTTCCAGAGCTCTGGAACCTCTGGAAGAAATCATGGAGGAACACGAGAGCACTGCAGAGGAAGAAGTGACCCCAAGGATATATCCTCCTCCCCAAGAAAGGCTGTCTGCTTCCCCTGCCATCTGTGGCAGATGACTTTTGCCTCTTCCAGGACATGGCGAAGAGA
Organism: Chelonoidis abingdonii; assembly: GCF_003597395.2. Classification (NCBI taxonomy): domain Eukaryota; kingdom Metazoa; phylum Chordata; order Testudines; family Testudinidae; genus Chelonoidis; species Chelonoidis abingdonii. The sequence goes on from NC_133769.1 coordinate 225,020,830, forward strand.
GTGACAGACACTCTCCAAATATCACTAAAGGAAGTCAAGCACACCCACCATCATCTCCTTGACATACTTCACTCAGCCTCTTCTTCAAAGATCGCCCTACTATTAACGAGGCCCTGGTCCTGGCAAGAATCATTTGGCAGACCTCAGCATTGTTGGCACCTACTTGCAAGTGGGCAGACAAATATTATGGCCCAGCACGGCAGACTGAGTTCTTCTTCTTCCACCCTCCACCCAATTCCATTGTGGTTAATTCCCACAGCCATCAATACCAGATGAGGTCCACTGCCTATGATAGGGACTGGAAGCATTTGGAAGCATACTCCTTGCTTCTTTTTCTTTTGGCATGAACTTGAAGTTTTTCTGGTTCCTACACTCCTGGGCAGTAGTGACCACAAGTGATCCATGCGTGAAGTGAATATAAAAATATTCAGATCTCAAAGAGAGAACTTATTACCTCCTATCAACTTTCTTTGACACTGGCAGTATGGTGGGTGATGTCTGTCACAAAATGTGTGCATGTTCTAATAGACCGTCATTAATGCGTTGTCAGTCTTTCCAATAATGAAGTATGCAGGATGTCTAGACGTGTGCGATTTTTCATGTACAACCTGTACCCACATCTCTAATGTTTCAGCCATTCTTCTGAGGAGATTCTGAAAAGTTTTGTAGTTATCTGGATGTGATGGTGTCAGTGAAACTACAGCCTCATCAGTTGATGAACAAATGGCAGCGAGAGTGACATCAACAGCATGATCTTACTCCTCAGAGGCCTTTAGCTGTCATGGCTGAACTGGAGATGCTTAGGCCGCTGCTAGGGTTGAACTCCCATAGATTCTACAGGGAAGGGCAATTTGTCTCTGGAGTGGACAGAGGAAGGCTTTCTAACATTTGGAGAGACCCCAGGAGCCCAGTCAAGGCAGGAGTGAGGTTCATAGGCAAACTGCGTATGAAGCCGAAAAGGGGATTGGGGAGTACCAGATAGAACATCCCTCCCTATAATCCCTGTGTTTATGTTGATACACAGGTACACTGAATTCTGACGGAGGTATAGTAGAATCAGGAGTCATTAGGAGAAGCCTCCACACTCTAGTCTGAGGCTGATAAAGAAAAGGAATACTCCTCTAATGGTGGAACAGGAATCACTGTAATTGCTTTGGGAACAACCCTTACAGACACCATATGTGCACTCTGTGCCAAGCTTCTAGTGTAGCTTGGTACCGATGTGGGATGATGACTTGGGAAGCAGAAAATGCTGTAGCATGCATCAAAGAGGCAGGACCCCAGGAACTGGTAGCAGACCCAGTGCTTACTAAGGAACTCTTGAAAGAAGATTGCTCAGGTTTGGATGGATCTTGTTTATCCAGATCAGAGGCTGGTCTCAGATTTATCCAAGAGAAAAAAGGTTTCAGTGAGCTTCTCTTGTTTTCTGAATTTGTTATGAAAATGAACAATGAATAGAACATTTGCTCATGATGTGCCGCTCAGTGAATATAAAAATAAACATTTTAAGTGGCCACAATTAAGCAGTATAGCTGTCTTGCTTACAATACTTAGCAATACTTAAAACTGCTTGGAGATGTTTGTTCAGCCGCGAGGACTGAAGACCCAGTGCCAGATAACAGAAAAAAGTGTTTAAAAGCATTACCTGAAAAGAAACCTAACAACATACACTTAACTAACAAAACTATACTGCAACTATTCTAAAAGTAACTGTAGTAAGAGGAGACCCTGAGATATAAACCTTGATATCAGAGGCCCAGTATGAGGCCTAAGGCCTGAACTAAAGTAATGGTCAAGACTTTGCTAACATAAAGCAAAGTTAAGCTGTGAGCCAGAGACAGGCCCTGCTCACAGAAGCTGGCAAGGAAAGGGCTGATGCTGCAAAAAGAGACATACCTAAAAGGTAATGGACACAAGATATCAGAACATTCGCAGACTTGTACACTCCACACAGATAACAAGGAACAAGCTGACACATCCCAATGACAGGGCCAAAAGGGTAATATGATGGATAGAGTTGTTTTGTTCGAACCAGTATTTACAAGATGAGAGGCGGCACCTTACTACATAAAGGGGTTGTACCTTGCTACGTAGAGGGTTGCACCTCAATACGTCAGGAGTGATGTGTAACTTGTCTATCTCTGTATAAGAATACATCTCTGAGTGGATGTCTTTGTCCAGCCTAAGGGGCAGTGGAAAGTCCTGCCACTGACTGAACTGAGTCCATTGCCAGAGGACACATACTCGTAGTATGTCCTGTTGAGTAAAGTCTAGAGGGAACTATTACTGTGCTTCATTTGACAATAAACCAGGCCGACGTGCCTTCGTACCTTACTAGAGTCTGTGGTCACTGGGGGTTCTCTCAGGGTCTGCTGTGTCAGCTCTCTGCGCAGAGCTGGGACAGCACACAGAGGGAACACACGCACGCAGATGATTGATATCAACATTGAACAGAGCAGAGCACCACACTGGTAGCTACTGACGACAGTAACTATCTACACAAATTTAAAAATTAATTATGCAAATATGCAAAAATAAAACATATTGCTTGCAAGTCTGTCTCTTACCCATGGGCAATAAGAAGGAACTCAAAGACAGTTGGTCCCACTCTGCCATTTTATGCTTTCAGGATGGAGGCTTGAGGGCACTTATAATACAGGCCTGGGCCAAAGGATACTGCTGGCCAAAAGATTCCAATCTCAAGAGCACTAGGAACATGGGTACCAAGAGTGGAACACATCGAAAAGCACTTGAAGAACTCACTTAGAAGGGTGAAACTGATAGGTGTGGATCCATGGTGTGTGTAGCTTATATTAATTATTGTAGAAACTTGAAACGTGTTTTCCGTGTTTATTTTTCATGATTCATATAAGTTACTACACCTCTACCCTGATATAAAGCGGTCCTCAGGAGCCAAAAAAATCTCACTGCCTTATAGGTGAGACTGCGTCATATCGGGTACGCCGTGCTGGACTGGACCGGCTTCCCCGGTGGTGATTTAAAGGGCCTGGTGCTCCAGCTGCTGCGGGGAGACCCAGGCCCTTTAAATCACCACCGGAGCTCCAGCAGTGGGGTTCGGGCGGGGATTTAAAGGGCCCGGGGCTCCTGCAGCAGCCAGAGCCCCAGGCCCTTTAAATCACCGCTGGAGCTCTGGCAGTGGGGCTAAGGTGCTGATTTAAAGGGCCGAGGGCTCCACACAAATTCAGACATAACGCGGTAAACAGCAGGGCTCGGACGGTGCTTTAAAGGGCCCAGGGCTCCCCGCTGCTTTATTGCGTTATATCCGAATTCGTGTTATATCGTGACATGTTCTATTGAGGTATAGGTGTATTTTGTCTAATGGTAGTATCTTAGTGCTGTGTAACAATGTCAACCTTACACCAGTCGTTAGAACAGGGCTCTCTATCCTGGGTGAGTATCTTGATCCTCAGCAATCCCTTTGATCACAGACACTGCTGAGAGTCACCGCTACTTACCTTTTTTTTTTTTCTTTTTTTTTTTTTTTAAACACAGAGTCCCATTGGTCAGGAATAGGATGAGAAGCACACATTGCGATTACATTAACCGAATGCTGCTGCTTACTACAGTCTTTCATCTTCCCTCTAATTAATTACTTAAATTTTCCTTGGCAATACTTCTAATGTAAATTTGATTAAGCATGTGGATTTCAGAACATGGCTCAAACCAGAAACTGTATCCTCAGGGCCCAACTTCCAGAAGAAGACCATGCAGAGTACAGGCTGAAAGCAACTAATGATTAAAGGTCTAGAAACATGACCTATGAGAAAAGGTGGGAAAAAAAACAAACCTAGGTTTGTTTAGTCTGGAGAAGAGAAGACTGGGTGGGGGAAGAAGAGGGAGAGACATGATAACAGTTTCAAGTATATAAAAGGTTGTTACAAGAAGGAGGGAGAAAAAAATATTCTAGTTAACCTCAGAGGATAGGACAAGAAGCAATTAACTTAAACTGCAGAAAGGGAGGTTTAGGTTGGACATTAGGAAAAACTTCCTAACTGTCAGGGCAGCTAAGCACTGGAACAAATTGCCTAAACAGTCTGCGGAATCTCCATCATTGAAGATTTTTAAGAACAGGTTAGACAAACACCTATCAGGAATGGTCCAGTTATTACTTAGTGCTGCCTTGGATGCAGGGGACTGGACTAGAAGACCTCTTGAGGTCCCTTCCAGTCCTATACTGCTATGACTCTTTGCACAAAATATACATTCTTTGAAATCTACTTAAGGCAGAGCTCAAACTCACCGTATGTGGGTACTTCTCAGGTTCACTGACTACAGTATGTCAGTTTTTTGGTTTTGTGGACTATTTGGGGTGTCCCTTACTCAAACTATGAGGTCATTTGAACACTAACCCTGGCCCCAGGCCTCCTTAAGACACAGCAAACTTTCAACAAATGAACATGTGGATTTTAGCGCACTTAAAAAAATCAGTAAGCTAATCTCAACTGGAAGTGGGTGACTATTTGGCAAATACGTAGTAAATTTCCCAAGAAAATGCATTTTGAGGGGTACTGAAACTATGAGAATTTGGGTCAAAGTCAGCAAATAGTTTTAGCTGGAAAAAAAACCCAAAATGAAAATTTAAAAAACGTCATTTCATATCAACATTCTGTTTCAAAGTATCATTTCAAATTGATTTTAAAAATATTTCATTTTACCTTAATAAAAAGAATTTCAGTTTTTTGTTTTATCAAGAAAAAATGAATAAAGTCAAGTTTCAGTTTGAAACTGTTTCCCCTTCCCTTCTAATTTTTCAGTTCAGCCACTGAATCAAAAAACAATTATTCATCAACTCTAGTCTCATCTTTAACTAGTGGTGCTACTGTCTCACTATAACAAAACAACTCAAATAACTAAGGATTATACAGCCATTCTCAATATTTATTAGATCAATACTTATTAGATTTAAATGTTGTAATACAGTAGCTTAAACTTCAAGACTCATCAATATGGCATCAATAATTACTATGGTTTAGAACAGGAAAACAAAATCAAAGGAACATCAAGAATCCATTTCGATTATATTTTCTGCTTTGGCAATCTATGCCATATCTCCACCACCTGCTGACAAAAAATTGCAACACATTGCACACAAAAGCTATCCTGGAAACACACTGCACAAAACAGCACTTCTTATAAGGCAGCCATTGTTAACTGATAAAAATAAACTGTTTCACCAATTACAATGTATACTGGAAAACACTAATTTATGAAGAATTTGCAACTGCAATGACTTCACAAAAAAAGAAAGAAAATCTGAATCTATAGGGTTAGAATTCTTTGATATCAAAATAACACAAACTCTTATAATTTATTCTCAAGTTTTGTAATTTATAGTTATTTATAATTCATACACTATATTTCACATGGTTTCACCAAACATTCAAAAACTGCTTTTAAAAAAGCTCAGTAAAAATGAGGTCACTTTGGGATAGTCACTTACTGCAAAAGCAAAACTGCGATAAGGTTAATATTAATTTTCAAATGCTTATAAAGCAGCAAGACTGTAAGTGAAACACTACAGACACATCAACTGATACACAAATGTATAACAAAGGGTGGAATAAAGTACCACATTGCAAGTGAAATTGTATTCAAGCAATCAGTACTACGGAATTAGCATATATATTAGGCAGCTGCTACTTAAATATTAAAAAATACTTTGTAATTCTGCTGTATTAGAGGCTTGCTGAACAAACTTGTTCTGTAGGGTTTAGCATGTCTTTTTTCTTCCTTTTTAATATACTTGAACGTCTATACTGTTGTTTTTATAAATGTGTTTTATAGCATATATCAAAATAAAAATTTCAAGTACAAGCATGGATAGATTCTGTAGTTTTAAAAAGGTGATTTGTTTTCCACTAGTTTCTCACATGGTATCTCTCCTTCCTTCATAAGGATCATAATACCCCTCCTAGCACTAAGGATTCCCTCCAACTATTTTCTTCATTTTTCTCCCCTCTTTTAAAGCATTGTGGTCACACTCCCTTAGAGGCCATCAGTTTTGCTCTTTGAGTTAATATAGAGGAAATCAGATCAACGGAGAACAGCATGAAGAGATACCTCCTCTCATGAGTGTAAAATGGTTATGCTTCCACTATGTTCATAGCCCTTGTCAACCTAAGAACTGAAGATCAAGATTTGATGCCCAACACCAGTTCTCATATGACATCCCAATATTCTTCCCCTAGATTACATCCTGGCATAGTTGGCCAATATGTCTTCACATAAGAATATATCAACCGAGAATTCAGAAACACAGATAACACTTATAGGTACCAATGTTTGTATGTCTGTACTGTTACAGACAACAAAAAAGATTCAGGGTTATTAATACAGTACTCTGAGTAATAATTCATTTAAAGTACAATACAGAAATATATTTCTTGCACCCCGCAGAAGCAGTGCAAAGGCTTGGGGGAGTCGGGGTAACAGTGGACTTGAGGGAGAAGGAAGTAATTGCTGGGAAGGAGCCTGGGTGTGAACTTGGAGGGTTGTTGGGTATGGATGGGAAAAGTATGAAACAGGTTTTTTGCGGAGGCGGGGAGGGATTGTTAGGGAGCTTCTCCCGTACAGACCCTGGCTGACCTCTAGTCTCTCCCATTCAGTCAGGCATATCTGCCCCTGCCCCTGACCCTGCCCCTGTCCCCCATGTGTCCTTGAACTTCCTGTCCACATGTATCCCTCCACTCTCACTCAGACATTTCTCTTCCTCATCTGGCTCTGCACCTCCTCCCCCATCCCCAGGTGTCCCTGCACCCCTTCTCCCTGTCATAGAATCACAGAATATCAGGGTTGGAAGGGACCTCAGGAGGTCATCTAGTCTAGCTCAAAGCAGGACCGATCCTCAGATTTTTGCCCCAGATCCCTATATGGCCCCCTCAAGGAATGAACTCACAACCCTGGGTTTAGCAGGCCAATGCTCAAACCACTGAGCTATCCCTGTCCTCCATCTCCACACGTCTCTGTATCCGCACTCAGATGTCCCTATGTGGCCCTGCACCCCCTCCACCATTCCCATGTGTCTCTATGCCCCCACTTAGACACACTCATCTCCCTATCTGGCCTTGCACCTCCCTCCCCTCTGTGGCCCTATGCCTGCATTCCCATTCAGTCCCTGCCCCAGTCTGTCCTCCCTCACTAGCCCTTATGAGCCCCTGTCCAATCCCCCAGCAGCACCATGCTGTCTGTCTCCTCATAGCTCCTGTCTCCTGAGCTCGCATGACAGGCACCTCGAAGAAGGCAGGTTCTCTCTTCTCCAGCTGGCTGGAAGTTGCTGCTTTGTTCTATCTCCAAAGTGCCCTCAGGTGGGCAAAAGGCAGAACTGCAGTAACTTTCCAGTGAAGTTACAGTATTTTCTGATGGGACTGATGGGGGAGGCTGTCCTGTTCTAGCACCAAAGCGCCCTCTGATGAGCAAAAGGTGTAATTGCAGCAACTTCCCAGCAGAAGCTTTTTTCTGCACAAAAAATTTAAAATTATGTCTGCCTCATTAACTATGTGTGCACGCATGTGACAGAATTCCCCCAGGAGAATTATAATGTCACTTTCTTATGGTGTTTGTTTCTTTATTGTAGAGCCTTACTTGAATAATCGTACAAGAACAGATGATTACCTATATCCTTGATTTCCTTTAGAAAGTAGAATATGTATTCTTAAAATACTTTTTGGAAAATAATTTAACCACCACATCAAACATAAGAAAAGGATAAAAAACTTTAATCTGTCCTTGTAGTACAAAATAAAATTATAATTCTATTTTTTGTTATATTAACATTCCACTAGTTTCAGATTTTTGGATTTTGAGGCTACTAGAAAGTGTGATCTAGTAGATAAAGCACCAGGCTAAGACACAGAGACATGAGTTCTAGTTCCAGTTCTAGTTCTGCCCCTGGCCTGCTGGGTGTCCTTGGACAAGACTGTACTTCACCTCTGTCTCATTTTCCCAATATGTAAAAAGGAGATAACTGTACCCACCTTCCTAGTAAAGTACATTGAGATCCAAAGGTGAAAAGTGCTGTAAGAGCTAGATATTAATAATATTATTAGAAACATTGATATTTTTATGGCCTCGCTATAAGCAACTGAATGTGTATCATTCCATAGGAGGTTTTTTTAAATTTTAATTAAATCGAAATAAATTTTCTGCCTTGGACACCTTAACCAGTTATGTATGTATAACTGTAAATTGGGGTTTGAAACCCCAATGCAAATATTAAATTTATCTACTGACCTTTTACAACCTCAGCCACATTACAGGTAGGATCAATACTTCCAATATGCTTGGGATGAGCAGGATTAGTATCTCCACCGAAAAGGAGTGCTAAGAGGAAAAAAAGTTGATAGTTAAGTGAATGGCTATTACATTTAAAACAACATAAAAAAAGTTAAATCAGACAATGTGTTGACAAGATTCGGTGTCACGCTGCAAAAAAGATAGTCCTCCATAATGTCAGTCCCTGATCAAGACTACTGCCCTCTCGCTAGGAAAAAAAACACTTTGTTTAGTAATTATAGCTTGCAATATCTGATATGATGTGAGAAATGAATGCATGGGAGTCCATTTATGTCTATCCAGAAAAAAGAGAGAAAAAGTCTTAGTTCTCAGGATAGACTAGAGCAGGGGTAGGCAACCTATGGCATGCGTGTTCAGTGGCACTCACACTGCCTGGGGTCCTGGCCACCAGTGCAGTGGGCTCTGCATTTTAATTTAATCTTAAATGAAGCTTCTTAAACATTTTAAAAATCTTATTTACTTTACATACAACAACAGTTTAGTTATACATTATAGACTTATAGAAAGAGACCTTCTAAAAACGTTAAAATGTGTTACTGGAATGCGAAACCTTAAATTAGAGTGAATAAATGAAGACTTGGCACAGCACTTCTGAGAGGTTGCCGACGCCTGGACTAGAGTCAGTACAGATACAACTGAATTCATATAATTATGTCAGTGCACAGCTATTACAATAATGAGGATGTTACAATAAGAAGGTCCCAGTAGGTAGGAACTGTAAGTATAAAAGGTTTCTAATACTTAGCACCCATTCGCCAACAATAAATCAAACAGAATTCTGCAGGAGTCAAAGTCAAATTACTTGAAGCCTCTGTTTTCAAAACTTGTCCTAGCCATCTCTTTCAACACTTGAGAGCCATTTGCCCTTAACTAATCAAGGCTGGACCACTAGAGTTTATCTACACAAAGAAATTCCCTCAGTTTAATTAAAGGTGTAATATTAAACTGGTTTAGTTCAACTGCTTCAGCTTTGTACAAACTAATGATATAACCCAGGTTTAAATTGGTATGAGTGTCCAGACTCAATGTTGCACCAGCTAACTAAACCAGTTACCATCACAGTTAGTTAAACGGGTGCAACTGGTTTCCTTAGACTAGACCTACAAACTCTGATAATAATAAATAAAGGTTTCATCCTAACCTTTATTTTCTAAGAGGGGCCTTTTTATTTATCTAGCTTTGCTGTCTTTGTTTCTATGTCTGGCCAGATTTATTGCAAAGTGGATACACTTAATACTAATCTTTTTAGCCTTGTTATACTAGTGCATTTAACACCTTTCACTGGTCATATTATAAATAAAAGTTTCTGGATACACATGTAATTGTTAGTAAAATACCCTGGATTTAACATTTTTCCTACCATATAATCCTACCATATGCAGTGTGCCCACGTTGCTAAGATGTCACAAACAGAAAAATGAAACCCTAGAGCCCATGATACAAATATACACTTCAAGAGATCACAGGATTGACCTTAACTTTGAAATGCAACAAATATTGGTTACTGGGAGCTATGTAAGTAATTCCTTTCACACTACAAGATGAATACCAACAATGGATACTTGAACAGTACAAACCCAAGAATCTAATTGGAGGGAAAGTGTGAACATCAGAACTACTGTGTTGATTAATAAAGGGAAGAATAAAAACTTAATTCTCAGGTGAAAAATAGTTTTTTTAGAAAAGAAAAAAAAGAGGTTGGTGAATTAACAACAGGTGACAGCGTAACTTGCTGGAAACTATTTAGCTCTTAAAATATGCACAGTGAACAAACACACACACAAAAAACTGAAAAGGAGAAAGACTTTTTTGTGTCTGATGATGAAACGTGTCAAATCTACAGAGTGGACTGGTAGGCAGAGGAGATGCAGTTATTTTACTAGTACCTAAAAATAGCAGACCCAGTGTGCAAGGTGATGTATAAGGTAACGGTGAAAAAAATGTACAGTCACACTGACAAAATAGAACTGTGGAGCTTCACTGCAAGTCTATCACTTTGGAATACAGGGCTATTATTCTGCTTAGTGGTTCAGATTAATTTCTAGACACCTCAAAAATACTGCACTACTTAAAAAACCAATTGTCACAATATATCATATACCATCTTCACCTCAGAATATTAAAATTAGTCATTGGTGCGAGGAATGCCAAATCAATGCTGTCATTTTAGGTTTATAAGCAACCACCAAGTTGAAAAACAAAGCAATTACTTACTGTGCTGGTTAATAAGCATGCGGAAAGAGATGCGGTTGGTGTAGAACCTATCTAGAAAATACTGGATGTTACTGCTAACAAATGGATCAAAGCCATACTTTTCCTTGTACTCAATCACCCCTTGAGCCATGGTAGGAACCACATCATTGTGTCTGTTTCTTACTTTAATTAAAACGTCTAAAAAGCTGAAAGAAACACAAAATTAGAAAGAGAATGTTAGAGTAACAGGAATCTCTGCACCTCACACCGCATATAAGAATTTCTTATTGTTTATCCCCGAGAGTCTCCAAAAGTTTATCAAAGAAACAAAAGTCCAACTACATTACTACCTACCACATGTCATGCTAAAGGGAAATATATTAGGGTGCAACTGTATATTCAAACTACTGTAAACATTCAAGGCCTCTGGATAATTCTAGTTATGTCCCATAAAAAATTTATTTAAAATTGTGTTTTTGTCAGACCTTTCTTATCTGTCAGTCCAGAACAGATGTCACATATTCTGCTTGGTTCGCAAATTCTGCAGGAGACAGTGGATTGGTGGGGAGCTGTCTTAGAAGAGACCAGTTGGCTGTTTATCAGAATTACCAGAATGGTGTCCCCACAGTTTGTTTTTAGAATAGATACCAGATGGAAGGAATTTATGAGGATGGTTATGTTTAGGTAACGAGCAGTATCGCCATGTGCAGACACAATTCTGTTCAATTTCTTTTTATGCCTCTAGAGGGCAGAAAACACACAACGGTGCTTTCTCCTTTTTCCTGTGGTATCTTCCCCTTTGAGATTAACAAGTTTTAGGAGCTTACTTTCAGTTATTCTTTTTAATGGTATTGATGCAAGACAACAGTAGGCACATGTTCTAAAACAGATGGAAAATGTTACTTTCTTGTCGAAGCAGACCAGAGCCTGTGATATTTAAAGAATTACCCTTTCCTTTTACATACAATTCTTCTGAGGTACAAAATATTGAAAAGAACCATTCACGTTTTTAAAAAAGGATGACTTGAATATCTTTTTATTACTCTCAAAACGTGACAAGTTAGCAATCTTCACCTCTGACACTTTTCTCATTGACATTAATGATGATCATATACTACATTGACAATGCTTTTTTCCTTCCTTCAGGATCAAATAGAAACAAATGCAACATACTTTTCAAAAGGAAGCAAAGACTGATGTTTTTATTAAGTTGTAGCTGTGTCTGCAAAACTAAGGAGTCTTTTTATATGCTAACTCAATGGGTTTAAAATGAGCACAGAAGAAGAGTATTTGACAAACTGAGTGAATAATTCATTAAATTAGAACCTAAGCATCACCTCTGGAAGGAAATAATAATAATACATTAGATTGTATGAAGTTATAGAAAATGGAAGACTGATTAGTCACTAGTATTTACTTCTTCTAAGGCCTTGTTTACACTACAGAGTTTGTCAACGCAAGTTACGTGGACGATCAAAAACCACTATAATCACATTGTTATGTGAATGTGCACAAGCACTCTTTCCATTGGCAAAGCACGTCCACGGTTGCTGCTCTAGCATTGACAGTGAGAGCAATGCACTGTAGGTTGGTATCCCACTGTGCTACTCGCCATTTTCTGCAGCTAGCAATTGTGGGAAGGCGGAGTGGATCACAATGCATCATGGGTGCAGACAATGTCCTATGATGCAGTTTTTTCCATCCCATCATTCCATAGGCTTCTGACTGCATTCTGCAGCATTTCCAACGGCCCCTGTTTACTGTGCACCTGCCATCTCAGTCTGAATGGATGGATCCTGCACTGTCATCTACTGTTGTGGTCACTGGTCTGAACATATTGCACATAGTCATGCAGTATATCACAAGCTCCCAATCTGAACAGGAATCAGAAGTGCCTGACCTGCTGTGTGCCATGGAAACAAGCAACACTAGATTACTTTTGGCATTCATGGAGCAGCTGCACATGGTGGACCATTGATTTTGAGCTTTGGAAACAAGCATTGAATGGTGGGATCGTATGGTGATGCAGGTCTGGGATGACGAGCAGTGGCTGCAGAACTTTCGGACGCAGAAAGCCACCTTCCAGGGACTGGGTGAAGAGCTCGCCCAGCATTGCAGGGCAAAGACACCAAAATGAAAGATGCCCTCTCAGTGGAGAAGCATGTGGCAATCGCTATGTGGAAGCTGGCAACTCCAGACTGCTACCAGTCGGTCATGGTTTGGAGTTGAGAAATCGACCACTGGGGCTGCATTAAATGGAAGCATACAGGGCTATTAATCACATTCTGCTGTGAAGGACAGTGACTTTTGGAAATGTGAGTAAAATAGTGGATGGCTGTGTGTCAATGGGATTCCTAGCTGAGGAGGGGCGATAGATGGCACACACATCCCAATTTTGGCCCCAGACCATTTTGCGATGGCGTACATCAATAGAAAGAGGTACTTCTCTACGGTACTATAGGCACTGGTGGATCACCATGGGCGTTTCACTGACATCAATGTGGGGTGCACGCATCTTCAGAACACTGGCCTGTACAGAAAGCTGCGAGCAGGGACTTTCTTTCCAGACCACATGATTTCAATGGGGGATGTTGAAATGCCATAATGATCCTGGGAGATCCATTACTTCCATGGCTCAGGAAGCCTTCCAAGAGAAACCTAGACAGAACCAAGGAGTGCTTCAACAATAGGCTAAGTAGGTGCAGAATGAGAGTAGAATGTGTGTTTGGTGGATTAAAAGCATGCTGGCACTGCCTTTTAGGAAAGTTAGACCTAAATAAGGAAAATATTCCCATGGTCATAGCAGCCTGCTGTGCTCTCCATAATATTTGTGAGGTTAAGGGTGAAAAGTTTCCTCTGGGGCAGAGTGTGGAGGCAGATCACCTGGTGACTGATTTTGAGCAGCCAGATACTAAGGCTATTAGAGGGGCACAACGGGGGCTATTCGAATCATAGAGGCTTTGAGGCACCATTTTGACAATGAGCACCAGTAACGTGACTTTCTATACAGCACTCTGCCATGCTTTGTTAACTTGCCACCTTGCATGAAAAATTTGAGGATTCCTGACCATGATTTGTAGTTCAAAATGATCCAATTGCCACTGTGTATTAATTGCTGCAGAACCACCGTGTGTAGAAGACAAAGATTGAGTATCTTTCAGAAAGTATGTTTTTATTAAATACCAATTAACAACACACGCAAAACACATGGTGGAAGGGAGATAACAGTGAAGGGCAGTGTAGGCTCTCATAGCTTTGTGGAAGTCCAGCTACCATTTTGGAAGCTGTCTGAATGGGTGGAGTGAATGGGGTACCAAGATGGGCTGGGAGGTTGCAAGGAACGTGTGGGAGCAGTTTGGAAAGTTCATGGCAAGCAGTTTTGCATCGGCGGGGGGAGGGGGGGCGGAATATCGAGCATGCGTGTATTCTGCCTGCAGCGTGATTAGGCACTTGCACATCTCCTTTTGCTCCTCCATCATTTTTATCACCCACTCCTGGCTGTCCTTTCTGCCTTGCCTGTCTATTTTATAATTTTTATTTAAAGTCTTTCTCCACACCCTGCTTTCTTGTTTTTCAGCCTCTGAGGATTGGAGCACCTCTTGAAACATGTCCTCCTTACTCCTCCTCAATCACTTTCTTATCTGGCGGAGGTGCTCCACAAATGTATAGGGGGTTCCCTGAAAACCATACCTGCAGAAGCACACAAAACAATAAACAGAAGCATGATTGTTAGTGCACTCCAGCATCAAATCATTATGGTAAAATACACATCTTTTTAAATATGAATCAGTTTCTCACTGCCCCTTGGCAAACACACAGCTCGGTGAATGCCCTAAATATGGTGAATTCAGCCCAGGGGTCAGGATGCTCAAGATGGGGCAAAGGGTCTAAGTGGTTTTTTTAAGAGGATCATTGTAGGAGACTAGGCACAAAACTGTAAATTCTGCCACCATTTTCCACAGCCAATATCTCAATCCTGAGGGTAAGCATGGATGCAAGGGTGCATCTCATGCATGCGTGGGGCTTCAGATCAGGTCCTTATGCTGCTCGCTTGTGTGGCACTTTGGTCCCTGCATAAGGGATTGCAGGAAAGTTTCCTACAATGTAGGAAGGAAAAGACAGTTACTCACCTTTGTAACCGTTGTTCTTCGAGATGTATTGCTCATATCCATTCCAGTTAGGTGTGTGCGCGCCGCGTGCATGTTCATCGGAAGATTTTTACCCTAGCAACCCTCGGTGGGTCGGCAGGGCGCCCCCTGGAATGGCGCCGCTATGGCGCCGGATATATGCCCCTGGCGACCCAGCCGCCCTTCAGTTCCTTCTTGCTGGCTACTCCGACAGTGGGGAAGGAGGGTGGGTGTGGAATGGATATGAGCAATACATCTCGAAGAACAACGAGTTTACAGAGGTGAGTAACGTTCTTTTCTTCTTCGAGTGCTTGCTCATATCCATTCCAGTTAGGTGATTCCCAAGTCTTATGTAGGCGGGTGGGTCAGAGTGAAATATGGCAGAATGTAAAACTGCTGAGCCAGAGGCTGCAGTATCTCTTGACTGCTGAACCAGAGCAATGCGAAGCAGGGTAGGGACCGAGGACCATGGAGCTCCGCGATAGATCCCGTGGGTAGGTACCAGTCAGCAAGCGGCAGTGAAGCCTGAGCCCTGTAGAATGCATGGTGATGTGGCTTGAGAATGTGAGCCAAATTAACAAGTGCAGGTGCACGTCAATCACCCAAGATGAGTCCTCTGAGAGGCAGTAGCCTTCCTTGGTCTGCTACTGCGACGAGGAGTTGGGGGTTCAAATGGTTTTGTCCACTCAACTAAATGCGAGCGCTCTACAGACGTCCAGGGAGTGCAAACTGTTGTCCCCATCGCGTTGAGTGTGGTTACAATGAAAGGCCGAAACACCTTAGGAGGAAGCCAGCTTGTGCTAACTGCACCTTGTCTTTGGTAACATAATGTTGGCGGAACCACCGTAAGAGCCTGAGCTCGAGGACTCGTCCTGGCCGATGCAATTGGCTACGAGGAAAGGTCCTTCCAAGACAGGTATAGCAGCGAGCAGGTCGCTCACGGGTCGCAATGGAGGAGACATAAGTCTGGTTAAACCCAGGTTGAGGTCCAGGTTGGGGCCAGGCAGCGTACCTAAAGTGTACTAGCGCTCCAAGCTTGAGGAACCTCGAAACCATAGAGTGTGAGGACACAGAATGACCACCTTAGCCTGGTGGAAGGTAGAGTGGCTGCCAAGTGTACCCGGCATGACACTGGTAGACCCTGCTGATGTAGGCCAGAGGGCAGTCCAAAATAGAGGGATCGAGACCTCGGTAGGGTAAGATTTAAACATTCACACCTGTAGGAGAAACGCTTCCACCTGCCAGGTACGTACCAGGTGAACGGCTTCCTGCTACCCCGATAGTCACGTAGCAGCCACACTGTGGGTAAGCAGACTGCAGGTCCGGGTGGCGAAGTCTGCCATGGTCCGGAGGTATGAGGTCTGGGTGGAGTGGCAGGTAATTGGTTGGCTATTGCAGGCCGAGCAACGTGGCGTAGGCAGTGCTAGCCTGGACCACGCTGGAGTGATCATGATGATGCGTGCCCTGCCCTGCGAAGTTTGAGCAGGACCCAATGAGCGGGGGAACGGTGGGAAGGCATAAAGGTGTTGGCCCTTCCACGGCATGAGGACAGCGTCCGAGTCGGTCCCGGGAGAGACTCTGGAAGGAGCAGAACCTCGGACATTTCGTATCTTGCGGTAAGCGACAAAGGTCCATATGTGGGAAAAACCCCAGGTCTGCAACGAACGCATCCCGTAGGGCAGGGTGACCACTCAGAAACAGGAAAGACCTGCTGAGTTGAAGGCCAAGGAGAAAGGATTGCTACCAGATTTATCGATGTGGCTATGCAACGTCCCAGAGATGGATGGCCTCCTGACAAAAGAGGATGACCTGTCCCCTTCCCAGGTGTTTATGTAGTACATGGCCGTTGTGCTGGCTGTAAACATGAGATGCCACAGCCTCGCAGCTGCTGCTGGAACCCCTGGCAACCAGGCGGACTGCTCTCATTTTTGGACATTGTTGTGGAACGCCAGCTCCTGGGAAGACCAAGCCTTAAGCTCGAAGGTTATGAGGTGGCCACCTGAGCCGGAGATGACGCATCCATCATCAGGGACAGTGAAGGCTGAGGAGGATGGAGCGGCATCCTGCCCACACCAGGGAGGTGAGCTAGCCACATTTTGGGGCCTAGGGTGCTCGGGGATGGTGACTATCGTGACCATTGGGCCCTGTCCGGGCGGTCACGCACGATTTGAGCCAAATTGGAGAGGACAGAGGCAGAGCTTAGCATGTTGGTTACAAACTAGCAGCAGCCACGCGGGAAAAAAACCAGGGACCGAGCAAGTGCGAGCCGAAGTCGTTGGGAAAGTTTGCAGACTCTCGATATTGGTGCCATCCGCTGAAACCGTGGTGTATAACGATCCGGCTAGCTCAGGAGTCCAGAATAGCCCTAAGAAAGTCTAACCTCTGCAGTGGAACCCAGAAGTGGTGTTTCCATAGCGATATTCAGGCCAGACTAGGAATAGTCTTGATGATGCCCACCGCTGAGGTGACTGTGTCTTGCGAGTCTTCCATCAGATAAAGCCATCGTCCAGATAACGGAAAAGCTATATCCGGACTCGGGGGGTGGTGGCGACTCGGTCACCATCGTGGTTAAATGCGCTGGGCATGCAGAAGCCAAACGCAGGACCGGAAACTGGAAGTACCCGACGGCTGAAAGCGGCGGTATCTCCTGTGCGGAGTGGAACGATGCACATGTGAAAGTACCGCGTCCTCATAAACGAGGGCCGCGCTACCAGCTCCAGGATGCAAGGACAGGTAGATGTCCCAGGGATCCATGCGGAACTTCACACTTATCATAAACTGGTTGAGTCTCGTAGTCTAAGGATGGCGAGACCTCCATAGAGTCGGGATAGGGAATAAGGTGAGTAATGCCCTCTCCTCGCGACTGCACTCTTGTAAGACGGAATTGCGCCCGAGAGAGTCCTGAACGGGACAGGGTGGTTGGAACCAATTGGAGTGGTACCGCATACTCCACCATGTGTAGGGGACATGCGAACTTGAGTTAACTGGACCACGCCAAGAGGCAGTAGGAGTGGGCTCCAGCCGTACCGGTACGCCACCTCGGGTGATTCGAAGTTCGTCTTGGTCCCCGGTCGTGATGCGAGGGGCCCTTGATCTTGGCCTCTAGGGTCCTGACCGTGCGTCGCGACCACCTCAGCGCGCGTCAGCCAAAGTCCTATCTGGGACTAGGCACAGAGATGTGCAGGTGTTGGGACGTCAAAAGCGCTGCAGTGGGTCGTCGGCGTTATGCACGCTCGAAGAGCGGCATTTAGACCTGTTGGCCCTTCAGGCTTTGCAGCCTGGGGTGATTTCACCGCAAAGAGGCCTTTAACAACAAATGGTAAGTCGTGAAAGGCCGGAGGTTTGAAACCTGAAGCCATGAGATGCTCCTCATGGTAACGAGGCCTGGAGAAGCTCTGGCCGCCATAACCATTTTTTTCCCTCTCCTCCAAGAGGCAGGTGGGAAGCTCTTGGCTGGGAGCCCTTGATGGAGAAGCTCCATCCAAATTTATTCACGCCGTTATCCAGGTGTTATGATTATAGGGCTAAGCAGGGCTTATTGATTTGCCACGCAGGGCTATATTTTGCCCCAGGCCCTTGCAGAATACACCTTGCGGCTGAGTAGGGTCATTCGCCTAGCCCCCTTCGATTTCGGGGCTGGCGCCTGTTGGCCATGCCGTTCCATTTTTTCTTAACCAAGCTGAATGACTAGTGAGCAGGGGAGGAGGACGGACAGACAAGTAGTCATACGCCTCCATAGAGTATCGGCATTCGCCTGGATGGTCCGAATAAACGGGTAGGGCCCCTCTAGTGCGGGGCAACTGCCGAAAGAAGGGTCCACTACCGGGTCCCTACTCCAGGACCTCCTGGGCACCTGGAGGTCCACATTGAGCGCTACCCTCCTTAGGAGGTCCTGATGGGCTCTCAGGTTGTTGGTGGGCACACCAGAATCGCGGTCCTGAGCATAAGAGCTGTCCGCGTGGGAAGACACTGATGCGTGTCCGGATGGCCATGGAGGTGCTGAAAAATCATGGGCAGAGTCTCTGACTCTACCAGACCTTGCCCAACTCGGCACCTGGGACTGGTACCGGAAGGCATACTGGTACCTGGAACGAGATTTGGACCTGCGACCAGAGCGGTGCCGGGAGGTCAACCGAGATCTAGTCACAGTGCCTGTAGCGGTGCTGGGAGCCGGAACGGTGTTGAGATTATCGGTTCGGTGAACGGGACACCGACCTGTGCGGCGAGTGCGACCCGTGCCGAGGAGAACAGCATTGGGACTGCAAGTGGCTTCCGGAGCGGGAGCGTCGACGGGACTTGGAGCATCTGGGGGACCGTGATCATGAATGGTGCCACTCTGCTGCGCCGACAGAGGATGGTCGTATCAAGGAGGCTTGCCAAGAGACTGTATTACCCACACCGGTGGTGCCGGGGGTTCAGGCAGCATCTATTCTATCATGGCAACGAGATCCCTCGCCATTGGAAATGTCTCCAGCGTGGAAGGAACAGTAAGCTCGACCACAGTGCATACCGGGGAGCTGTCAGGCACCGGATTCGACAGCCCTCGTGGGACCGGGATCGACGGTGCTGACGTTGCCAGTGCCTCAGCAGGTGTCAGTGCCGGGCGATCTGGCTTAGACAGGCTCTCTGTCTGCGGTGCAGTTTGCATGGGAGCAGTTTAGGAGCAGCGAGCTCGACCACGGCGTGTGCCGGGGAGCAGTCAGGCACTGGATTCGACGGCCCTTGTGGGACCGGGATTGACGGTGCCAACGTTGTCGGTGCCGCGGCAGGTGTCAGTGCAGGGCAATCCAACTTAGACGAGCTCTCTGGCTGCGGTGTAGTTGGCACGGAAGCAGCAGGAGCAGGAAGCTCAACCACGGTGTATGCCGGGGAGCAGGCACGCATTGGATTCGATGGCCCCGCGGGACCAGAATCAACGGTGCCGGTGTCATCAGTGCCTCTGCAGGTGTCGGTGCCAGGCAATCCGACTTAAACGAGCTCTCTGGCTGCAGTGCAGTTGGCACAGAAGCAGCAGGAGCAGGGAGCTCAACCACTGCGCACGCCGGGGAGCTGTCGGGCACTGGCAGGAGGAGTCATGGGCTTCCTCAACCTCAGGGAGAGGGAGCAGTGCTGAGTCGACTTCGGTGCCGGTAATGGCCGGTGCCGGCGGGGTCCGGTGCCGAGGAGGTGCTTCTGTCCGCCGAGTGGCCAGCGCTCAGTGCAGAAGGTGGAGGGTAAATGAAAAGTGCCGCTGCATGTTGTTCTCAGCTTAAAAGCCTTGCAAATGGGGCACGTAACTGTGAAATGCGATTCTCCGAGGCACTGCAAACAGGAATCGTGCAGATCTCCTGTCAGCAACGGCCTTGGGAGGCCAAGCACGGATTAAGAACCGGTGAGCCGGGCATGGGCTCTGGCACCGGTTGCGGGGAAGGGGTTACTCCCCAAACCCCGCTAACTATTACTAACTATGCTAGTAAAGAAAAAAAACATATAAGTATATAAATATATATATAAAAGGATTATAACTATATAACTATATACACAAGAACTACGAGTAGCTAGGAAAGTGGAGGTCAGCTAAGCTGCGCTACACTGTTCCAACGACCGACACGGGTGGTAAGACGGAACTGAAGGGCGGCTGGGTCGCCAGGGGTATATATCCGGTGCCATAGCTGCGCCACTCCAGGGGGCGCCCTGCTGACCCACCGAGTGTTGCTAGGGTAAAAATCTTCCGACGAACATGCACGCGGCGCGCACACACCAAACTGGAATGGATATGAGCAAGCACTCGAAGAAGAACAAAGCAGCTCTGCCAAGGAACCTTAGGCAGAGAATCAGTGAGTACCTCCAGGAAAGTTTCCTAGAAATCTCTCTGGAGGATTCTTGTGAAATCTCTGTGCACATTAACACTGTTCCGTTGCTCCACAGGGGAATGTGAAGCACACACAAACACAGCTAGTCTCATACAGATCTATCCCTTCATCCACTTCTAGAATATAACAAAGAAAAGGACAGCTCTACTTCATATGCAGCATCAACTCAAGAAGATCACTTACCAGAGCTCTCAACGTGTGCATGCACACCAGAGAGAGTGTGCTGGGATTGGCTCAAACCCTCATGGGTTGAGAAGAGGGTCTGGCTTGCCATGGTACCGGATGACCCTATCGCCTGTCCTATCTCATCCTCCAACTCAACCTCTTCGTCCACAGCCTTGTCCTCGGGGTCGAGTCCACTGTCTCCAATCCTGCTGAAGTATCCATGGGGCTCTTGACAGTGGATGTGGGGGTCACTGCTGAGGATGGCATCCAGCTCCTTATAGAAGCAGCAAGTCTTCAGCGCAGCACCCGTGTGACCATTTGACTCTCTTGCCTTATGATACACCTGCCTCAGATCTTTTATCTTCGCATGGCACTGATATGAATGTTGTTCATAGCTCTTCTCCAATATGCCACGAGAAATCTGACTGTAGGTATCGAAGCTCCTACTGCTGGAGTGGAGCTAAGACTGCACCTCCTCTTTCTCAACCCCCCGCTGGATCGATCGCTCCGGAGGTAAGTGCAGACATGCCCTTCGGGATAAAAGGAGAGCAGACGCCTCAAAAGATTCCCCCCTTTCTCTTTGCCCATAGCATCAACACCCCCCGAAGGACAAGGAAATTAACACTGAACTGCGGGAGGGATTGTGGCTGAAAGGCATCCAGCAAGACTGCTGAAGCATGTGGTGAGAGAGATCTTTGCTTGGAATAAATTTAATTTGTTAAATTAGATATTAATTGCATTTTTCCTTTTATTTTTTATAACCAATTCTGACTTGTATGCCTCATTACTTGTAATCACCTAAAATCTTTCTTTCTGTAGTCGATGAACTTGTATTATCTAAACCACTGTGTTTGGTTTGAAGTGTTTGGGAAACTCCATTCCAGGTAACAGGATTTGTGCACATAATTTTCTATTAATGAAATGATGGACTTTATATGAGCTTGTATTGTCCAGAAGGAGAGAGCTGGGCACTACAAGATGCACATGTCTGCGGGAAAGTCTGGGACTTGGAGTTTGCTGGCGTTGCCCTGCAGCGTAACTCACTGGTGGCTGGCTATAGCAATCAAAGTAATATCTGGGAGTAATTCACATGCTGAAGGCTGCGTGTGAGCTAAGCAAGAGTGCTTGCTCTCACAGTAAACAGTATAAAAGGCACCTCAGGCTGGACAAGTGAGTGGACACTGCTGTTCAACAGTCCAGATTGTACCCTGGGTAATGTCACATGTACCTCTCTTAATGAGTAATAATGTATCCATTTCCCCTAAAGATGCTTTCCCCTTCAGCCTACATTGCTGATTGTGAAGGAATGTTCCTCTTTTAAAATAACATTCACCATCTCCCATCTAATCAGCAATTCTTAAGTGCCTCCACAAATGGCTCATCTAGTCTTTCAAAATGACATCTTACTTCGCAAAATAAGCAATAATGTGGAAGTCTTAACGGACCACTGCCTAATCCCAAATCTAAAGAATTTTAAAATAAAGAAGGGCTGTTCTTACATACTCACCTCCCCTGATGATTGCGCAAGCATCCCCTCTTCAAAACTACTTTAATGCTTAAGGCTTCAGAGATTCTTTTAAATAGATTAGGCCTTTCTGATTATGTGTGATCTGTAACCACTGAAATCTCAGAGTTAAATGCCAAGAAAAGAGAGGTTTCAGTCCTCTGCTTCCTAGCTGTGAATGGCAAAATCATTTTTTGGTTGCAAAGAAGTACAGTAACATAAAATCTTATTTTCTCTTCTGCAAATAGAGATATAGTGCTACAAGGAAACAAATCTGAATTTCTTTATGTTTCGTATCAGAAAGCATGCCTGCCTAGAAATCAGAATCCTTCAGCAGTACAGAGGACAACATATATTATAAAGGAATCCTTAGTTATTTCTAGGATGCAACTGCTCCTCCTCCTATCTT
This sequence comes from Chelonoidis abingdonii, assembly GCF_003597395.2. Taxonomy (NCBI): domain Eukaryota; kingdom Metazoa; phylum Chordata; order Testudines; family Testudinidae; genus Chelonoidis; species Chelonoidis abingdonii. The sequence goes on from NC_133769.1 coordinate 225,043,393, forward strand.
CAAAGATGCTTTACTTCACTCTTGAATATATTTCTGTCTATGAACTAAGATAGTTCTAAACGTTTTTTAAAAAGGCTAACAACCTGAATATATTTATATTTATTTGAGTTTATCATGTTTCCTTAATCTTGCTATGTCCCATGTCTGTCAAGTTGGCTCCTGATCTTTTCACTTTAGACTGTAGAAGAGCACCAGTTATTCAAACAAAGCTCACATAACACCAGAATGGAGAAATTTATTAATATTCTGAGTTAGTCACTAGTAACCAAGTTTTTAAAATACTGCATATCGTTTCACCAAGACCAGAGTAAGTAACAGTGAGTTGCACAGAGCAGGAATTCTTAGAAAGCTGGTTAAACCTAGTCAACTTCATGTGCTTTGGCAGATGTGCATGAAGGTAGAATCAATAAAAAGAGGAGGAGTTCTTTACTCTTTCATTTTATAACTGCCTACCCAGAAACAGTAGCTACATGAAGACATGCTGAGATTATGTAACAAGATCCATAGTAGATCTTAGTAGTCAATACATTTGGAGAACTCTGTTGGCAAATAACCTTGTATTTTTCATGAAAAATCTTTCACTGATGCCCCCACTCACAGAGATTACCTAGCATTAACCCTTTTGGAGCAAGGCTGAAGAGCTCCATAATTTGTAAACAGACCAAAGGAGCAGTTTTACCAAAACGTGCATCAGATTTAACTTCTGACCTGGCTTTTGTATCAGCACAAGAGTGTCACCACAACTTTAGCAGAGTAAGTGTGGTAACCTTCTGTAATAGCAATTTCTGAGTAAGTCACAATTCAAGTGACTATCCATTTAGATTACTACTGATTGGATATGTTAACCCTTTTTGACCCATCCTCAAACACAAGAAAAGAGTTATGCAAAAATTTTCATCTCTCCACCTAAAAGAGGAAGGCATTTTTGATATCCAGCGTACAGAGAAAGTCTTCCACTTGAAGGATTTAGAATGAGAGATAGGCAGAGGGACTCATTTTAAATGGAATTTGTATACAAGTTGAGTGAGAAATTTGTGATGAAGTTTGAGAATCGCTTAAAAACCAAGAATGAAACATGAGGACATACCTTATTTACCTTTTTAGAGGAGACTATAGCTATTAGAAATGTCAGTTTAAAGTGCAGTTCTGGTCTACACAGGAAAAAACTAAACACGACATCTTACTCAACAGATCAGCAACAAGTCTAATCCGTTTACTTTAATGACTAAAAGAATTTATAACTTCAATTCTGTTAGCATTGCAGAACCAATATAACTGAGGGAGCATCAGCAGAGTTTATTCCTTCTTATGCATCATCCACATAATTGTCTACCAAGTTTCAAATGAAGGGCCAAATTCTGTGTTCAGTCATACCTGTGTAAACTCAAAGGAATCATACGGTTTTGCAGATGTAATGGAGAACTTTTGGAACTTGCTTTCTCCTCAACTCTGTAACAGTCCAAGTCCATTAGCCTTCAGAGTCCTCACCTTCTCTCCCTTGACTATGAAGATATGAATGTAGGACAGGGCTGAATAGCAGTGGTGTTGGAGTCTGTTGATTAGTTTTTGTTATATTTATGCTGTTGCTGGGCTATATATGATATGACTTTGGGTAACTGATGGGTCAGACTATATATTAGTATATTTTTAAGAGAGTGTCAAGGGTACCTACAGTATTGGATGGACTCTCTAAATTGCAGTTTATTAAACATCTAAGATAAATAAAAACACAGAATCTACAGAATCTTTCCTTTAATGGTATTGATGCATGATCAAGAAAGGAGCTAGTATGATTTTCTCATCGGAGGTAGAGTGTTTGTTACTGACAGTAAGAAAATCAGAATAAGATTGATCTTCAGTGGAAGTTGTGGCTTGCTCTTCTCTGGTCTGAATTTGGCCCATGAAACCTTTCACTTCAAAGTCACTAGTCTGAATTCAGCTCTGATAGATAGCAATGAAGGGTTAAATCCTGTCCCCATTGTAATCAATGGCAACACTCCCATTGTGTGTCCAACAGTGACAGGATTTCACTCGAAGTAATTTTTATTGCCTGGTAAGTGTTCTGTTCCAAGTTATATATCTGTGTGAAATATTAATATATTAACATAATATATTAAAATATTATAACAGAGTACCTGAGCTCGAGGAAAACAAGAGTACTTAAGTAGGTTTTTTAGTAGTACCTTTAGTATACCTTTATTTATATATAATTTTTTCTTTGATATATCTTTAATTTAACACATTATACAGTATTGCAAGTTAGCAACTAGCAGGATACAGCATAGGTTGTTCAAACAAACTTAGATTTTATGTATGAGTTAGTACAAACTCACTCTTTACCTGAATTCTACACTACAAATTTGATTACTTCTGTGCTGTTACAATAAACAGAAATCTTGGCTTGTAACAGATCATTTTACGATAGTAGTTTTAGTTTAAAATAAATCATTACTTACTTATCCAGAATATGAGGATCCTCAGGGCTTTTATTTTCATATTCTAAAAACTCAAGAAAACTTTGCATGTACCTGAAATATAAAGAGAAGTGACATTAAGACCTAGGGGTAAAATGTTCAAAGACACCTAAGTAACACAGAAACCCACTCAGACAGATCATATCTGGCCATGGCACACTTACTGAAGAAATATCAGGACTTACCGAAACCATCCTCAAGCCACTCACCACACAAACGGCCAGCTTCCTTCAAGACTCAACTAACTTCCTCTAGAAACTCCACAACATTAACAACCTCCCTCAGAACACCATCCTTGCCATTGCAGATGTCACCTCCCTATAGCCCACATCCCTCACAATGATGGCATGACCACCTGCCTCGCATATGTACAAGGCAATGGACAACACTCACTATTGCCCAAGCATACTGTCAAACTCATCCATTTCATCCTCACCCATAACATTTTTACATTCAACATCCCTTTGTCCAAACCCTAGGAACGGCCACGGGTACCAGGATGGTTCTCCAATATACGACAACCTCTTCATGAGATACCTTGAGGAAGAATTTCTGGACAAATGCACCACGAAACCAACTATATACCTTAGATACATTGATGATACTTTCATCCTCTGGACAAAACAACCTAAATTCCCTCACTGATTTCCATCACAACTTCAATTATCACAATTCCATTAAACTCTCTCTAGAACACTCCCGGCACCAGGATCAACTTCCTGGACACTCTGATCAGTTTCAGCAATGGAACCCTACTGACCACTGTATATAAGAAACCCATGGCTCATCACACTTACATACACAGATCAAGTAACCACCCCAAATACACCAAGAAACCTGTTATCTGCATGCAGCCAGGCACTCAGATATCATAGAATATACTCAGTGGAGAAAGTCCAGGATACAGACCTTAACACACTTAAAATGCCTTCACCAAATAAGGCTACTCCCCTAGAGAAGTAGATTGTGTCATGGAACAGGCCACCCAAATACTACTCCAAGAGAAACTCCTTCAAAACAGGAAAAAACCCTCTGATCGCAGACACCTAGTTGTCACCTACCACTCCATACTGGAATCCATACAGGGTATCATTTAACAGTTACAACCTATACTTGTTGGGGAACACATCTTGAAAGAAATCTTTCACAAACCCCCTCTTCTGGTCTTCAAACAACAGACACCCCTGCCCCACAATCTCACCAAGCTCATTATCAGAAGCAAGTCCCCCACAGACCAGGACCCACCAACTCAATGCAGCACCAGACCCTACCATAACTGATGAAAAAATTGCAGACATATACAATGGTCAATACCCTCCAACACACTTTTCAAGATCCATGGGTCATACACATGCCTATCACAATATGTTGCGTACCTCATCTAGTGCACTAAATACCCCAATAACTATTTAGGTGAAACCAGACAAACACTACACTTTTGAATGAATTCACAGAGAAAAATGATAAAAAAGACAAGACACCATATCACCTGTGGGCAAGCACTTTTCACAAAATGACAACTCCATATCTGACCTCTCAGTTCTCATCCTCAAAGGAAACCTACACAACACCTTCAACAGACAAACCTGAAAGCTTAAATTCATAACTTTGCTCCATACTAAAAATCAGGGTCTTAATACAGACATTGGATTTATGGCTTGTTCAACAATCTGTAACCCAATAACCTCCCTTTTTTGTTCTATGACTGCAGCCATGTTAACAGGCTACTTCACCCCGAATAGTATCTTATAATGTGTTAACTACTTATGTTAAACAATCTGTTATAACTTGTATTTAGCTGTGACATCCTGAGTAGGTTTATCAAATCCAAAGAAGAGCTCTGCATAGCTCAAAAGCCGTCCCAGGGCAACGGGGGTGGCGGGAACTGCAATCAGCCGAACCTGCCGACATGGCGGGTAAACAAACTGGCCTGGCCCAGCCCACCAAGGTGCTTAGCCTGGTGAATCGTGTGCTAGAGGTTGCCGACCCCTGACATATACAGTACACAAAAAGAGTTCCCTACAAAGGCTGCTCCAAAGTGGGACAATTCCAAGAAAAACATAAAAAGGACAGTCAGAATTAGCATGCATAAAAAAATCAAGAATTTAAAATCAAAAAAACAGATATCCACACTTTTAAATTAAAAAATCTAATTTAAATAACCAATTTCTTTAAATTAAATACAGATTCATTTTTTAAAAATAAATCTATTCAATATCCAATTTAAAATTGACAACCTATGTTAAGGCAAACCTATTATAAGCCCTAAAAATAATTTAAATACCAAAAATAATATTAAGCAGTACATGTTGCCTGCCAAGTTTTAAGGAAAGTCAACCCATTAAAATAGTTGAAGTCACTGGCTAAAGCACCTGAAATAGGCGGTCTTGGCAATATGCATCAGAGCCCAGATTGCAGGTATCCGTGGCAACTGTGATGGTAAGGAAGATAAAAGCTCTCCTACCCATGAAGCTGTTGGAACACTCAAGTCTCCTTTGAAGACTGTTTTCACTGGTATGCAGTAATACACCAGAGTGCTGCAAAGATCTCATATTCAGATGAGCAAAGGGTGTGACACAGGTCATGAGGAGACTATCAGGCCCAACAGTCTTAGGAAAAGTTGTGTAGTTGTTCCAAGATTTGCCAAGGAGTCTTGAATTTTCAAAAAAACCCATCTCTCTTCTGGAAGAAAGTCTCTGGCCCAAATGGAGTCCAGGACAGCTCCGATGAAGATAATCCTTTGCACAGGTTGAAGTGAGGACTTTCTCAAGACTGGAAGAATATGTAAATGTATAGGATCTGAGGAGACTCCTGTTAAGAGTTGACCCTTCGGAATCAGTCATCCAGATATGTCGGCAAATATTCCTGGGTATCTGAAGTGAGCAGCAACCACCACAAGCCAACAGGAAGGACTCACTTGGTAGCGTCTCGTCCTCACACAAAGAATCTCAAGTATTTGATGTGAGTGATTTCCAAATGACAGTAGATAACTTTTAAACCAAGAGATTCACACTAATCTCCTGGAGATAATGAAGGGATAACAAATGACCATCCTTAACATGAATGTAGCTGTTGAGGTTTTTGAGATCCAGGATCAGCCTCAGAGTGCCCCTTTTCTTCGTGATTAGAAAATAGTAGAAAACATGGCCCTGAGACTAGAGTGCCAAAAATGTGTTTTGAGTCCTGTGTCAGAAGACCCTGAAATAGAGGCTGGGCTCTCAGAACCATTGATGGGCCTGTCACAGTATCACACTGTGGAGACTGAGAAATCACTGATGAGCCTCAAGCCTCTTCCCCATCGAGCAGAGGAAGTGAAGACATAGGAAACCACACACTAGGTTACCCACTGGGTCTCACCCAGACACAGAAAGGACTGGACATGGGTGCTTGTCTCAAGTATGATCACTGGACAAGAAGAGCACCTCTTGAAGCCCTTACATAGTGCCAGTGAGAGCTGAAGGTTCATAGCCTTCTCTTGTGCCATCTTATACATGTCTAAACTTTTACAAAAAATAGCTAGACTACTTAGCTAGACTAAAGGAAAGGGTAGTCCAGAAGAAAAGGTGTGTTCCTTCTGCTCTCTGCAGTTGTGGCAAAGAAACTGAGGTATACGCCACCTTCAACACAGAGTAAGACAACATCACCACACTAGTACAAAAACTCATGCACTCCCCAGAAAACACTACTCTTCAAATAATTCTGCAGCTCAATGGCAGGGGCGCTATATCTGAGAAGTTGGAATCAGAGGCCTCCAAAGTTATTTTTCTTAACCTCAAATCTAGGTTTTTCAAACTTTCTACACTAACCTTGTCAGATGGTTCAAAGCCCCATCTAACTAGGAAGTGGAGGGAAAAAAAGTAACCCTAACTGAAACATATATCCAAGTCATCTGCAGCTGTTTCCCTAGCAGCTTGTAGCACCCTAATGCACAGAATGAAAAATAAAGATTAAGAATGCAAACCTAGTCAGAGGGGATTTGGGGTGCACTGAAACTTTGAAGATCAGCTCAAGTCCTTGAATTGATGCTGTTCCATATTTTTCTTTTATTTTATTTGAAGTAGTTTTTCAAGCTGCTTTCAGGCACATTTATTAAACATCTTTTTGCTTACCTAAGAGCAGTGTGAAAAACTATTAAACTTCAGCAAAATAGAAAGGTATAAAACTGAACAAATTTACTTGAAATGGAGATGCACAATTCTGATAAATTAAGTATGTTTCATTATCCAAGTTATATTCTTCCCAATATACTATAGCAGAAACTGCCTAGACAAACAGAAAAATGGGCAGAAAAGCAATTCATTTCTATAGCATAATCTGTTGATACACAAGTTATTTCATTCCACGTTGCACTTTCCTTTGATCATGAACATGGAAAGACAGATTTGAGTAGCTGAATGTGGGAACAAGAAGGGATTTACGCCTGGACAATGTCTGGCAACATTTTAGCAAAACATTACGTATAGTGACTCCTTCCTCCTGCTAAGTAACAAAGTACTATCCAGTAGTGGTGTGCTGTACCACTATAAAATAGACACATACATTATAGGATTTGAACTTTCAAAAAATAACTAGCTGATTGGCATAATTTATAAACACAAAGCCAATTACACTTTACAGTTCTGGATGTGTCACTGAAATCACTGATCACAGCCTGTACAATCTTAAAATTTGTCTTCCTCTTGGCATTGAAGTGTGTGTGTTTTCCAATATTTCATTACAACTGTCTTTAAAAAAAAAAGCAGCTCAGGAATATTAAACATCTGCAGTGTTAGGGTTTTATTTTTTTGTTAATAAAAGTAAATTCAATATGGTACACTTTCAGGTGAAAGCACTGTAAGAAGTGGTCACACTATCAGCTCCTAAATTTTCTCTTTATTGTTTACTCTACATTTTCTTTACTGGTGCTAGGAGTATGTAGAAATAGAAAATGGTAGGCCAATGCCCCTGCTAAGGTTTTCCTTTAGAGCCCATCTCTGTTGTACCCAAGCACTGAACAAATATACTACATCTTCACAGCAAGTCCTGTTAGTACAGTCTCAGTGTGTGCTGCGAAAGACTTCTTCACAGCCATCTCCTAAATGGCCATGGCTTCTCCACTTGGGTCAAGCATCACGGATTATTTTTCCACAGAGGAAAAAAATGAATTAAAATTAGCATATGTTACTATATAGAAGACGAGTACTTACTCTCAAAATGTGTTACCTATTTAAACCACTCAGTTAAAATAGACATTTTGAAAATGACTGTGTAGGGCTTTCTGCAAATTTTTATAAATTTGTCACCTTCAAGACTCCTAATAGCACTCTCTGTTGCTTTCCCTACCACTCCATTCCACCAATGATGCTAGACTCTACTATCCATTGGCCACTTTTCACACCTTCACGTTTGCTTCCATACTGCACCTTACGCTTTATATACCCTCTGAAAATTTGCCTATAAAGACCCACTTCTCCCAGGAAGCTAGGAAACTGCCCACCTACATTGGCTGTATTAGGGGCCAGTGAGGATTACTGGTAATTAGTCATATATTTAAAAAAATAAAAATAATTTGGAATCATCAAAATGTAAACAGGTCTATGTAACTCTATAATCTTATTACCATAACTCTGATCCTCTTTTTCCTTCCCCTCCAATTGCTTTAACACAGACTTACGCCTTATCTTTACTTAGATTACATACTCTTTGGTATGGAGTTTGTGTCTCTTGTTTGGGCTACCCTCATGACAGTGGGGCTCCGGGGCACTACTGTAATACAAATAAATAATTTAAATTACTGTTAACTATTGCAGTATTGATTGGCAGATGTTGCAAATTAGCAAATGAACAGATTAATCAAAAAATGAATAACGCATCACATGACTGACTTTGTTCATTTATTTTGTCAAATGTTGTTTAGTTTTACTTGTTTGATAAAACCTGGCAGCATACAAATAAATACAGTATCGTATCTTTCATAAAAATAGTAAGATTTTAGAATTACAACAGCTGTTGACAAATTTTGCTGAAGTAAGAAGACTATGGTTCGGGGAGGGAGCTGGCATTTTATAAAGTGCACCATTTAGCTAAATGTACATTAGTAAAACTCTGCTGTATAAAATGCAGAAACATCTTTGAATAATGCTGAATATATCTTTGAATAATGCTTATAAACAAACAGTTACTAACCTTCTCATAACTGTTGTTCTTTGAGATATGCTGCATACATCCATTCCACCATAGGTGTCTGTGCGTCTTGTGCACCAGTGCCTAAGTTTTCCCTAGCGGTACACGTAGGGGCAGCCACGCCTACGCTTTGGCTTCCCTCATGATCCAAGACAAAGGTATAGAGCAATGTTTCCCAAACTTGGGACACCACTTGTTTAGGAAAAGCCACTGGCGGGCCGGGCCGGTTTGTTTACCTGCCACATCCGCAGGTCTGGCCGATCACGGCTCCTGCTGGCCGCGATTTGCTGCTCCAAGCCAATGGGAGCTGCTGAAAACGGCCCAGGGACATACTGACCACCAATTCCCCCAGCCCCCATTGGCCTGGAGCGGTGAACTGCGACCAGTGGGAGCCGCAATTGGCCGGACCTGCGGATGTGACAGGTAAACAAACTGGCCTGGCCTGCCGGGGCTTTCCCTAAACAAGCGGCATCCCAAGTCTGGGAAACACTGGTATAGAGGATGGAGCCACGCTGCCCATCCTTGAATTCCTTCGTACTGGAATCCAGGTGATAGACTTTGATGTGTTGGAGGAGGTGGTAGGGTTGTGTACTGGACATACGCAACACATCTCAAACAACATCCTCACGAGAAGGGGAGTTTTTTCTTCAAGTGACTGCATATGTCCATTACTCTGCAGGTGATTCCTAAGCTGTTTTCAGTGGACATGGGTCTAGCAGTCTCATCGGAAGAGGGACTGCAGGACCGCTTTCCCCACAATTGTGTCTTCCTTTGCTGTGCCAGTAACTGCATAGGCTCTCTCAATTCTATCGAGAGTAGGGACAACTGATGCAAGAGAAACCATATGGAACTTTAATTTTTGTATGTATCTGCTAGGTCCAAAGGTATAGAATGGCTCTGACAACCCCTCTGGCTCTAGGTATTAGGAAATACTGGGAGAAAAAACCCTGATCTGCTGTTGAGGAGGTACCTCCTCTACAGCTCCCAAAGAATGTACAGATTGCAGTATAATATTTGGAGACGGGTCTTTGAAAAGGGACTGGGAGAGACGCAGAAGAGAGGGATATAAAGAAACTGCAAGGTATATCCCAGTATCATGGAGTTTAGCACTCATTTGTCTCAGGTGATAATCTGCCACACACTTAGGAAATAGGATAACTGGCTCCCAAAGAGAGAAAAAGGGCCAGAAAGATCCAAGCTGTTGGGTATGCTGTCCTTGACTAAGACATAAAACAGGAGACTTAAAGGTCTGTGGCTGACTGGAAAAGTGACTGAAGAGGCAGAAGCAGGAGGCCTTCTTCTTTGTGATCTTTGTTTTCACCTATGGTCAGGTTGTCTGTAGGGATAGCCTGAGCTGGAAATGAGGATGGTGAGCATTGGCCTGCTAAACCCAGGATTGTGAGTTCAGTCCTTGAGCGGGCCACTTAAGGATCTGGGGCAAAATCAGTACTTGGTCCTGCTAGTGAAGGCAGGGGGCTGGACTCGATGACCTTTCAAGATCCCTTCCAGCTCTGAGATAGGTATATCTCCATATATTAAATATTAAAAAAAAATTTGTCCTCTTTCTGGCCAGCGTGCATAGGCCTAGAGGCTTTAAGGGTATGTCTACATAGCAATTAAACACTTGTGGCTGGCCTGTGTCAGCTGACTAAGACTCAGACTGCAGGGCTGTAAAACTGCGGTGCAGACATTTGGGCTTGTGCTGGAGCCCAGGCTCTGGGACCCTCTGGTACTTCTGCAGGAATCCCCGAAGACCACAACCACAAGGAACTGTGCAGTTATTGATGTCACCATGATCTTCGCTGCAGATTCTGCAGCATCTAAGGAAGGCTGCAAAGTAAATCAAGAAACCAAACACCTTTCCACCAAGAGGCACTAAAACTCTTCTTTGGAGTCATCAGGCAATTTATTTACAAATTTAGACACTGCCTCCAAATTTGAATAGTCATACCGAGCCAAGAGGGGCTGGTAGTTGGCAATGTGAAGTTGTAATCCTGCAGCTGAATAAATCTCTCTCCCAAAAAGCTCAAGCTTTTTTACATACTTTTCTTTTGGGGTAGCCTTAGGTCTACCTCGACAGTGTCCTTCATTCACTGCAGCCACTACCAGTGAACCTGGGATAGAGTGAATAAAAATCTGTTCCAATCACTGGGATGGAACCTGGTATTTGCGCTCTATGAGCTTAGCCATTGGTGGAATAGATGAGTGGGTTTGCCAGCGTAACCTGGTTAACTGAATTATCACCTCATTCATAGGAAGGGCTACTTTCCCTGCAATAGCCGAGTGCAATATGTCTGTAAGCTTATGCAAATCTTCCTCCATCATCTCCATCTAAATACCAAGATCTACAGCCACTCTTTTCAGAATCTCTTGGTAGCTTTATAAGTCATCTGGTACGATGGAGGAAGCTTCCAGTATCATAATCTCATCCAGTGACAAGGATAATGTAATCAGAGGACACAAGGCAGAACCCTCATGAGGCTGATCTTGCATCACTGAGGTAGACAGCTGGTCCAAGGAAGGATCCAGAAATTTGATATCCAGAAGCTGTTTGGTACCCAGTACTAGCAGTCTCTCAATGCTGGGTAGGGAAGACTCCCTTCTCGTGGTCTGCTTCTATGAGAAAGAGGAGATATCCATCTCAATGCTAGAGGCATCCCCACAGGCACCCAATATGGCCAATAAGGGAGCTGATACGGCATCAGAGGCCAATTGTGCCTAGACCAGGTTTACCAATCCTTCAGTCTGCTCATGTCAGAATACTTTCTGTGAAAGTGGGAATGGGTTCTGGAGGAAACCCTGGACTCTCTGAAGTAGGAGACATGGACCTACTTTGGACTCCAACAGGGAGTAACAGTACTCCTAAGGTCATGATGGTGCAGTATCAGGAGATATCCTCTGATACTGGGATTGGAATCTATGTTAAGACTGTAATACCAGGGGTAGCATCAAAGGCTTCCTGGCTATTAGTACTGCGTGTTGAGGTGAAGCAGGTACTAGGAGCGTAGACACTGTCAATGAAAAAATCACTGAGGATGGTACCAGTCTTGAGACTGGTGAGGCTGTAACAGACTCCAACATCAGTACCGAAGACTGCGCAAATTGTGACAGTTCTGGCAGAGGACCTTTGCCTTGAATCAGCAGGGAGAGTGGTACCAAAAGGCACAGCAAATCCTTCACGGCCACACAGATCTCTGGTATTGTCAGCACTGAAATGGATAGTAGTCATTGCTGCTTATACTGGGACAATCTACTGTCATCACCAATGAAAGTCAGTCTTGACAGTCCTGGGGCAGGCACTGGTGTCAACAAGTCAGTTCTGAGAGAGCCACAGTGGGCCAGTACTGGAGAGCAGTGAGCCTAGGGACATGCTCTACCTTCAATAATGGAGTGGCCTTCCACTGCCGAGGAGTCCCAGAACTGAGGACTTTGAAGAAACTGATACCATCTTCTTCTTAAGCTTCAGACAGGAGTGGTCGACGCTCTTATGCTTTCTAAAGGACAGCCCCAGGGGAGGGGATCTCCTATGATTTCTGTCTGTTGGCAGGGCTGGGGGGGACATGACTAGATGGAGTGGTTAAAGAGCTCCCATGACCCAAATGAGTGGGTTCTGACCCTAGGCAAAGAGCAACCTCTATGAGACTGTATCTAAAAGATTAGATCTCTCTCTGCTGCTTTGTTCTGTATTTGAAGCACTGGCAGATCAGACACCTGTAGTACTCAAATAACCTCACCCAAGTACTTTGAGCAAGGAGAGTTCAAGTCACTAACGGGCATCGCCTTATGACAGGGAAAGCAGGGCTTTTTACTAGAACCCCTTGGCACCAGCTCTTCAACTACTTGATGAGGCCCAGAAAGACCCACATAAAGAAAGTAAAATAAAGGTTTAAAAACAAGAATAAAAAGAATAAAGAAAGAAAACCACCAAGAGAGGCAATAGCAAGTATCCCTAGTAAAAGTTAACTATAAAAAATATTTGAAATAGATATTCACCCACAAAAGCTTATGCTCCAATACATCTGTTAGTCTATAAGGTGCCACAGGACACTCTGTTGCTTTTTATAAAAAATATTGTTCACAGAGGAATGTTTTTTGACTGTAAAATATTGAAATTCTCTGGCCACTGATCATGGATGGTAAGAAAGAACTGAGGAATAGGCAGGGTGGCTCCACTCTTTATACCAAGGATGGCCAAACTTACTGACCCTCCGAATCGCATATGATGATCTTCAGAAGTTTGAGAGCTGGGGCAGGCCTGCCGCGGCTTGGGGTTTCAGGCCCACAGGAGGCATCTGACAGGGCTCTGGAATTCAGCCCTGCGTGGAAATGGATCTCGGGACTTCAACTCCGTGGGAGGCGCCTGCCAGGACTCAGGGCTTCAGCTCTGCACGGATGGAGTCTTGGGATTTCAGGCTCACAGGAGGTACCTGCCACGGCTTCAGGCCTCAGCCCTGTGAGAAGTGCCTACCTGGGCTCAGGGCTTCAGCCCTGTTCCTGATGAAGCACTGAGCCCCAGAAGGCATGCCCTACAGTGCTGAAGCCTTGAGCCCTCCCTCCCTGCTGGGTAGAAGACAGAGGCGATGGGAGGGAAGACATGGGGGGTAACGTGTCCTCTGAGAGTTTTGCCAGGGTTTGATGGCCCCACTCTGTCACAAGGTGCTGCTGGGTTCCCTCCTTCCTGCATGGCAGCTGCTGAAGCCGGCAAGCTGAGAGCTGTGGCCAAGGGGGGAGAGAGGGGCAAACAGATGGGAGCTGCAGGGAAAGCTATGGCTTTTGCTGCTGCCTCTCCTTATGGAGATAAAGCACTGGCTCTCCACATTGAGCTAACATCTGGGAGCTGCAGGGAGGGGTCACTGAGGATAGGACCGGGGGTATCTTGAGGGGGCATGACTCAAGCTGTTGAGGGGGGAGAGAATCTTTAAATTGTGACACCCCCCCCCATCAGAAACCAGTTGTCTCTAGCAGAAGCCCCTAGCTCCACCACGTCACCACAGGGCAGAAACCCTGGGCTCCCCACATTCCCCCAGTAGACGGAGAATCAGGGCAGGAGGTTTCAGGTGGCTCCACAAGCTGCACAGTAAAAATGTCGCAGTTTAGCCATCCCTGCTTTATACTCTCAGCTTAAAGCATGAGGGAAGCCAAGGCTCAGGTGTGGCTGCCCCAGTACTGATGCATGAGACACACACACACACTTACGGTGGAACAGATACATGCATTTACTTGAAGAAACTTGACTTAAAATACCAAATCATTAAAGATGTTGACAAGCATGCTTGAAGCTGCAACCACCACCACTGTAATTTTACATGCAGTTCTCCTATCGACAGCCAGCAAAATTCATGCATCCTTGCCCTTTGGGAATGCCTTACTTTTAAAAGCAAATGAAATGTGATGTTTCCCATTTATATTAATTCAGTATACACAAAAGTCTAGTACTTCTTATGACAAGTATCAGAGGGGTAGCCGTGTTAGTCATCTGTAAAAGCAGCAGAGAATCCTGTGGCACCTTATAGACTAAACAGACGTTTTGGAGCATGAGTTTTCGTGGGTGAAT
>NC_133769.1:225059405-225075105 GCF_003597395.2 Chelonoidis abingdonii
TCATCCTCCCTGATTGAACTAACCTCGTTATCTCTAGCTTGCTTGCTAGCATATATATACCTGCCCCTGGAAATTTCCACTACATTCATCTGACGAAGTGGGTATTCACCCATGAAAGCTCATGCTCCAAAACATCTGTTAGTCTATAAGGTGCCACAGGATTCTCTGCTGCTTTTACTTATGACGTTATCTGATTAAAATATGACCACACAGATCATTGTTGCAACCACTGTTATATATCTGCAACAAATCTTGTGCAAAATGTGGCATGTACGATGTCTATGGAAAGGTTAGAATTTTCTGAATATGATTATGCTATTTGTATGCATGTATCATTTTTATATTTAAAGTTATGAGTATTTGCTCTATACTTGTATTTCTAACATATTTGCTTCTGGGAAACACCAACAAGATGTTTAGCCAGCCCATTATTCAAATTAAGTGTCTCATCAGGAAACACTTAACTGACATTGGACCATAGGAGATGCCCATCTATACTGAATGGATTGTCCTGCAAACATACTGTCTGGAGTAGAGGTAATGGCTTCCTGCAATGACTAGGGTATGTCTTCACTAGCAACGTTAAAGTGCTGCCGCAGCAGCGCTTTAACGTGGCTGTGTAGCCACGGCTCCAGCTCTCTCCCAGCACTCTCCCAGAGCTGTAAAAAACAAAAAAAACACACCCCACAAGGGGAGTAGCTCCCAGCGCTGGTGCACTGTCTACACTGCCACTTTACAGCACTGAAACTTTCAGTGCTCGGGGGGGGGGGGGGGGATGTTTTCACACCCCTAAGCGAGAAAGTTGCAGCACTGTAAAGTGGCAGTGTAGACAAGGCCTAAGCGAAATCGGGCAAGCACAGGTGACTTGCCCATGTGACTCCAAAAAAGTCTGATAGGGAACTACATCTTGCCACCTGTAATTTTTCACTGGCTGTGCTGAGGGCTTTGTTTGAAACAACGGGTTTCCATCTACATGGCAGAAGATATAAAAGGACCCGGAAATCCCTCCACTTTGCCTCTTTCCTGCTCAGACCTCTAGACTATGGACTAACCAAAGGACTGAGGACCTTCCAATGATTTGGAAGCAGCCAGAGACTTCACTTACACCAGCAGTTTATTCCATCACTGCTACAAGCCTGAACTGAGAACATTGCATTTATTGTATGTATTTGATTCCTTTAACCGATTTTAACTCTCATCTTTCATTCTTCCTTTTTATAAACAAACCTTTAGATTCTAGATACTAAAGGATTGGCAACCATGTGATTTTTGGGTGAGATCTGAGCTGTATATTGACCTGGGTGTGTGGCTGGTCCTTTGGGAGCAGAAGAACCTGTTATTTGAAGAAACTGGTTTTAAAGAACCACTCATCTTCAAATCTAGTATTTTTGGTGGTGATATAAGGACTGGGATATCTAAGGAAACTGCTTTTATGACTTCCTGTTAGCCAGTGTGGTCAAACAGAAGTTTACTTTTGCTGCTCGTTTGGTATTATCTTATGGGAGATAACCTCCAGTTTTGGGGTATATCTGCCCTATTTCTCAGCAGTTTGTCCTGATTTTGGTATTCTCGCTTGTGTCCCACAAAGGCATGGTAACACTTGTGAAAAATTCACAGGCTGATGGATTTATGACAATTTGAAAGTATTAGACAATATTTAAAATATGACATTTAGGAGGTGATTAATTTCAGGTATAATAAATTTTGTCCAAGATTCTTCATCAATAAATTTAAGTGACCTGTTAAGACGCTTGAATTTCAGAAGAAGAAGAAAAAAAAAAAGATTTATACTTCTGGCATTAATGAGTTAGTAAACTTGGCCTTATACAAGTAAACATTTTTCTTTTTCAATAACATCTGATTGCCAAAACAAAGTATTTGAGAAACATAAACATCATTTGAGGAAATACAAAAATCAGTATCTTTTAACAACTCTTTAGAGTCAACATTTATATGATATGGAAATACAACACTGAAAATATTTGTTGTGATTTCTCACAATTAAATATTATCTGTTACAAGTCCAAAACCACATGTATTTCCATTTTCTCAAAAAACAGCTGATTATTTCACACATCGTGTTATTAAACAGAAGATCAAGAATTTAATCTTCCTAAAATGAACCCATTACAATAATAAATAAACATAATACATTCCTTTAACCATGGATTTCAAATGTCATTTCCTGAACCATTACAAAAACTCCATCTGTGAGGTTAGCAATCAGTTAGACCTCTGCGCCATCTTGAAGACATTGGTGATTCATTAATATCCTGACAATAAAAGACAGTTACCTACTTTTTCATAAGTATTGTTTTTCAAGATGTGTTGCTCTGACTTGGGTGCCGGCTGTGCCGGGGGCAGCTTGTCTGATGTGGCCTGGCAGAAACAGTGCAAGTACAGAACTGGTACAACAGGTACACCCCACGGGTTCCAATACTGCCACTGAACAGGCCATTGCCTCTATCTCCACACCACTGTCAGAGGAGCTACGCTGGTCTCGCGGGCCGGAGGCGATTCGCCTTTTATAGGTGGGGTGCTGAACTCTCCTTCAGACTTGGACCATGGGCTTTCTGGTGACCAGGGCAGAGCCATAGATGCCTGAGTCTGCTGACTGACCCTCCTCAGTGATGAGTAAGGAGAGTCAGGACCGGTGTCTGTCCAAGGAGTAGTACCAGGGAGCCAGAGACCAGTACCACAACCAGGAACGATCCCGCACTGGGAGCGACTGATGCCTGGGAGACTGCCTAGGCAATGGGGATCTGCGTCACTGCAAACTCTGGCAGGAGGCCTGACGGTACTATGGGTAGGGGGATCGGCATCACGACTCAGATGTCCCGTGCCTTGGAGGTGGAGACCTTTATGTCAGGCACCTATGTCTTCTAACTAGGGACTGAGGCTGCAGTGCTGGGGTCCAAGGCCACGGCAATGGGGACCGTCATCTGCAGCGTTGGGATCAGGGATGCTCCGCTGCTTTAGGGGGCAGTCCCATAACCGTCTTGCTCATAGATGCTGGGGCCTTGGCTGGGTCCATCCCCTGGCTTGGAGTCTGCTATGCCGGTCAGCCTGCTTACTCTTTGGCCACCAGACCCACTTCGGGCACAGATGACCCTACTAGGGGCTAGGACCCACTGCCGCTCCCAGGACTCAGAGGTGAGTCCCTGGCTGGACTAGGGGGTCTGACTGCAGCAGTACTCCCGAGCAGCTCTGGAGCGGGCACATGGCCCGACACAGGTCCTTTATCCAAAGCCCCCTTTTCGTCTGGTGCTGGAGGGTCCATCGACTTTGACTGCTTCTTAGGCACCAGCAAGGGAGAACGGTGCTGGGAGGGTTCTGTTGCCAGTGATGTGCTGCGCACCGATGCCAAGGTTCCGGGCATGGAGTCCAATCAAGAAGGCTTCAAGGTACAACAAAGCACAGCCTCCACGAGGAGAGCACTCAAGCGGATATCCTACTCCCTCTGAGTTCAAGGGCAAAAGTCTTTGCAGATCCTGCATTTATCCTTTCTGTGGGACTCCCCAAACACTTTAAACAGCTCTCACGGGGGTCACTAATGGCAAATGGCCGGCTGCACGATGAGCATGGCTTAAAGCCTGGAGAACAGGGCATGCCCAGCTCCGAGGCGAAGTGCCAGCTTGGACTCTAACACTTAGGTACTTAGTTAGATCTTTAAGTTAACAACTAACAACAAAGGAGACAGAACAATGGACTGTAAGAACCGCTAGCGCTCCTGCAATGCGGTAAGAAGGAACTGAAAGGCTGTAGGGTCAGCAGCGCCTAATATACCAGCACATGAGCACAGCACTCAAGAAGGCACTACAGCTGATCCTATGGGTAACACTAAGGCAAAAATCTCCGATGACTGTGCATGTGGCCGTGCACACACCTAGAATGGAACTGACATAAGCAAGCACTCCAAGAACTAACTATACACATTTCAGAGTAGTGGTCGTGTTAGTCTGTATCTGCAAAAAGAACAGGAGTACTTTGTTAGTCGCTAAGGTACCACAAGTATTCCTGTTCTTTATACACATTTGCAGCTCACAATATAGAGAGGCACTGATAGCTCAGTTTAAAGCAAGATCTTAACTTGAGATGCAAATATTCCTAACTTCCATAGCTCTACTGTATTTTTCACACATGAATTCACTTTCACATTTCATGTATTTGGCATATAGACTTACTGATTTGTAGGTAATGAAGTTTGAAATGGTCTGTAAGAAAACAGCTGGGATTGCATGATGTCTTTACATGAATAAGACAAGTTTAAACCTGATATTGCACAAAATCTAACACTAATTTATATTTTTTAGGTCTGAAGTTTGAGATATAACCAAACATTAAATAATTAACCTATTACTTTACCACCTGAAAAGATTAATGATATTGAATTCCCATTAAGTTAAGATGCAACTTATGAAGACAAAAATTGTGGCCAAATTCACTCGAGAAATTCCACAGAGTATACAAAGGTATTTTTACATAAATCTTGTGGATTTATTCTTCTCAAACATGAAGAGCATGAAGAGCTGTGCCTTGTGGTTGAACTTGTTCAGAGCCCAATGAATGTAACCAACGAAGAAGTTTACAGACCTCTGCTTAACTTACAAGTAAAGTAGAGATAAATAGCATTGAGTAGATGCCAGAATTTGGTATTAACACTAATTCAAATCAGCTGAGAAGATAGGATGAATAGTTTGTCTCAGGCCAACTGGACAAACTACAGAGTTTTGGAGTTCCAAGAGACCAACTGAATTAAAGCTTTAAAAACACAAGCTATGAGAGCAGGAAAAGCTTAAATCAGTTTTCAAATTTTTTGATGAGAGGATAGCTGGAGAAAGAAGAAATATTTTCAATGTACAGGGACCTATTTCTTCTGATGAGAGAATCCATGATAGCTACAATTAAATTAGGTTGATGTTTAGTCTTCCTTTTAAAAAGAAGCAGGCCTTGTAGCAGCTACTGATTTAGAACTCTAAAATCTTCCACTGAAATCACTCATGCACAGAATTTCTGGGCTCCTACTCAAAAAACTAATTTATGGAGTCCCCATTCTATCTCTGAAAATTGTATCAGAGTATTTGTTTAGTATCAGACAGCAGAAAATGAGGCCTCATTTGTATATGTATAATAGTTCAAAAGAAGAAAAAAAGTCATAAAAATAAATTATTCAAATTAGAGAACTGGATAATATTCATTTTCACATGTAAAACTTTTAAATACATTTACAGTTGCAGAAATATACTGATTTCTTAATCCATTCTCCATACTTACCAACTCTGAACTAGCGCAACTGAAGGCCTGTTTAGCAAGTTATCAGGCAGCAAATTGACTTCTCTCATGGTATTAGCTAGCCGCACAGGAAGTTCTTTCCGTAGGAACATATATGATGTTTTCTCACATGCATTATCACGTCCTGTTAGAAAAAATAAAGAATTCTATTGAAATATACTATGGCTTAGAATTTGCAGCTCTAGAATGAAAAAAAAGTTGCTGTTAGAAAACAAAGACCAATTAAAGTACTCTTAAGTCTGGTCCCCCTTTGATCCCTCCAGTTCCCTTCTCGCTCTTCAGGACACCACATTTATCTTTACCTCTCTAGCTCCTTCCCCATGTCCATCTGTCAGTACCCCTTTCAAACCCCTTTCCTTCATTTCATATCTTCAGGTTGCACCTGCCTTAAAAGGTCCTGCTCCCAATTCATTCTTCCAAGCTCTACCCAATTGCAGTATGTCTCTTGTGCTCAAAACCTCTCTCTCAGCCACACACACACACACGACAGAAAAAAAAAAAAAACTTACTACAAAAGAAAAATAATTTACAGTAATTTTCTCCAATACCAGGAGGCTTTTTTTCCCTATTGCTTTTGTTGTAGAAGCAATTCCATAATAATTGTATTTCTACAATGCTCGTCTACAATGCTAGCACTTCTGTTCTAGAAAAGCTACTAATGTTGTAGAATCATTTATGATACAAGGATTATTTAGATTCCCTTTTAAAATCAGTATTAAATAAACTTGCCTATGCAGGATAAAATACCTACTAACTCTTTTCAGCACTATTACTACTTCATCAAGAGTTGTAATCCCACATTTGGGATTGTGGAGACTCTGTACACAAAACTACTCAAGCTAGTTAAGTCCCAGGCAGACTGCGAAGAACTACACAAGGATCTCTCAAAAACGGGTGACTGGGCAACAAAATGGCAGAAGAAACTCAATGCTGATAAATTCAAAGCAATGCACATTGGAAAACATAATCCCAGTTATACATATAAAATGTTGGGGTCTAAATTAGCTGTTACCACTCAGGAAAGAGATCTTGGAGTCATTGTGGGTAGTTCTCTGAAAACATCCACTCAACGTGCAGCGCCACTCAAAAAAGCAAACAGAATGCTGGGAATCATTAAGAAACGGATAGATAATAAGACAGAAAATATCATATTGTCTCTATATAAATCCATGGTATGCCTTGAATACTGCGTGTAGATGTGATCACCGCCATCTCAAAAAAGATGTATCGGAATTGGAAAAAGTTCAGAAAAGGGCAACAAAAATTATTAGAGGTATGGAACGGCTTCCGTATGAAGAGAGATTAATAAGGCTTGGACTTATCAGCTTGGAAAAGAGACGACTAAAGGGGGATATGATTGAGGTCTAAAAAATCAGGACTGTTCTGGAGAAAAATAAATAAGGAAATGCTATTTACTCCTCATAACACAAGAACTAGGGATCACCAAATGTAATTAATAAGCAGCAGGTTTAAAAAACAAACAAAAAGGAAGTATTTCTTCACACGATGCACAGTCAACCTGTGGAACTCTTTCCCAGAGGATGTTGTGAAACCCAAGACTATAACAAGGTTCAAAAAAGAACTAGATAAATTCATGGAGGACAGGTCCATCAATGGCTATTAGCCAGGATGGGCAGAGATGGTGTCCCTAGCCTCTGTTTGCCAGAAGCTGGGAATGAGCTACAGGGAAGGGATCACTGGATGATTATCTGTTCTGTTCATTCCCTCTGCGGCACCTGGCACTGGCCACTGTCAGAAGACAGGATACTGGGCTAGATGGATCTTTGGTCTGACCCAGTATGGCCGTTCTTATTTTCTTATGTATCAAAGTTGAGACGTACAACATCATTTTTGTATATATATTCCATAAGTTTCCTTTGCCAAGTCTCACACTGACGACTTGGCAGATCCAAGGCTATCTTCTGTGTAGGTTTGTTCCACTGCTTGACATTTTGTCAGTACATAACAGAACCTCTTAAAACAAAAACTTTTTTTTATTCTCAACTAATACCTTTATCTACCTGCATACCATCTCCTATATTTTCTCTAACATAAAATATAAGTTCTATAGATAACTAGTGGCTCCAGTAACCTAACCAATTTATATGCTAGCTTTACTTTTACACTTTTCATATTTTATACAAGCTGGAAAGTTTTGCTTGACGTTATATATAAAAATGTTGCCCACAATCAGAGTTCAATTAAACATTTCAAAACCTAAAACGAACACATATATACAATCAATACAAACATGAGGCCCGCTTCTTCCCTCAGCTACACAAGTGAAGGTCAATATCAGTTGTAGTCATTTAAGCAGAACTGGGCTCCTTTTTACCAACCCTAATTTTGTAAATTCACATACACAGGGTGTTTCTAGAGAGGTGGTTAGAAAAAAAAAAAATCTTACATTGTAATATCATCTAGCAAATTTCATTGAGTAGAATCACACAATGCCATTTTTATAATTCTTTTTAAACTATAAGCACTCTTTAAACTGTACATTATGAGACTGAGTCTGCCTTTGTCCAGTTAAATTCTTGAACCTCTACAGTCCTGTAAAGTCAATTGTATTTAGTATTAGCAGAAATATTGAAAAATTCTGGCAAGCTCAGTTGGAATAGTACTAAAATACAGCAGCTTTATGACTTAATATTTGCAATACCCAGGGTAAAAGATGCAGAAGGAAAACTAATTTCACAACAGTGAATCTGTGGCAACAAGTTTCCTGGTTTAGCTCCATAGCGTAAAAATGTTTCACGATCAAAATATTCCTTTGAATCTCTCTTAGAATGACCAGACAGCAAATGTGAAAAATCGAGACAGAGGTGGGGGGTAATAGGAGCCCATATAAGAAAAAAGATGCAAACATCGGGACTGTCCCTATAAAATTGGGACATCTGGTCACCCTAATCTCTCTTCATTTCTAAGGTGAATTTTTAAAACTGTCATACTTGAAAACATTGCTTTGCAAACTATTTATATTCTGTGCTTCCAAAGTCAAAGTTTAGTTAATATTGCTATAAAAACTGCCTTTTGCATTCTAATAGCATTACTAAATAGAGAAAGCAAAATAAAATTAGGCCCTGGTCCACCAAAAATGTTGACTCTGTAGCTACTGGTCTACCAAATCTTTGTGCCATAACTGGAGAAACCTATGAGCACATTATTTGTGAATGGCAGCATTCTGTGCATCCTTTCCCCAATACCTACAATGGCAGTTGTGAACAACCAGACTGTCATACCAGTATATGGCAACTTGGCTTCTGAGAGGGCTTTTCCAAGAATATTCAGCAGCCATCCAAAGAGGAGGCATAGTCAATATAGCTTGTTAACTTGTAAAGAGGTTGGAAGGGGGAGTGAGCTAACACGTTCTTTCTAGCTGTCATTTCTGTTCATCTAGTCAACTATAAAAAAGAGCAAGCAGAGGACAACGGGGCTCAAGTATTTAAGGGGAGGAGAAGAAAAAAAGATTCTCCAGTAGTCAGATGAAACCAACAAGTCTCGTCAAGAAGCTTTCAATCCCCGCCCCCACACATCTCTCTCCTATGAATAGATTTTGTTGGGCACAGGGAGCAGGCAATTGTGAAGAGGACTGACTGAAAAAGAGTGACTGGCACAGCTAATTCATTTCAGGACAAGACATTATCCAATTCTTGGAAAATGTTATTCTGCCATTTTGCTAGAGTTAACTAAAGTTGATTTACCGCTTCATTAGTGATTACAAGTAAGAACAGGGAGTGATGGGGTGTCCACCCCACTTGAGGCCTAAAGGTGTAAACTATGCCAGTTAACCTGAGGCTGCACCTGGAGGAAACCTAGGGAGTGCTACGGCCTAATTGCAGATGAAATCCAGCTGGAGAGAGGAGCTGGGCGGGGTCTATAAAGAGAGGAAGTTGGCAGGCTGCAGGAGGAAACCTGCCGCTGCACTCCCTGATACAAGGGGGAAGAGCAAGAAGCTGCAAGGACAGAGTAGGAAGCAGTCCAGGGAAGGAGCAGTAAGGGCTAGGAGAGTAAAAGTCCAGAGCTGCTGGATTAAGGGTCCCTGGACAGGAACCTGGTGTAAAGGGTGGGCTCCGGTTCCCCTACTAGCCACTGGGGAAGCAGCACAGACCAGGTAGTAGGAAGAGGACAGCCTGGGACAGCTTGCCTCTAAGGGCCTGTGATACCCTGGAAGGGGGAAGAATTTAAATGGGACTTGGCCCAAGGGCTAAGCTATGAAGAGGACAATGCTGTGGGTATGCCTAGACTGGAAACTTCAAGCGCTGCTGTGAGAACGCTCCCGCGGCAGCACTTTGAAGTGCGAGTGTGGTTGCACACGAACACTGGGAGAGAGCTCTCTCAGCACTCCTGGTAATCCACTTCCATGAGGGGATTAGCTCCGAGCACTGGGATATTACGTTTTTATATTTTTCTGCAGTTTTGATGGGGTTTAGTTTTTTTAAACCATTTGGTGAAAGTGACACACCTTCATAAAATGTTTTGCTCAAATGAATCTACATTTTTTGCTGCAAAATTTATCATAAATGTCATCCCACTTTACAATTTATCTTTCAGTAAAATTCAGCTTGTGTTTTGTCAGCTGTATTCTCTAAGGCAGTGGTGGGCAACCTGCGGTCCATCAGGGTAACCCGCTGGTGGGCTGCGAAACAGTTTGTTTACATTGACCATCCACAGGCACGGCCACCCATAGCTCCCACTGGCTGCGGTTCGCCGTTCCCAGCCAAAGGGAGCTGTGGGAAGTGGTGGCCAGCATATCCCTGCAGCCCGCTCTGGTTCCCGCAGCTCCCATTGGCCGGGAACAGCAAATCACGGCCAGTGGGAGCTGCGGGCGGCTGTGCATGTGGACGGTCAATGTAAACAAACCGTCCTGCGTGTGGCCCACAGGGGAGGAGGCGGAGAAGAGGTGGGGCAAAGTCAAGCACCCACTGGGAACAGTGGAAGTCAGCGTCTATGCTTTTGTCAGTATAACTTATGTTTCTCAGGGGTGTGAAAAAACAAAACACAACAAAAATAAAAAACACCCTTGAGTGACATAAGTTACACCGACAGAAATGCTGATGTGGACGGTGCTATATCAGCGGGAGAGCTACCACTCATGGAGGCAGTTTTATTTTGCTGACAGAAGAGTTCTCTCCTGTCAGCATAGAGCAGCAACACAAGTGATCTTACAGCAGCCCAGCTGCATCAGTACAGCTGTACCACTGCAAGCTTTCTAGTGTAAACATGGCCTAAGAAAATTGCAATTTCCTTTGAGTTTCCACTTTAATCTTAAAATGTATCATTTTACTGGATTCCCATTGTGTGAATAAACAAAAGTACTCATTGGAGACATCAGTGTCAAAATATATACACAGGTATTTGAATGCATCAGTGATGCTTACGGACACTATCCTTCACTGCAGAGCTTAATTAAGTGATTAGGTCTTTGACTCAGTGACTATGCCTATTTTCAGATTTCCCACCCTTACCCAGGAGTAGAAAATTCTATAGCAATATCCAGAGTAGGTAAGCTCAGAGACCTGTGTTTTACTTGTCATGGGCTATAAGTATTTCACTATAGACAAAAGAGAAATTGAAAGTGTCTTTTGTGACTATGACCAATACAACTGCTTAAAAAATGAACAAAAAATACAAGGTACTGATTAAGATACATTCAGGCAGCCCAAGAAAGGTTAAAAGCATTGCTATGCATATAACAACTAAGATTTGCAATTTGAAAACCCCTCAAGCACATTGCAACTGGCACAATCAAGGTCACACTTTAAGGCAGTCCCATTATAATCAGTCGAACAGCACAGCATTCAACATCTGTTCACAGATAACATATATTGGTAAGATAGCGCCCAATCAGGTTTAAAACAAGCATTTGAAGCTTTTTTTGTGTGCTCATTTAAGACATGTCAATCAATGGACCGTTATGTTCTATGGACATCAGTAATTATTGTTTTAAGGCCCAATCCTGCAAATACTTAATATTAATTTTACTCACGTGTTTTTGCAGGATGTGCCCCTTCAGTTACACATAAGTAAATTCTGAAAATGTTGTATTAGTCAGCAAGTGCTAGTCACTAAAGGAAGTAATTATAAAACTGTATAGTTGCTTTCAATAAAATACACTGATAATAAAGGCTGCATGTTGGTCATGGAAGTCACAGGTTCCATGACTTTCTGGGACCTATGCGACTTCTTCAGTGACCGGTGCAGCTGACCCTGGGGCAGCTCTGGGGCCAGCCACACTGGCTGCTGTTTGGCCATTGCCCCAGAGCAGCTGGACCTGGGCATTTCCCTGGAACAGTAGTCTGGGAGCACCAGCGGCACCCTGAACCACCCTCCCACATGGAGTAGCAGCAGGCGGCGGTGCCGCTTCCCCGTTCCCAGCAGCGGCGGTGGCAGCAGCAGTGGGGGGGCCCAGAGCGCCTCCCAGTAGCAGCGGTGGCATCCCGGGCCAACCCCCGTCCTTGGCAGCAGTGGAGCCCCGGAGCACACCCGCTTCTGAGCAGCAGCATCCCTGGGGTCCCAGAGCGCATGCATGGAACACCCCTCCCCTCCAGTACCTGTCCATGACTTTTACGGAAAATACCCATGATTAAATCATAGCCTTACGAGGATATACAATAGGAGTCCTATTTTGTCATGTACTTTATTAGATTTAAAAAATCTTAGCATTTTGGATCCCAATGTAACCACCCGGTAATAGTTTTCTTTCTGTAGCTACTTCAAAAAATTCCTGAAGAAAATTGGAAGGAAACTCAGGTAAGGGACAGGAGTCTTATTTGTCAATGAAGTGGCAGATTTGGCCTTCAACCCACAGATTTCTGGTCATCCTCAGAGGACAGAACGATTTTCATGTAGTCCCAGGACCTTTGCAGAGTTTCGTTGACTCCCACCTAGTCTCAGCAGTTGGGCTGCCATACATCAAAAGCCATTCTCAAAAGGGAATGGGAAGGTAGGGAAAGAGAGAAGACGAATTACTGCTCATCTGACCAGCACCAACTGTGGGTGTTTTTCCAGACTGAAGTCCACACACACATGCAGGAAGCATGCCATGTCCAGGGGTTGCTCCTCAGCAGTTCCTTTTCCCATCGGGAGCTGCAAGGAAGACATTCCACTTGGGCTATGTCTACACTACCACAGTAAGTCGATCTATGCTATGCAACTCCAGCTACATGAATAACGTAGCTGGAGTCGATGTACTTTAGGTCAAGTTACTGAGAGGGGGTCAACAGGAAAAAATCTCTCGTCAACTCACCTTATTGTTTTCGTCGGGGGCTAGAGTATAAGGGTTGACTGGAGAGCGATCTGCTGTCAATTTGGCAGGTCTTCACTAGACCCAATAAACCAATCACCGGTGGATCAATCCCAGAGTATCAGTTCTGGCTGTAGTATAGATCTGCCCTAAGTCTGGGGGCAACGGAAGAACACAGCTGAGCCATTAATCTTTCCTCACCATGGATCTAGCCCCTAATTTTGAGCATATTTTGTTACCTTCAATTCTGTGAAGCAGAGGGTAGGATATGGTCCATTATTTTAGGGAATTACTTCTTAATACAGATATTAAAC
Organism: Chelonoidis abingdonii; assembly: GCF_003597395.2. Lineage (NCBI taxonomy): Eukaryota > Metazoa > Chordata > Testudines > Testudinidae > Chelonoidis > Chelonoidis abingdonii. The sequence goes on from NC_133769.1 coordinate 225,072,258, forward strand.
ACTTTTCACAATCAAGATTGCCCAAGGTGCTTCCCAGGAACCATCATTTATTACATTTCACAACCTTTTTAACATGTTCAAACTAAAACCAATCTTTGAGAATGAAATTTCTGAACTTATTGTAGTGTCTTCAAACTTTTTGTTATACTGATCATTTTTTTCTTTAAAAAAGTATCATATGTCCTGTCTCCTACAAGTATGAAGTGTTTTTATGGTTTTATTTTTATCACTACAGTTTAGTCAATACACATACTTCAGGTCAGATTTTAGTACCAGTTATTCTGATGTAAATATGGATTAACTCTATGAGCATCAACAAACTAACTTTGAAATTACATTGGTGTGGCTGAGATTGGAATCTGACCCTAAATTTATACAGCATTTATAAAGCAGCCTCTTCCAAGGCACTACACTATAATATAGATGTATGAAATATAATAAAGACATACTACCATGCTTTTAAGATTCTGCATCAAAGGAATAAATAGCAGAGGAAAGGGATGTCCAACAAAGAAAAAGCCAGGCATTGGGAGGAAATATTTTAAATATGAGGGACAACAGTGATCATACTTTATATTTTCCCCAAATGTGTTTTTAACATTTTTAATTAAATTTTGTAAAAGAGTTGAAGACTTGGCAGATTTCAAGTAGTAACAAATTACAATGGTATAGAAAGGTAATTCACATGGTACCATAAACATAGCTCTTGTTATAAATTACTACTCAACAGCCTGCTGTTTTCCTACTTCAAGCAATACATCACAAATACAGCTTTATGTTATCTTGTTAAATTATATGAAATTAAAAAGCACATATAGCAATGAGGAGTCATGAATTCCTGCCCCAAAGATGCTAAATTACAAGATATCAAATTTTGCTGAAGTGTGATAAGTAGAAATCGGTTTGCTGAAAAAACAGAACAGAATCTGAAAGTCACTATCACGGACAAAAGAAGGGCTGCATCTTAAAAAAAAATTAGTGAGTAAACTTTATTCACTTGAGTAGTTCCCACAAGGTAAACGGAACTACTGACAGAGTGGTTGGGAATTTTTCAAACCAGTTTTTGCATTGGACAATACCAATTAATCAAAAGAAACCTTTTGCAGAAAGTTTCTGAGGTTGACGAGGGAAATTGTGGTGAGAGAGTCTCTAGAATAGCCAAAAGGCCCAGGTTCAAGGTCCAGCTCTGCCATTCTACCTTATCCCAGATGAATATATGAACTACCAGGTGACTGGCTATCTGGGATGGGGTTATTCATCGGGCAAAAGAGAGAATGACTCTATAGCCTGGTGGTTAGGGCACATACCTGGGATGTGGGAGCATGGACTTGAACCTGGAATTTCCACATCCCTGGTGAGTATCCTGACCACAAGGCTATTGGATGGGTAGATTCTCTCTCTCTCTCCCTCACCCCAATCTCCCAGTGCAGAATGGGAAAGATTTTTGAAATCTCAAAGTTTTGCAGGACAGAAGAACCGTTTCCCATCCAGCTCTAACTCAGATGAGTAAAGAGCTTAACTGTTTGCAGAAATGGGACCTAAAAAGGAAAAAAGCCTCAGATTTAGGAGCTCAAAAGCTATGGGATCCATACAGTCTTGCGCTTGTGCACAGACAAGTGCTGAATTTGATACTAAGGGAGGACAAGAGTACACAAATATTCAAGTAGGGAGTTATGACAGCTGGTACATGGCTTGTTAGTGCTTTTTACCAAAATAAATTAAAAAAGTAATACCATGATCTGTACCAAATTCTTACTTTGATATTAAATCCATACCTAGCCACCATTGCCTCAACTGTAGGTTATTAATCTTAGCCTCACATTTCTTCTTTGGTATTTTAACCCTGACTTTTTCATTTTTTGGATATTTTATTTTTACTTTATTTTTTTGATTTATAAATTTAAACTCTTCCCTTTTTATTTTTAATTCTTGTCTGTATTTTAAAATTTATTTTTAGCTTTCACCTTTTCATCTATGTTTATTTTGTAGAAGCTTAACTAGTTTGTATTCAAGTGAATACAAGTGAGTTAACCTCAAACTCTTAATAGGATTTTATTTTCTCTAAGTGATGGATGTACCTTCTTTGAAATATTATTAAACGTGTTCCTTAATGAGCAAGATTTTTAGTCATAAGCTGAGTTACGTTATATTTACATATATACATATTTCTAACTTAACAAGCACAAGTGAAACCTGACGTTTTTCCACAGAACAACAAACAGATTCCAATGTACTGAATAATGTATTTGTATTAATCAATCTCCTCCTCTTCAGTAGAATTCAGTCTGCTGAGGAAGCATACACCTTTCTCATACTGACTGATTCTGGTTCCCCACAGTGATAATACTCTTCCATCTCGGCGGTGGGTTTTTTTGGTGACAAATAGCTAAATACTGAGAACCCCTCAAGTTTTAGTCACGTGTCTACTGATTAAGCATAATGAAACTATAACATCTAAAGTTGTTGGTTCAAGACTTCTCTTGTGAAGTTACTCACTCTTTAAAAACACTGAACCCCGCTGGCTACTTTAACTTACACTGGGCACATTTTGGCCCATTAAGCTGCTCAAAATCTGAAGCTCAGGTAAGCAGTATAAAACCACGTTTGCTCCCCAGGCAGCATCTGTGCCTCACTTCACCAGCTATAACTCAGGGTACGTCTACACTGCACGATTATTTCGAAGTAGTTTAAACCGATGTTACAAAACCGATGTTATAAAATCGGTTTTGCGCGTCCACAGTGCGATCAAAAAATCGATTGCTTATGTCCATGGTCCAAGGCTACCATCGATTTCAGGAGCGGTGCACTGTGGGTAGCTGTTCCTCAGCTATCCCATAGTTCCCACTTC